>NC_058086.1:57077987-57382724 GCF_014858855.1 Bufo gargarizans | reverse complement strand
TTTGAGGGTATTTACATCCAGATCCGGTGAACGGTGCAGGAATTACAACAGTTTGCATATGTGCCTCCCACTTGTTAAGGGACCAAAAGTAATGGGACAATTGGCTTCTCAGCTGTTCCATGGCCAGGGGTGTGCTATTTGCATTTGGAATCTCTTGCTGTCAACTCTCAAGATGAGATCCAAAGAGCTGTCACTATCGTTGAAGCAAGCCATCATTAGGCTGAAAAAACAAAACAAACCCATCAGAGAGATAGCAAAAACATTAGGTGCGGCCAAAACAATTGTTTGGAACATTGTTAAAAAGAAGGAACGCATCGGTGAGCTCAGCAACAGCAAAAGACCTGGAAGGCCACAGAAAACGACTGTGGTGAATGACCGAATAATTCTTTCTCTGGTGAAGAAAACACCCTTCACAACAGTTGGCCAGATCAAGAACACTCTCCAGGAGGTAGGTGTCTGTGTGTCAAAGTCAACAATCAAGAGAAGACTTCACCAGAGTGAATACAGGGGGTTCACCACAAGATGTAAACCATTGGTGAGCCTCAAAAACAGGAAGGCCAGGTTAGAGTTTGCCAAACGACATCTAAAAAAAAGCCTTCACAGTTCTGGAACAGCCTATGGACAGATGAGACCAAGATCAACTTGTACCAGAGTGATGGGAAGATTATGGAGAAGGAAAGGAACTGCTTGTGATCCTAAGCATACCACCTCATCAGTGAAGCATGGTGGTGGTAGTGTCATGGCGTGGGCATGGATGGCAGCCAATGGAACTGGTTCTCTTGTATTTATTGATGATGTGACTGCTGACAAAAGCAGCAGGATGAATTCTGAAGTGTTTCGGGCAATATTATCTGCTCATATTCAGCCAAATGCTTCAGAACTTATTGGACGGCGCTTCACAGTGCAGATGGACAATGACCCAAAGCATACTGCAAAATAGGGATCGACCGATTATCGGATTTACCGATATTATCGGCCGATATTCAGGATTTTGAACAATATATCGGCCGATATATTCTATTTTGCCGATATTCCGATAGTGTATGGGGAACACAGATCGCGCTGCTGACAGCGCTCTCCGTGTTCCCCTTAGCAGCACAGGGGAGAAGGAGCAGTGTCTCCTCCCCCTGTGCTGCTGCTGCCGCTGCCGCCAATGAGAGGACAGGGGACAGGAGGAGGGGAGGAGCTATGGCCACTGCTCCACCAATGAAGCTTAATCTATCATTCATTCATATACAGGAGGCGGGAGCTGCAGGATCACATAGCCGGCTCCCGACCTCTATGAGCTGTAGCTGCGATCTGCGGTAGTTAACTCCTCAGGTGCCGCGGATCGCAGCTACTGCTCATAGAGGTCGGGAGCCGGCTATGTGATCCTGCAGCCAGCTCCCGCCTCCTGTATATGAAATTGAGCTTCATTGGTGGCGCAGTGCGCCCCCCCAAGCCCCCCAGTATCAGACATTGGTGGCGCAGTGCGCCCCCCAAGCCCCCCCCCCCCAGTATTAAGCATTGGTGGCGCAGTGCGCCCCCCCTCCCCCCCAGTATTAAGCAGTGGTGGCGCATAGGGCCCCCCACCCCAGTCGCAGTGCGCCCCTCCACAGGATCCCCTCTCCCTTGCTCCTCCGATCGGAGCCCCAGCAGTGTAATGCTGGGGCTCCGATCGGTTACCATGGCAGCCAGGACGCTACTGAAGCCCTGGCTGCCATGATAAGCTCCATGCTGCTGTGTGCACAGAGCACACAGCAGCAGGGACAGTGTGAGCTCCTATTCACCCTGCATCCTGATAGATCTCTATCAGGGTGAATAGGACAAGGGTTCTAGTCCCTAAGGGGGCTAAAAGTTAGTTAAAAAAAAAAAAGTTACTAAAAAAATAATAAAAACACCAAAATATAAATGAAAAAGAAAGATTTAAAAAAAAAATACACATTAACAATAAACATTAATTTTCAGCAGATTTGTGGGAATTTTTTTTTTTTTTTTTCAAAAATGAAAATTCCCAGAATATCGGTATAAATTATCGGCTATCGGCCTGAAAGTTCACAAATTATCGGTATCGGCCCTAAAAAATCAATATCGGTCGATCCCTACTGCAAAAGCAACCAAAGAGTTTTTTAAGGGAAAGAAGTGGAATGTTCTGCAATGGCCAAGTCAATCACCTGACCTGAATCCGTCAGGTCAGGTGATTGACTTGGCCATTGCAGAACATTCCACTTCTTTCCCTTAAACTCTTTGGTTGCTTTTGCAGTATGCTTTGGGTCATTGTCTTGCTGAAGACAAAACTGAAGGGAAAATGTCCCAAGAACAAGCAGGAACTGAAGACAGTTGTAGTAGAGGCCTGGCAGAGCATCACCAGGGATGAAACCCAGCGTCTGGTGATGTCTATGCGTTCCAGACTTCAGGCTGTAATTGACTGCAAAGGATTTGCAACCAAGTATTAAAAAGTGAAAGTTTGGTTTATGATTATTCTGTTCCATTACTTTTGGTTCCTTAACAAGGAGGCACATATACAAACTGTTGTAATTCCTGCACCGTTCACCTGATTTGGATGTAAATACCCTCAAATTAAAGCTGACCGTCTGCAGTTAAAGCACATCTTGTTCGTTTCATTTTAAATCCATTGTGGTGGTGTATAGAGCCAAAAATGTTAGAATTGTGTCGATAGCCCAATATTTATGGCCCTGACTGTATGCCCTTTAAATGATGTGTTTGGGCTCCACAGATGCCAAGTAAAGGGTGGTATTGGACGCTGCATAATAAATGTAAAAAGTCACTTTGCCTTTTCTAGCATGCATAGTTGAACTTGTTCAGATTTTAGAATTGACTAGGGTTGGAGAGCTCCTCTGAACAACACCTACTAAAGAACAACCTAGAGAGCACGGCCCGGCCTTTGCTGTGGAGCAGTCGGCTTTTCTTGTAAATGTGAAGGACTATTTGGTCCTGGTTGGTAGCGATCGGTTTCAGCCTTAAAAAAAAAAAAAGAAAGGTACCTGAAAAATATGTGACTTAAAGGCTGAATTGTTCTGATAAGTTACTGATAACCGGAGTCTTTCGCGGCCGCCTGAAGCTTTGTTTTTGACATGACTGATCACGTTAATGGATGTGTGTCTAGAAGTGAAGAGTTGTTCATTTTCTTTATTTCCTAGAATGGTCACCGATGGCAGATCTTCCAAGACCTTCTGGTAACTGATCAAGATAATCTGGATCTAGCCAATGTTAACCTGATGCTTCAGCTCTTGGTACAGAAGAAGAGGCAACTTGAAGCAGTAAGTACAAATAAGAAGTGCCAATTTCTCCCTCCTAAAGGGGTTGGCCATTACAACAACTTGTCTCTTATTCCGTGACTAGGGGATAAGTGTCTTATCGACAGGCATCTGACCACTTGGGTCCCTGCGGATAACTGGGGCGGTCGTCTGTGTTCCCCATTTTGAATGGAGCACGCCGCTCCATTCAGCTCAGTGCACTGATACTCTATTACAGACAGTCCTATAGAGTTGAATGGAGCAGCGACTCTCCTGCGTATCCGCCGCTGCATTCAAATGGGGAAATACAGGACCTTGGTTCTACTGATAGACCCAGCATTTGGACTTTAATGTGAATGGCGTATAAGTTGTTGTGATGGCACTACCCCTTTAATTTTTTTCCCGATTTAAGTCTATAGTTGCGACTTTTGTTTTGCCCCTTTTTTTTTTCTTATATTTTGCTATACACTGAAACAAGGGGAATCAGTTGAGACAGAGAGATGTCATAGATTTACATTATCCAGTCGAAACACAAGTGCCGATCACTATCTAGAGAGACCACCAATCCACATTCGGTGCTTGGCCGGACCCGCCAAAATCAATGGATTTGCCTGACATTTATGTAATGTGTATAGCCAGCTTCATCTTCCTTATCTAGGCCTCCAGTAGTATAATAGAGCTGCCATTACCTCGCCCCACCTTCTAGTGATGAGATCACTCTGCTCTTTCTGTCCCAGACTGTATAGCAAAGCTGACAAGCGAGGTGCAGAAAACATGAAGTATTATACTGTTAAGTTCTGTGGATAGTAACAAAAATAAATCAGTGAATACGTGGGTCAAATTTAGATTTTAGGGGCATGTAGAGAAATACTAACTACGGGCGGGCGCATTTGGAAGGCCGGGTGACCCTTTGTGCACCTGGAGGACTGCTTTAGTGGGTTGACTGAGGCTGTGGCTCTTGATTTACTTTTTCCAGATGTATTCCCCACAGTAGAATGGAAACTTTATTTTAAGGGTTTTTCCAGCAAACACCTTTATGGGCAAAAAGATGCATTCTCAGTGGATACTTATCCATTCAGAATGCATTAAGGGCAAAAATGATCAGTTTTAGACCGCTTGTGAAAGCTCTGAACGGATCTCAGAAACGGAAAGTCAAAACGCCAGTGTGAAAGTAGCCTTATCTGTCTCTCTGGTAAAGGGTTTGTCTCACTTCAGCAAGTGGCATTTATCATGTAGACACAGTTAATACAAGCCACTTACTAATGTGTTGTGGTTGTCTATATTGCTTCCTTCCTTTGCTGACTGGAATAATTTTTCCATAACATTATACACTGCTCGTTTCCATGGTTACCGCCAAACACTATAGGAAAAAGTGCTTGCCTCTCTGGTGACTGGGACCATAGCAGCTCACATAGCCTGGTGCTTTTTCCTAGATTGTGCAAGTACAGCCACCACTGATGGATTGCAGGGTGGTCGTAACTATGGAAACGAGCAGTGTATAATGTGATGGAAAAATGAATCCAGCCAGCAAAGGAAGCAATATGGACAATCGCAATACATTAGTAAGTGCCTTGTATTAACTTTGTCTACATAATAAATGCCATTTGATGAAGTGACACAACCCCTTTTAAGGTGAAAGGTATGAGAGCAGTCTAGACTTTCCATCACTTATCCAAAATATCAGAAATCAGTGATCAAGCATGCATAATCCATTGAAAACTGGCACCTCCTCAGTCTCCTTGCTTCTGGAAACCCAACCAGTCTGTCTTTTATGACATCAGATTCCCAGAAAATCTCCTTTAAATATCATTTGAACTGTTTTTCCAATTTAGTTAGTTCTATGCCAATTGCTAAATGTCTCTGATTTTGCCATTTTGGAGTATTGTCTATATTAAAGGGGTTATCCAGAAATGTGATCATGAAGGCCTATGCTCAGGACGTTTGATCAGTTTCAGATTGGCGGCGTTCTGGCTCTTAGCGCCCCTGCCAATCAGCTGTTTGAAGAAGTCGTTGCTCTGACCGGGAGCTTCAATGAGCGCTGCAGTCTCTTTACAGCTTACCAAGAACAGCGCTGCCCATTGCATAGCGGCCGAGTTTGGTATTGCACCTAGGCCACGTGACCGATATATATGGTGATGTCACTGGCCTAGGAAGGGGGCCTAAGCACTCGCAGAGCACTGTGGCCTCTTCAAACAGCTGACCGGTGAGTGTCCCATCAGTTGGACCCTCACCAATATGCTATTGATGACCTATTCTGAAGATAGGCCACCAATATAAAATTTCTGGATAACCCCTTTTACTCCATATGGAATGGTATAATGATCAGCCCCCCCCCCCCCTTTAATTTAATTTTAACGGGTACAGTTTCCTAAGACTGTCACGGTGCCCCTATTTCCGTCTCTTGGCACTCACCCGTAGCCTAACGAAGACAGTCTCGTGGAATTGATAAAGAGGCTTTCTGTCCCGGTTGTATGCCGTGCCAGTAACAGAGCCTCCCTCCACAGCACATATTGTTCAGCTCTCCTGCCAGGACGGCCATAAAAATATTTGGCCAAATATCACAGCAGCAAATGGGAAAATAATATAATCTTCAGGTTAAATTTAGCTTCAGAAAACAAAAGGGGTTGACAGCAGCCTTACATTCTGTCTACAAGAGCCTGGCACCGAGGGCTCTTCTGCAGGAGGGTAAAAGTAGGGATAAACACAAAGTTGGGAGATCTGCGGGAACTTCTGCTCACAGTTGGCTACGGATGTCAGTGTTGTTGTAACCTGTGGCCAGAACAGATAAGACCCATGATATTTGCTGACAGCCCTGTCAGTCCCTGTGCTTTTGGTTTTCCTCTTTTGCTATACTATTATTAATGAAATGTTTTATTTTTGAGGATTATCACATCATCTCTTGCATAATTGGGGTCTTCATAATGCCATGGCATCCAAATGTGGCTTTCATCACGTGCAGAGTTGACCAGTGAAATAAATAATCCAACATAGCAGATCAGCTTTTTTGACATCTAATCCGTATCCAGTCAGTTTATTCCATTTTTATATATATATATATATATATATATATATATTCTCTATCTCTATCATATTTTTTATTTTTTTACACTGCTGATCAGTTTCTGATCGATCAGCAGTTTGAGAAGGTTGCGCTCCTCCTTTGAGTGCCGCCACCGTCTCGCAGCTTACCTTAGGCCCGGGGCTGAACTGCAATACCAGGCACAACCACTATACAATGTGCAGCGCTGTGCTTGGTAAACTGCAAGGAGGCAGCAGTGCTCAACGGAGCTCTCCGGTCTCCTCACACAGCTGATCGGCGGGGCTCCTGGGTGTCAGACCTCGCCGATCAGATACTTAGGATAGGTCATCAGTATATAAAAAAAATAAAAAGTCAGAAAACCCTTCTAACCCTTTTGTTTAGTGCACAGGGGTCATCGGTCAGACAGGGAGTCGCATTACACAACTACTCATAATAAAATTAGCCAAAATGTGTGGATGCAGCTGAGCTGGGACGTCTGCTGGCGCATTTTGAAAAGTGGGCAAATTACAAATAAATGTTTTTTTATAAATCTAAGGAAACCTGTTTGAGATCAAGCTCCATTTTGCCTATTGCTGGCCTGTCGTAGTATTGTCATTGCGCGTCTCATCCATGTAGAGCCGCAGCTGTACCTGATACTCTTTATACTGTAGGTTAAAAACTGTATTTTTCCATCCCTGCAGGAATCGCATGCCGCTCAAGTTCAGATCCTAATGGAATTCCTGAAAGTAGCGCGACGAAATAAGAGAGAGGTAACGGGGCTTTAATGTCAAATGCAGACGCTCTGAAATGTTTTTTCTTTTTCGCTGATGGTTCTTGGTACATTTAAAGCTCCCTTCAGGTCTCAGACATGCGTGGAGCGTCACTCTTCAAAGTATATTAGAGATCGATCGAAGATGTTACTTTTCTTGGCACGTGGAGCTTAAAGGGGCAACCCCAGATGCTAAAAGGAAATAAATTGTCCTAGGAGCGGTGAAGTCAACAAGGCAGCAGTCTAGGGGATATTTGCAGTAGTGCTACCTCATGAAAGAAACAATCAAAAACCATAGCAACATAGACAACCCAACTCCAATGCCCTTTTTTTTATGATCTTGAATTTACGAATAATTGGCTGTTTGAGAAGGACCCGGTGCTTCTGTAAGTGTCACAGCTTTCTCACAGCTTAAAGGGGTATTCCCATCTCAAAAAATGGGGAAATTGTCTGAGATGGGAAAACCCTTTTAATCTGGTGATGTCACGTTCATTGGTCACATTGCCTAATTTAAGTTAAAGAGGTTGTCCAAGTTATTTTTTATTGATCTATCCTCGGGATAGGTCCTCTATATCAGATCGGCGGGGTCCGACAGCTGGCACTCCTGCTGATCAGCTGGTTAAAGAGAAGGTGGCGCTCCGTGCGAACACCGTCTACTCTTCATAGTTTACCTGCTTGCCATCACAACAGCAGCGGTGAACAAGTGTAATAACGCCTAAGCCGCCCCGTTCACTTCAATGGGACGGCTTGAAGTGAATGGGACAGCGTCTTGTAATTACACCTTCTCACTTCTGCTGTTGCGACGGCGAGCAGGTAACCAATGCAGAGACATCGGCGGAGGTGCCAGGTGTCGGACCTCTGCCGATCTGATAAGGATGATCTATCCTGAGGGATAGGTCCTCAGTAAAAAAAAACTTGGAGAACCCCTTTAAGTGAATGGGGCTGAGTTGCAATACCAAGCTGTGAGGAGGGCCTTCTCAAACATCTGATCGGCGGCGATTCCTGGTGTTGGACCTCCACCGATCAGATACTGATGACGTATCCAGAGGTCAGAAGTATTTTTTTTTTTTTATAATATAGGTGCCACTATTGTAGCCCTTTCGAAAGACCCCATGGAGATTATTGCTCTCTTGAAGAATATTGATGAAAATGAAATCCATCCCATCATTATACATATTTTGCATTTACAACAAAAAAAAGCTTCAATCCCAAGATACTCCAGAAAAAAGTGCTAGAATAGTACCACTTGCTATTTCTACCGAACAGCCTTTCCATGTCCACCTCAGTAAATGTGCTGAGGTGGACACACATGTTTGAAACATACATTTTATTTATTTTTTCTATATATATTTTTTTTCTTCTCTCTCTCTCTGCTCCTTCGAGTGTGCGGTGTGATCCCTCGTGTAGCTAGCGCCTCTGAAGTGTCAGCGTCTTTTCAACTTTTCAGTGGAAATGCTGAGCAAATGGAATTACAGTATTGCTGTCTCACGCTCAGCATCGCTTTTGGGAAGCACAGAGGACGCTGCAGCCAGGGAGCCCTCTACATACCCAAAGGAGGAGAAGTAAGCGAGACCGAGCAGGCGTGCCCACCTCGCCACTTTTATTGAGCCTGGCTTTGTGCAGAGTGATGGAGCACGGCCGTGTCCTTTTTCAAGACATTTTACATGTAGGCATTCCTGAGTACACGGCACACTAGAAGGCTCAAGGGCGGCAGGATGGTGTTTTTCCACATTTGGGTTTGTAATGGATTCCTAAATGTCAGAGCAAGAATCAGTAGCCTGATACCAGGACCACATGTAGCTGAAAATGCCTTCACATTCCCCTGATACGTTAGAAGGTCATAATTGAAACCCAACCGTAGGAATGTAACAGATTTCGGAGCTTATATTGTAGAGCTTTGAAATGTTCATTCCTGAAAAAGCAAGGTTTGCAGAGTGTTACCCTGGTTTCACACCTGAGCGTTCTGAAAGGAGCGCTCTGTATGCGCGATTGTACCGGCGTTTACAATCGCGCATACAGAGACAAGCGAACGTCCATTGTCGCGCGTTCCCGAAAGTCTATGTACGGGAACGCGCGCCAAAACGCCCCAAAGAAGCTCAAGAACTTTTTTGAGCGTAGGGCGTTTTTCAGCGCGTTCAAACGCGCTGTAAAACGCTCAAGTGTGAACCAGGACCATAGGGAAGTATTGGTTTTCATGTGTTGAGCGTTTTACAGCGCGTTTGAACGCGCTGTAAAACGCTCAGGTGTGAACCCAGTGTTAGAACATTGGAGAATATAGTTCTGTTGTATCATAGTCCAGAAAATAAAAAATGGTTGAACCGTGATTTCCAGATGTAAAGGGGACACTCGTCGGTGGTTATACGTTGAGGTGGCCCTGTTAATACACAGTGACACATCACCTCCTGACATGGCTGTTTTAGTAGCTACTTGCATTCCCCATGTAATAACAATTCTTATTCCTACTAGAAGTTTATGGATAAAGGTACAGGAGGGTGTTGCCAGTTAGGGGGTTTGTCCACTGGCAGACTGATTGGTCAATGCTCGACTGTGCAAGGAGACACCCCTAACTGGTAGCACCCATCTGAACCTTTATCCATAAACTTCTAGCAAGAGTAGAAGAGGAATGACCCAAACGTAGAAGAATAAATGCTCCCGATTGTCATTTCATATGGAATACAATTATATCCTAAAAACAGACCTATCAGGGGAGGTGACGGGTTCTGTCTAACATGAACACACGTTGGGTATCCTACCGTAGGGGGAGCAGCATATCGTTGCTGCCAGTTCTGTAGTATCCATGTTGATTTGTGGCTGTGACACTTAGAGGGGTCGTCTCACTTCAGCAAATGGCATTTATCATGTAGAGGAAGTTAATACAAGGCACTTACTAATGTATTGTGATTGTCCATATTGCTTCCTTTGCTGTCTAGACTCATTTTTCCAACACATTATACCTGTCTCGTTTCCATGGTTACGACAGCAGTGTAATCCAGCATCTGTGGCCGTGCTTGCACGCTATAGGAAAAAAGCACCGGCCTGTGTGTGTTCCTAACATTCCGGCCACCAGAAAAGCCAGTGCTTTTTCCTATAGTGTGCAACAACGGCCACAGAAGCTGGATTACAAGGCCGTCGTAACCATGGAAACGAGACAGGTATAATGTGATGGAAAAAATGAGTTTAGCCACCTAAGGAAGCAATCCGGATAATAATAGTACATTAGCAAGTGCTTTGCATTATCTTTCTGTACTTGATAAATGCCACTTGCTGAAGTGAGACGACCCCTTAAAGGTGTTGTCCAAGTTAGTATTTTTTTTTATTGATGACCTTTCCTCAAAATAGGTCATCAATATCAGATCGGCTGGGGTCCGATACCAGGCACCCCGGCCGATCAGATGGTTGAAGAGAAGGCGAGCGTTGTGCCAGCGCTGCCTTCTCTTCATTGTTTACCTGCTCGCCGTCGCAAGAATCCTGCATAGAGGACTTTTTATTTGTATTTTTTTTATTGTCTGAAATAACGTATCTGACGGAAATAGCTCAAACGGATGCCAAATGTGCAAAACTGATCAGAATCGGAATGAAAAACTAACGGTGTTGTAAACTCTACATCTACAAAACCGCATCCATTTGCGTATTGTGCCTCGTTTATCTGGAAGCTGAGGTCAGACCAGATTTCTCGATGACGCTCCATCGGTCCATTGGTAGCGTTGACGAAGTGTTAGGAATGTCACTTTTCCTATCTGGTCAAGAGATGCTAAACAGACGCTTGACGTCTCCCATGTCAGAATTACGGATTGCACACTGCCTCCTTCCCGAGTTTCTTCCATCCCCTTTTCAGCTTCCATATTCTTCCTATGATTTGGTCAAGAATAATTAAAAACAAATGACCGAGCTGAAATGATATTTATATTGGCAGGAAAGGAACCTGAAGGAATCCCCTCTCCCCTTTCCTGCAGATAAACATTGTGCTGATGATACAGAGCTCCGTTTAACCGCCTTATTTATTTCACTTCTATACGTCCTATATACGTTTCCCTCCTCGCCCCCGACTTTAGGAACCAGTTGTGCCTCCATTTGGGTTTCCCGTTTTGGCATTTAGGTTGCTTATATCTTTCTAGAAAGATAGGAGCGCGTCCAGGATTTGTCCTGTTACTCACTTAACCCTCAGACCTCTGCAGTTTGACTTCGTCCAAGAAGCCCGGAGCGTGCGTATGATATGTTTGACTTGTCAGGGCCTAGAATTTCTGTCTGTGTTTGAGTCACAAATGAGGTGAATGGGTTCCCGGGGTCACATGAGAATAAACATGCCCAGCATTTTCCTATGAAGCTGTGTGATTACTTTGCTGCTCATCATGTAAGCTCGTGTTTGTTTTTTTTGTTTTCTTTTGTACTTAGTGACTGTTGTACGTCATTTACTTTTCATCAGCCTTTTTGTTAGCTTTTTTATTTTGGTGTAAACTAGACTGCTGTAGTACGTAGGTTGTCACTTTATGGTATTCGATCGATTATTCCAACCATTGATCGAGTACTCTAATAACAAAAACCTTCTTAATGTAACGTTTTGATTTATAAAAATCAAATCGGTCCCCTATGCCATCCCTCATGCCACAATTGGTCTCCTCTGCCTATCAGTCCCCAGCGCCATGCCCATGAGCCTCCCTCATGCCACAAATCCCCAGCACCATGAGACCTCCTCCCCGAATGCCATGAATCCCCATTCCCTAGCAGTGCACCATGAGCCCCACCCCTCCCCCATGCCATCAGTGATGAGCCCCCCCATGCCATGAATCGCCAGCAGTGCACCTTGATCCCCACACCCTCCCCCATGCCATCAATGATGCGCTACCTCCATGCCATGAGTCAGCAGAGCCCCTTGATGACCATACTTGGGACCCCAATTTGGCTGTCAGAACTCATGGCGTGGCCAGCACAGTGACTTCTCGTTTACAGGCTTGTAAACTAACTTTATCAGAGCAGGGAGAGAAGCTGACATCACAGGTCATGTGACCCTCAGTGAAATCTGAGAAACCAGCCACTGGAGATAAAGTGAGTTAATTGGAAAGCTGTTACATTTGCCCAGTTAGGAACATAGAAAGAACAAAAAAATAACTCGGACAACCCCTTTAAGATTTTGTTCATTTCAACGATGTGGCTTTGATTTCTGATGGTCGCATTATTCCTCTAACTGGTGGTATCTGATGGATGGCATTGCCCTTTAATGGATTCAGTGGCTTCCACAGAGGTGTCTGTCGGCTGCAGCATATGACGATGATGATCCCAGCCTCGGCCTTGTTTGATTGAGATAGGAATAGCCCTTTAAATCCCCATTAGAATTATAAAAGATGCACTTTATTGATGTAAGATGTCACGTGGATAATGTAGTTGTTCTCCTAGGTGTCCCTTCTTGATTCTGATTTCTCGAGCAGTGTTTTTACGTATAGATTAAAATCACTATCCAACCCCATTGTACACATATTACGGTCTGCTAGGAGTCGGATATTGATGTAGGTGGTGATTTGAATTCACACAAGGTCTTTACGGCACATGAGATCAGATGAATCAGAAAGGGATGTGTTACCATCAGGATCGCCCCGCAGGTTCAGCCTCAAGCCTTGGCCCTGTAACATCAAGCAACCGTGTCTTGCATAGAAATAAAAATATATAGTATATTTTTTATATTTTTACTGTACTCTAAGCAATCTTTTTTAACCATAGGTACTTCTACCAATATCGATGTGGTATCACCAGCCCTGTTCTCCTCCCGTGGCTGTCTTGTGTCCTAGAGATTTCTTAGATTTTTTATGTACCCTGTAAATTTGTAGATGATGAGACGCGAAGCTGTAAAGTGTTTGTTTCTTGTCTCCTTCTCTCATCTTGACCTCCCAGCAATTGGAGCAGATCCAGAAGGAGCTGAGTGTGGTGGAGGAAGACATAAAGCGTGTAGAGGTGAGAGACTTGATTAAAGCTGTCTGCCGCTGGATGCTCTTGGCAATCTCTCCTCTAACATCTGGCTCCAAAGCTGGGGTGACTTTACATGGGGATAGATCCCAGAGCATTGGCACTTTTTTCTTTACTTGGTTATTCTTAAAGCTGAAATGCAGAATATTGTTTTTTTTTTTTTTTTTTTTTTTTATGTTTTCACTAAATAATTTTTTTGTGTGACAGCTAGCACTTCAGGAAGCAATATTTTCTTACCATTACTATCTCCTAGTACAGTATAAATCAAAGTTTTTACCCTCCCCACCATCTGCACACCAAATACATAGGGGGCTGGGGCCTCCATCAGTATGTTGAATCACAGCTCGAGCAGCTTTTTCTGAAATCTGAATATTTTCAACCCAGCATTGTGCCTGGGATTGTAACACTGACCCCAGATATCTGGACTGGGGCCGTTTTGCATCGGTGGCGGTCCATTACTGGTGAGATGTCAATACATCATCAATTCTTGTAGTGAGAATACCCTTTTATTAAAGGTTTTTGAAAATCATTTATTGTCCTCCTCTCTGTTACACATGCAAATGACAATTTTGCTATGATATGTGATTTAAAGGATAACTGTTATATTTTCATAAAAATGTTTTTGGAGTTAGCAAATGTTACTGCTGCAGCAGCATTATGCATAAAGCAATATTTAGTTTCTTCACTTACCACTGTTTTCCTTGAGTTTTCCCCTTAGTTACGGCTGTTTTGAATCCTACATTATAAGGATCTTCATAAGATGGCTCCTCTGCCAGTTCTCTGAGGCCAAAACTGCATTCCCTCAGGTCACATACAAACTTGCTGAAGCCAGCAGCTTCCTGCCAGCCAATCAGATTGGATTACTGAGACACGCCTCCTCACTCTGAAGCCTAATGCAGGCCTGCAGTGTGAAGAACCGTCCCTCTGTCTTCCTAGCCGAAGACAGATGAGCCTTAGCAACTGTCTTTTAAGGGAGCAGTGGAAAGGGACAGGAGACATCAATGAAATCTGTTATTACAAGGTAATTGCAGATCTTTTGGCATCATTGACAGACTAACTCAGGTATACATGCCTAGCTCTAATAAACTAGCAAATAAAAGACAGTTATCCTTAAAAAAAATATATATTAATAATACAAGATTAAAAAATATATATATATAAATTTTTTTTTTTTTTTTTGTGGGGGATTAGCTCTCTCAGGGGTCATTCTCACAATTGGCTTCACCACAGCCGGATTGCAGGTCCAAACATGAGATTTATTTTCACAGCAACAAAACAGTACAAAATAAAAGCCTGCCCGTCTGGGCTCTACCTAAACATAACATAACCCTACCTCACTTATTGCACCATTCACACACTGTACCAACATTGGCTTTCTTAGCTAATACTCCAGCACTTCCAGGCTGTAACAAAGTCCAGTACCTTTGGGCGATTGTGGCCCAGAAGTCCGCCTGACTCTGGCCTAGCGACCGTCGATTCCCAGACCTTTCGGAGTCCCCCAAAGATCAGGCTAACACCTAGCCCCGTGGCCCCTCAGCCAGCCCGGCTGAGACTACCCTTCCGGAACCTCCAGCAGGCCTCTGTTACACCAAGATTCTCTCTCTTCTTGAATGACAGTCTGGGCTGGGCTCTTATCCCAGACTGATTGTGTCACCTGGTGCTGCCTCAGACCTGATGACTGACTGGGAAGACACAAACTCCTGCCATGAATCTCCCCTAGCAGCTATGAGGCCTGTCACTGCCTCACATACCCCCCCTTTTGTTCAAGCCCGTAGGGGTGAACACTAGCATCAAATCCAGATGCTAGTGAACAGGCATTGACATGGCCTACAGTCTTCCCCTTATTCTGCCAGACACAGGAGAACAGCGCTTGGTTTGTCACCCTCATGAGTTTATTACAGAGCCGATAAGATCTACGGGATTTTCTTGCCCATCTCATGAGCAGGTACTCTTTCATGAGTGAGAGTGATGTGCTTTCGCACTCGTGGTCTCTTTTTTTCTTTTTTCTGTTCCTCTCCACATTTAGCATTTGGTTTCTGAAACTTTTCTCAGAAGAGGTTTTTATACGACCGGCAGGCTCTCGTTTTAGATTTTCTGGCTTGTGCACACGCTCCTCATGTCCTTTCTTGGATTGCTGCAGCTCTTGAATGAACTGTTCCCAGTCATGGTCGTGTCCCGACCCTTTGGCCTTGAGGGGCTCCTTCAGCAGAGCAGGCTTATCCCCACTTGTTTCTTTTACGTGCCTCCGGTTCACTTCTTCCAGCTTTCCGGCAGTTTCAGAGACCTTGGCTTCTTCTTTAGTGGGTTTTTCCGCTTCGGTAGCCGCTCCTTCGCTTCTCCAACACCTCGGCCTTAACTTCTTCAGCCTTGGTTTTCTTGGACCCGGCATCATATACTTTCCCTCCTTTTCCATTTTCTCATCGAGTTAGGAGGTTCCGGGGACAACAGGGACTTCACCAGACTCGTAGACTTCTGGCATTTTCAACAGAGGCTCACTTAGGACACGGTTCTCCTTTCGGGAAGAATTCAGGAGAGCCAACCCACAGTAGTAGACAGGATCTGCATACTGGTCGTCCAACTCCTTGTATTCCTTCCCCCAGCAGGCTGCTGGCTACTTGGACGGCTTTGCAGGCGGAGGGAACGTCTTTCGGGACCAGATCCTGGCTACCCACTGACATGAGTCTCTTGGCCTCTGCATCTACATCAGCCCTATTCACGAGTTCAGCAGAAAGATCTTCCGTCTTCTCTGCCTCAGTAGGCACTGCAGCGCCACCATCTCCTGATCCCTTCTTAACAAGCTCTGGCTTAGACTTCTCCAACTCATAGACTTTCTTCCCGACGTCATCCTTTGAGCTCATAAGATCCTCCATCTCTGCTCTAAGTTGCTTGTTCAGTCTCTCAAACTCATCTCGCTCCTCTTGTGTTTCTTCAAGGGCTCTATCCAAGAAGAGTGTCTGTCTATTTCGGGGGTCATTTTCACAATTAGCTTCACCACAGCTGGATTGCAGGTCCAAACATGAGATTTATTTTCACAGCAACAACAAAACAGTACAAAATCGAAGCCTGCCGTCTGGGCTCTACCTAAACATAACATTACCCTACCTCACTTATAGCACAGTTCACACACAGTACCAACATTGGCTTTCTTAGCTAATACTCCAGCACTTCCAGGCTGTAACAAAGTCCAGTACCTTTGGGGGATTGTGTCCCAGAAGTCCGCCTGACTCTGGCCTAGCGACTGTTGATTCCCAGACCTCGCGGAGTCCCCCAAAGATCAGGCTAAAACCTAGCCCCGTGGCCCCTCAGCCAGCCTGGCTAAGACCACCCTTCCGGAGCCTCCAGCAGGCCTCTGTTACACCAAGATTATCTCTCTCCTTGACTGACAATATGGCCTGGGCTCTTATCCCAGACTGATTGTGTCACCCGGTGCTGCCTCAGACCTGATGACTCACAGAAGAAATCCACGGCACACCATTTGCATTTCATCAATTTGTGGTTTTTAATTCATGGTAGTTTATACATCATCTTTTTGTTCCATCCAGAGCAATTATTCAAGCAATATAGTTAATTAAGCAGTACAACCTCCAACGTTTCGGTCGGTGACCACCTTTATCAAGGGATCTGTGACTTTGGATATATAATAGATGCTCTGGAGTGTCTCAGACCTGATGACTGACTGGGAAGACACAGAAAGTCCTGCCATGAATCTCCCCTAGCAGCTATGAGGCCTGTCACTGCCTCACAATATATATCTCTATCATCTTCTAATATATAAAGCTGAGTGTATGTGTGTATGTCCGCTAAAGGAATCCGCACAGTCACATTTACAATCACAAAATTTGGCACACAGGTACATCAGGCGTCTGGGGAGGTTTTAGACCGGGTCTCTGCTCTTCAGCGCATACCGTTCCTGAGATATTTCCCCCCAAAAGCAAATATGGCACCATCACATGACCTACATTAGCCAATAGGGGCCTGCAGGTCTTTCTCCTCATATCCCAACTGCCATACACACGGTACATGTCTCTTATCAGCCAGTAGAAGCTCGCAGGCCCTTAGTCTCCACATACACACAGTTTTACACCAGGTTTCCATAACAACCCAGCAATTTTTCTTCAGTGCTGTAGGTCAGCTTTAAAGGGGCAGGGTGCTGTGGGTGACACTGTTAAGGGAGTGGATCGCTGTGGAGGTCACAGTTTAGGGGATGGTCCGCTATGAAGGTCAATGTTAAGGGGCAGATTGCTGTAGAGGCCACTGTTAAGAGGGTGGGGTGTTGTGGAAATCACTGTTAAGGAGATGGGGCACTGTGGAGGTCACTAATTGAGGGGTGGGCCGCTGTGGACGTCACTGTTAAGGGGTCGGGCGCTGTGGAGGTCTGTATTAAGGGGGAAGGGAACGGTGGAGGTCACCGTTAAGGGGACGATCCGCTATAGAGGGCAGTGTTAAGGGGGCGGGTTGTTGTGGTGGTCACATTTTAAGGGAACAGAGCACTGGAAGTCAATGTTAAGGGGGCGGGTTATTGTGGAAATCGCTGTTAAAGGGGTTGTCCGGGTTCAGATCTGAACCCGGACATACCTCCATTTTCACCCCGGCAGCCTCCCTGACTTGAGCATCGGAGCAGTTCATGTTCCGATGCTCTCCTTTGCCCTGCTCTAAATCACGCAGGGCAAAGGCATTTTTAGGAGTTGCGGTGACGTACCGGGGTTCTCCATGGGGCTGCCAGGAAGCCCGGTGATGTCACCGGCACTAATGGGTGGGCTTTAGCGCTGCCCTAGCCAGTAAAACGGCTAGGGCAGTGCTAAAGTCCGCCCATCCGAGCCGGTGACGTCACCGAACACACTGCCGGACGGAAGTTTCCGCCCGGCAGTGTGTTATGATAAACAAAAGAGCCTGTGCCCTGTGCGATCTAGCGCAGGGCAAGGGAGCGCATCGGAGCATGAGATGCTCCGATGCTAGCCTCAGGGGGCTGCCTGGGTGAAAATAAGCGTATGTCCGGGTTCAGCTCTGAACCCGGACAACCCCTTTAAGGAGATGGGGTACTGTGGAGGTCACTAATAAAGGGGTGGCCGCTGTGGAGGTCACTGTTAAAGTAGCGGGGTACTGTAGATGTCACTGTTATAGTGGATAGTGTCGATATCTTTTAACGTCGCACACAATTATTAAATGAAATATACCCGTGCGAAGCCAGGCCCGTGTGTGTGTGTGTGTGTGTGTGTGTGTATATGTATGTATGTATATGTACAGTACAGAACAGACCAAAAGTTTGGACACACCTTCTCATTCGAAGAGTTTTCTTTATTTTCATGACTATGAAAATTGTAGATTCACACTGAAGGCATCAAAACTATAAATTAACACATGTGGAATTATATACATAACATAAAAGTGTGAAACAACTGAAAATATGTCATATTCTAGGTTCTTCAAAGTAGCCACCTTTTGCTTTGATTGCTGCTTTGCACACTCTTGGCATTCTCTTGATGAGCTTCAAGAGGTAGTCACCTGAAATGGTTTTCACTTCACAAGTGTGCCCTGTCAGGTTTAATAAGTGGGATTTCTTGCCTTATAAATGGGGTTGGGACCATCAGTTGCGTTGTGGAGAATTCAGGTGGATACACAGCTGATAGTTCTACTGAATAGACTGTTAGAATTTGTATTATGGCAAGAAAAAAGCAGCTAAGTAAAGAAAAACAAGTGGCCATCATTACTTTAAGAAATAAAGGTCAGTCAGTCCGAAAAATTGGAAAAACTTCGAAAGTGTCCCCAAGTGCAGTCACAAAAACCATCAAGCGCTACAAAGAAACTGTCTCACATGCGGACCGCCCCAGGAAAGGAAGACCAAGAGTCACCTCTGCTGCGGAGGATAAGTTCATCCGAGTCACCAGCCTCAGAAATCGCAGGTTAACAGCAGCTCAGATTAGAGACCAGGTCAATGCCACACAGAGTTCTAGCAGCAGACACATCTCTAGAACAACTGTTAAGAGGAGACTGTGTGAATCAGGCCTTCATAGTAGAATATCTGCTAGGAAACCACTGCTAAGGACAGGCAACAAGCAGAAGAGACTTGTTTGGGCTAAAGAACACAAGGAATGGACATTAGACCAGTGGAAATCTGTGCTTTGGTCTGATGAGTCCAAATTTGAGATCTTTGGTTCCAACCACCGTGTCTTTGTGCGACGCAGAAAAGGTGAACGGATGGACTCTACATGCCTGGTTCCCACCGTGAAGCATGGAGGAGGAGGTGTGATGGTGTGGGGGTGCTTTGCTGGTGACACTGTTGGGGATTTATTCAAAATTGAAGGCATACTGAACCAGCATGGCTACCACAGCATCTTGCAGCGGCATGCTATTCCATCCGGTTTGCGTTTAGTTGGACCATCATTTATTTTTCAACAGGACAATGACCCCAAACACACCTCCAGGCTGTGTAAGGGCTATTTGACCATGAAGGAGAGTGATGGGGTGCTGCGCCAGATGACCTGGCCTCCACAGTCACCGGACCTGAACCCAATCGAGATGGTTTGGGGTGAGCTGGACCGCAGAGTGAAGGCAAAAGGGCCAACAAGTGCTAAGCATCTCTGGGAACTCCTTCAAGACTGTTGGAAGACCATTTCAGGTGACTACCTCTTGAAGCTCATCAAGAGAATGCCAAGAGTGTGCAAAGCAGTAATCAAAGCAAAAGGTGGCTACTTTGAAGAACCTAGAATATGACATATTTTCAGTTGTTTCACACTTTTTTGTTATGTATATAATTCCACATGTGTTAATTCATAGTTTTGATGCCTTCAGTGTGAATCTACAATTTTCATAGTCATGAAAATAAAGAAAACTCTTTGAATGAGAAGGTGAGTCCAAACTTTTGGTCTGTACTGTGTGTGTGTGTGTATGTATATGTGTGTGTATATATATATATATATATATATATATACACATACTCATATGTGTAGATAAGTAGTTAGAGATTAATGTATGAGAGAGATAGTAAGAACTGTAATATGGCAGCACTTTTCTTCAGCACGTTTGTTATTCTCTTTCTCTGTAAAGACATAGGAGCCGGATGTCTTGGGATCTGTGCTGCCGCCTGGGTGACAGCAAGTCTAGATTGCTCATCTAGACTTCTATCTCCAAAGCTCCAGCATTGAGTTTGTGCGGTTCGATTCTGAACGCAGAAGCCTTGGAGACAGAGTGTAATTGTGAGCAGATATAACACAGTGCAGCACGGACCTTCGAGTGAGAGTAGCAGTACATTCACATATGGCATAAAGGCTGTAGATTTGCCGCCAAGGAGTTGTTTGAGGCAGGTACGAAGCATTTTGCAGCATAAAAATACATTTGATTTAGAAAATAAAAAAAAAATGTCATCCACGATCTTTAAAAAAATAAAATAAAATCTGCAGCAAAAATTGACCTGCAGTGTGGATTTTAAATCCGTTGCACAGATGGGTTATGCTGTGGATGTCCACCAGGGATGTCACCTTTTGCAATGCAGAGGGCGACATCTCAAAACGTGGCTGCGGAAATGCTGTAACATTTCGCCCTGTGTGGCTGTATCCTTAGGGCTTATGCACACAACCGTATGTATTTTGCGGTCCCCAAAACACTGATCCGCACAAAATACTAATGTCCGTGTGGATTCTGTATTTTGCGCAATGGAACAGTTTTCCCCTAATAAAACAGTCCTACCCTTGTCAGTAATGCAGACAATAATAGGATATTTTTTTGAGGAATGGACATACGGAAACGTAATGCACACGGAGTAATTTTTTTTTTTTTTTGCGGACCGATTGAAATAAATGGTTCTGCATACGGTCCGTAAAAAATCCCAGAAAAATACGTTCATGTGCAGGAGTCCATAAATTGAAGAAACTAACTGCACAAAAGTGCCGCCTGATCTTATATTTTTTTTTCTAGAGCGTGTCTTGTGACAATTTATATATATATATATATATATATATATATATATATATATATATAATGTGAGAGAAAAAAAAAAAATAAATGTAAAACCTTGCAATAGGATAGAAGTCTTATGTAATGGTTTATATTGGCCTGTTTTATTTTTGCTGTAAACTGAAATGTATTTGGCTTTTTGTTTCAGGAGATGAGCGGCTTGTATTCCCCCCGCAGTGAAGACAGCACTGTGCCACAGTTTGAAGCCCCTTCCCCATCACACAGGTAATATGCTCTTCTCTGGATCTGACAGAGTAAAATAAGTTATCATCACATGTTTGTTAGGGATATAAATTGAGTGGAAAAAATGAATGGACGCAAGTAAATGCAGATTTTTTTTATGGATTTACTGCACCCTACACGTGGCAAGTGAAATACGCTGGCACAGGAGACTCACTTTCTCTGTGGCGGTTCTCAGTTGTCAGCAGGCACAAGCTGTTTGATGTCAGTCATCAGCAACTTGTTTTTCAGTTCACTGAATATTATGATAAATTGGACAAATCAATTTGCCATGTTTGAAAAATTGTAGTGAATAATGGGCAACTTGATTTGCCCATTGTGCCCCAAGTGCTTGCCAAATCTGCACATAGATGCTCCAATTTACTGATCTCTAACCTGGAGTAGCTGGTAGTCTGCTGTCAGATTTTTGAATCTACAGTAGACTTTGTATATTAGGGATTAAGGGTCCCTTTACAAGGGCTGAGGTCATGCGATTATCAGGAACTAACCATACGTTCCCAATAATTTCCTGATCGTGAGTGGAGGAGATTGCTTCTCTCCCCATAGAAGTGAATGGGAGCTCACTGCACATGACCGGCCACTGCTCCCATTCACTTCTATGGGCCCGACGGGCCAGCGCTTGGCTATTTCTGCTGGTCCTATATAAATGAATGGAGGACGTCTGCACTGTGTGCCCTCCACCACTTTCGGCGCTTCGTTCTCGATATAGGTGCAGGTCCCAGCGGGGGGACCCGCACCTAGCAGACAAGGGGGGTATATCCTAGCGATATGCTACCATTGTCTGAGATGAGACAACCCCTTTTAACGGTCACTGAGTTTTAGGGAAACTTTTGATTTGCCATAGAGACATCAAAAGATTTGATTGATGGGGGTCTGAGCTCTGAGACCCCCACTGATCTGTAGAAAGAAGGAGAGAGAAGTGCACACACAACGCATTCTCTCTCCTCACTATAGGAGTTGGGCTCAATAGAAAGTCATTGGGTCTGTCTTAATTCCGTCCTCTGCGCAGAGAGAGCGCGATATCTATAACCTATCAGAAGTTTTACTAAAACTCGGTGACCCTATACACAGGACCAGATACACATTACTATATGTTACCTAAACCTGCCATTTTCGGTGGGACCAGCTAACTATCTAATGTGTAATGTGTGCTCCTGACATAACCAATGTGGGGGGAAAAAGGATAGGTCGAGTCCAGTTTTCTAGTGTGATCTGTTTGCTGTACCAGATGTCTAGCAGCGGTTTCCTCCTCTCCCCATTGAAAATGCATACATGCTCGGTTGACCAAGGGTTTGTGTGTATAGGGGAGTCAGGAGAGAGAGCTGCTATTAGGGGTGCATTCACATGACCTTATCAGTTTTTGCAGCTTGTGGTGTGGATCTGCAAAACAACCCATGTGCGCTCCGCATAACGGACAAGAATATGACACATTCTGTCTTTTTTGCGGGACTGTAGAACAGACGTGCTGAGCCGGACAGCACACTGTGTTATCCACATCTTTTGCGGCTCCATTGAATTGAATGGTTCCACATCTGATCCGAAAAGTTGCGGAACAGATGCAGAGGGAAAGATACGGTCGTGTGAATGGGCCCTAAAGGTATATGGTGCTTTCATTGTCAAGTTTCCCTTAAGTTGACAGGCGATTGCTCGGAGTCTCAGCAACATGGGGACCTTTATAATCTTCAGAAAGGGGGATTGCTCATAGTGGGTGACCCTTTAAAGAGAGCCTGTCGGCAGTATGGAATCCCGAGAGACGGTCACAGACGGCCGTGTTTTACTCTAAATGCCGTGCAATTCTGAGAAAACATAGTTCAGAAATAGGGAGAAGAAACATGGGCACCTCTTCCTGCAAGCTTTTCCCTATTCAGCTCTGCTTGTTTGACAGCTCTCTGTCTCGGGGCATAAAGTTGCCTGTATCCAGCATGAAGCTCTTAGGCTACTTTCACACTAGCGTTTTTACTGGATCCGGCAGGGCTCAGCAAAAACGCTTCCATTATGGATAATACAACCGCCTGCATCCATTATGAACGGATCCGGTTGTATCATCTTTAACATAGCCAAGATGGATTTGTCATGAACTCCATTGAAAGTCAATAAGGGGACGGATCAGTTTTCTATTGTGGCAGAGAGAACTGATCCGTCCCTATTGACTTGCATTGGCGGGGTGGTGGTAATGCCGGAACAGTCTTGCTCTGCATCCCAGGATGGAAAGCAAACTACAACATGTTGCGCTTTGCTCTCTGGTCTGGGAACTCAACGAAACGCAATGCATTTTGCAGCACTCCGTTCTGTTCAGTTCAGTTTTGTCCCCATTGATTTTATTTTTTCCGGTATTGAGCCCCTATGACGGATCTCAATACTGGAAAACGTAAACGCTAGTGTGAAAGTACCCTAAAAAGATTTCCTTTTAAAGGCTATGAACACCTTTTAAATATTGCATTGTACTCATTTTGAGCTTATTTTTTTCAATTGGTTGTTATTAAAGAAGTTGTGCCTCTTTCTCTGTACAGCCTTGAGATTCTCTAGTAGCATGGTCTGTATTTGACTGTTCCATCAGGCAGCTCAGCTGATGGCTCCTGATCTCTGACCTTATAAACACCCATTATAGCTCAGTTCTTATCTTAAGAATGTGGCTTAAATAAGTGTTTTTGAGCAATTTGTAATTTAGAGAGAACGTTTATTAGATGAATGGGAAATTTGAAAGTAAGATTCTCACAGCAAGGCAGAAGTTAACTCTTTAATGCAAAGCTGCTGACAATTTTTAATAAAGACCAATTGAAAAAATGATTTTTAAAGGGAACCTGTCATGTGGATATTTGAATATAATCTAACTAATGATATACAATCATTAACTACAAAAAAGTGCCTTAGATGTATTCACTTACTGGTGTGACAGATGGTTACCTCCATAATATACACACAAAGATGCCGCATGCTAATGAGCTGATTTGGGTCCAGCGTGATGTCATTGAGTCCAGCGTATATTTAATTCAGAGCAATAGCCACTCCCCTGCCCACCTGCTGCTGATTCATATGGAAAATAACTGTCAATCAGCAGCAGGTAGGCAGGGAGAGTCAGGAGCTCATGAATATTCAGGACGCATCATTATCGGCTGGAGCTTTTCAATACAAGATGTTGGCAGATTGACTGGGTCAATTAAAGAAAGTGACCCAGAATCAGTTACATATTTATGTTGCCCTTAGTTAGGACACCATAAAACTGGTGAATTGTTCCCTTTAAGCCCAAAATGAATAAAATGCAATCATAAAAATCTGCCTCTGAAGGTGTACGTAGCCTTTAAAGGGGTGGTCTCATCTCGCCGTTACTAAGGCGAGATGAGACACAGTCCCGACCACCTCCTGGCAGGGAAACAGCAGAGCGTGCCGTTGCTCCCTGTTTCAGTCGCTCCCATCGCGGAGAATGAGAGCTACGGACACTGAGAAACAGCATAGCTTGCTGTGCTACGCTTTGTAGCTCTCATGCACCGCCGTTCCGCCTCATGTGATACACAGGAGGCAGCTGTTTCCCGGTCTTAGCCTCCGATTTGTTTGTGACAACTCCTAAATCAATGCGGGAACGTGCATTTTGACGGTAGAACCAGTTGTCCCTTTCCGGTCCTCCCGTGTGTACAGAACAGCGAGCCTCTGCCAGATAAATTAAAATGTCTAAAGCATGTAATCGGTCAGCTCAAATGTCCTGTGTTTTGTCTATATGTTACCGGACTTACAGGCAGAATTGCTTCTCCAATATGTCCGTGTCCCGTGCTGATGGAGAACTCCTCTCGAGTAGGAGCGTGTGATTTACACGCCCAAGATGCCGCCTTATAAATGGCACTTACTGCCCATTTCTGTAGGGGAAAAAAAGAAAAAAAAAGACATTGTGCAATTAGATTTTTCTCTGCTGTGGCTATCTCTCCTAACAGCCAGAAGATGAGGCTTTCAACTTAATCTGTCCTGAGATCTTTCATCATTTATCTGCTCTCCAGCTTGTATCTATTCTTTGTACTTGTAGCAGCCATCCATCTCTCACTTTATATTTAATTTGGTCCAAGGACCAGTCGGCATCTTGCCGTGAGTTATGTTTGAGTTAAGGGACACTAAATCTAGGATTGGCCGTTCTTGCGTAGTTCATCGCCCTCTTTTGTTCCCTGTTAGCAGGCTGGGGAGAAGATGACTGTAATGATCCTTATTATTGTCCGTCTCCATGATCACTACCCCATTTTACATTTACACGTGTGACTGGTAGACTCTGGATCCAGACATTTACAGTCTTCGGAACTCCTTCCACATGTGATGGAAGGTTTCTACCCAAAAATCAGAGCAGGCTGTGGGTTCTCCGATCTGTGATGTGCTCATTTTGGTGCAGAAATGCAGCAACTTTCACCTCGGTGAACTTTAGGGGTTGTCCAATGCCTCCCCATACACCCGGCCCCTCACAGAAATTGTACTGACCTGGCTTGCCGGCACCTGCAGCGTTTTTGATGCCAGCACGGCCGCCGCTGCATCTCCCTGACGCGTGGGGAAAGCCATCCCATGCTGACGAGCCTCTCTAGTGTCACCCGCAATGCTAGGGAGGCTCGTTCCCTTCACGGCCTGCTATTGGCTGACGCCGGATGTTTTCATCCATGTGACGGGGGGGATGCAGCGGTGGGCGTCGGGAGCGAAGCAGCTGCCCGGGAGCCAGCTAAGTAGAATCCGTTTGAGGGGCCCGGGCGTATGGGGAAGCATTTTAGGGGTTAAAAGCTTAAAAGCTCCCAACAATCTACCCGTGTAAAGTTGCAGCAGATCACCCAATGAACAAGCGAACCACTTGTTAATCAGGTGAAACAATTTAGGTGCCTGCACTACCGACTCGTTTCTGGGCAGCAGGTCGTGCTGTCTAAGGCTACTTTCACACTCCTGTTTTGTGCGGATCCGTCATGGATGGATCCGTTGAGATAATGCAACCGTTCTAAACGGACCTGTTTGTATTATATTTAACATAGCCAAGAAGGATCCGTCTTGCATACCATTGAAATGCAATAGAGGACGGAACAGTTTTCTAGTGTGCCAGATTGTGTCAGTGAAAACTGATCCGTCCCCATTGACTTACATTGTGTGTCAGGACGGATACCAAAGAGGAATGGAGACTGAACTGATGCATTCTGAGCGGATCCGTTTGTATCATCTTTAACATAGCCAAGACAGCATTTTGGTGTCCGTCTCCAAAGCGGAATGGAGACTGAACGGATGCAAACTGATGCATTCTGAGCGGATCCTTTTCCATTCAGAATGCATTAGGGCAAAACTGATCCGTTTTGGACCGCTTGTGAGAGCCCTGAACGGATCTCACAAACGGAAAGCCAAAACTCCAGTGTGAAAGTAGACTAAGGGCTCCTTCACACTTGCGGCAGGACGGATCCAGCGAAAGCCGCCCGACTAAAAAGTCCTGCATGTCCGACTTTTTAGTCCGGCGGCTTTCGCCGTGCTGCGCCGGAGCTCAGCCCCCGTCCCCATTATAGTCAATGGGGACGGAGCGGCGATACGGCGAAAGAGTGGAAGGACGGATCCGACAGGGAGACCAGCCTGACGGATCCGTCCTGCCGCAAGTGTGAAGGAGCCCTAAACTGTGATCTGATGCCCAGAAACAATGCAGCTCTATGAGAACGAGTGATCACAATAGCAATCCCTTGTCCTTATACTGTGGAGGTGATCTCTTCATTTAAATGCAGCTCTCACCTCCACTGGAACAGTTCCTTCCAGACAATCTGCTGCTCCTCGGCACATGTAAATGCGCCTTTAGACACAATGGGCAGGAGGGGGAGGTATGCTGTGTGATCTCTGCAGAGGTCAGGAGGGAGTAGATAAGCTGTGATATCACCTATTGGTGAATCCTGTTTTTATTTTTACACAGAGGTGGTATCTGCCATTGTAATACTGCCTGTAATGATGAGCAGATAACTGCAGTAAAGTAATCTGTAAGATTTTATGTTTTTTGTTTAAATATAGGTATGGACATGAAGAATTAAAAATGAAATCTTCAAAAATTCTTTAAAAATATGTTTAATATAAAAATGTGATTTGAACAATAAGTCAGTTTCTGATGACACCTGCCTTTTAATGCACAGAGTTTACTGCAGGAGTCACCCCACAGAAACTGCAGCCGATTCATCACAGATTTGCTACCGAATACGTGGCAGATTCCCTAGGACTAACGGTGTACCTGGCCTTTAAGAGAATCTGTCACCAGTGTTGGGCCCCTTGCAGACGAGCGTGTCCGGATGCGTTGCAAATGCATTCAGTGAAAAATGTGCGATTTCGCTGGCAAAATCATTAAGTTTTGTCTGCGATCGCGTTCGTTGTTCACTTTTTATCACGTGGGTGCAATGCGTTTTGCACACGCGTGTGAAAAAACTTATTGTATACAAACAACGTCTCTTAGCAACCATCCGTGAAAAACTCATAGCTTCCGCACTTGCTTGCGGATGCGATTTTCAGGCAGCTCCATTCTCTTCTATGGGGCCAGCGTTGCGTGAAAATCGCCCGATATAGAACATGCTGCGTTTTTCACGCAACGCCCAAGTGATGTGTGAAAACCAACGCACATGTACACAGCCCCATTGAAATAGATGGGTCCGGATTCCGTGCAGACGCATTGCACCCGTGCGGAATACTCGCTCGTGTGAAAGGGGCCTTATGGTGTCATAAGTAAGGGCAGCATAAACCAGTGACAGATCTCCAATTGACCCAGCTCTTTGACTATAATCTGGTATTGAAGAACGCCACACGGGTCAGTGTGTACTAATTTTCAACCTCTGGTTGTAAAGTGGTGTCTTCACTCAATGACAGCAAGCAGAGAAATAGAGAGGAATCAAAATATTAAAAAGTTGGCAAGGTGATTCAGCTTTATTGACATTACTCTTTTTTTTTTTTTTCTTACAGTAGCATAATCGACTCCACAGAATACAGTCAACCCCCTGGATTCAGTGGAAATTCCCAAGTAAGTTGTTTTTTTTATTATTATTATTTAGTAAAATTCCTTTAAACAGTTCATTGGGGATTTTTTATTTAATATTCACCCCAACCACCGGTGCCGGTGAAGAGATCTATATTTTCCTGCTCCCGACCGCTCTGTTCTAAATTTCGTGGCTTCCAGGATGTCTTCACTGGACTTCTGGTCTCCATCTGTCACCTTCTGCATGGATGGGGACATGAGCACCACTGCAGCCAATGACTGGCCTCAGCGACGTGACCCCACACTGCACTTGACCCAGCAGTGACGTGCTGCTTGGGGACATGTCACTGTTATGGCCAGTCATCAAAGGGGTTGTCATTTATATTAATGGCTAGTGTTGAGCGAACTTGTGTTTTCCAGTTCGGCGTACAATTTTCAGGTCGTCTAAGAATTTTGTTATGGATTCCTTTACCACAGACCATAAGTTATGGTCTGTGGTAGTGGAATCTATGACTGAACTTTTAGATGACCTGAAGTTTGTACGCCGAACTGGAAACCACAAGTTCCCGCAATGCTATTGATCAATATCGGAATGGCGGAGGTCCGACACCCGAGATCCCCGCTGTTCAGCTGTTTGAAGATGCGTTGTCTCCCTTGCAGCGGCTGCATAGTGTACTGACAAGTACTTCCTCCATTCAAGTGAACGGGGCGAGTACTTGTCATTACACTGTGTTTTCGAGACGTCGGACGGTGTAATGAAGAGGAATCGGCGCTCGCGTGGAGCACCTCCTCCTCTTTAAACAGCTCATCAGTGGGGGTCCTGGGGGTCGGACGCTCACCTATCTGATGATGATGAACCATCATGACTATAGGTCATCAATATATATGGCAGGACAACCCCTTTAACAACATTTATTTATTTCTTTTTTCTTATAATTTATAGTTGGGCTGTTTGGGACAGACCAAGATAAGGGGAGCGTTCATCATCAATGTGATATTATCATTTACTAGCCTGTAATCCCTATTGGGCACCTCTGATGCTTCATTGATTGTGTACTGGTTTCCTAATGGTTTCTTATCATACGCGCAGACAAAAAAGCAGCCGTGGTATAACAGTACGCTGGCATCGCGTCGGAAACGCCTCACAGCACATTTTGAAGACTTGGAGCAGTGCTACTTTTCTACCAGAATGGCTCGTGCGTCAGGTAGATGCATTCTGACATCCTTATTATGTGAATTCTCCTCTGAAGACTCTGGGGGATATACTGGTTCTCGTTGACGCGACCCAGTGATTGTATGAAGACTTCTTTTCAGGCAATGCTCTAGGGCAGGGATGGCCAACCTGTGGCTCTCCCAGCTGTTGCAAAACTACAACTCCCAGCATGCCCAGACAGCCTACAGCTATCAGCATGGTGGGAATTGTAGTTTTACAACAGCTTGAGAGCCACAGGTTGGCCAGCCCTGCTCTAGGGTAAAGAGCATGCAAATAGGCTCACGTCGGCCAGACCAGTGACCCATCTAATAGACGGCAGTGGTTTTAGGGTTCCCTCGTCAGTACTGGTTGACTGTATGAGATGCTCTAGACATGGCTTTTAGGGACTGAATCGGTACCTCTACATCAGGGATGGCCAACCTGAGGCTCTCCAGCTGTTACAAAACTACAACTCCCATCATGCCCAGACAGTCTACAGCTATTAGCCTACAGCAGGGCATGGTGGGAGTTGTAGTTTTACAACAGCTGGAGAGCCACAGGTTGGCCATGCCTGCTCTACATCCTCATCATCCTCATCACATTACCCTCCAAGAGATGGAGGCTGTACAGGGGAAAACTGGTGATAAATCCAGAATACAAGTCATATATAGTGTTATTCTACATGCACACACAACAACTTTTTCTGAAAAGTCACCTGAAGCGACTGGTACACTTTTTTAAAGGGAATGTGTAAAAAGAAAATGACCTATTGTTGAAATCACGTTTTTATGTTTTACATATTGTTAAAGAATTTCTAGTGATCTTATTTTTAATTTTCCATGTCAGTAACTATAAGCTAAGCCATGTAATAGGCGCCACTTGGTTTGTACAGATCCATTTACTGCAGTTATCTGCTCATCTGTCATTCTAATCCTGCATGTGATGATATTCACCTCTGTGTATAGATAAGACAGGATCCACCATTCACAATAGGTGACTAGCTATTCTTTCTTTGTACAATGACCTCTGCACAGGTCACAGGGCACACCTAGAAAACTCTCCCATAGAAGTCAATGAGGTCCCCTCCTGACCATTCTGTCTATGGCCCATGGGGCTGCCGTAAAGCAATTTTCTTAATGCTTTTTAAATGATGTTAAGAGCAGCTCAGGGCAATATAGCCGCCCCCATAATCATGTTCAGAAATTGAATAAAAAAATCTTTAATCAGACAAAAAGGAAAGGAAATGTGTCGCTATCTGGTTTTAACTGGTAGATAAAAAAATTGTGACACATTTCCTTTTAAGAAACCCATCAATTAGGTAATCATTACATATGGATTATTGACTGTGTACATTCCTTCTATATTTAGGTTTTCCCTTGTGTAGCCAGCAGGGGTCACTATTTCTATAGTTTTCGTTAAATAATCAGCTGAACAGTGACATCTGCTGGTGAAAGACAGATCCGGCACTAAAACCATTGTAAGGCTAGTTTCACACTAGCATAGTTGGATTCCGGCAGGCAGTTCCGTAAATTCTTATGCAAACGGATATCATTTGTTTCCGGATCCGTCTGACAAATGCATTGAAATACCAGATCCGTCTCTCCGGTGTCATCTGGAAAAACGGATCTGGTATTTTTTTTCCCCCTAATTTTTAAAGGTCTGCGCAGAATGCATTAGGACACAACTGATGCGTTTTTTTCCGATATTGAGCCCCTGTGACAGAACTCAATACCGGAAAACTTTAACGCTAGTATGAAAGTACCCCAAGTCAATGAGCTCCCTTTTCTTTTGTGTCTGAGAAAACGGATCCGGCAGCATTGACTAGCGTTGTGTTTCATGCCGAAACACTTGCAGCGCCTTCGTGTGCGTCATGGGAACGCAATGAAACGGAACGGAATGTATTCTGGTGACTCCGTTCAGTTTAGTCCCCATTGACAATGAATGGTGACAAAACCGAAGCGTTTTCCTCAGGTATTGAGATCCTGCCTAGCAACTCATGTCCAGGTGTTGGATAAGGTACCCCTTATTTTCTTGTCATCAGTGGGGGTCAGTCCCTTGGTGAATCTTGGTGGTATGCCACTACTTTCTAAGATGGGAAAAAAAATTAAAGGACTTGAATGCAGATTAAAGTACAGATCGTGTTACGTTCTTGGGGCTGAGCCTCAATACAGACGGAGCCTGTAGATAGCAGATGATCGCACGTCCTCCTTTGCCATGTGAGGTACCTTCAGCGACCATTTAAAGGGCTTCTGTCACCCCACTAAACTGATTTATATTTTTTTTTTGTGTGTGCACTTATAATCCCTATCCTGCGATATTGCTATACCTTATGTTATTAATAATTTCCGTTCAGTAGATTTTGCAAAAAACGTACTTTTATGATATGATATCTTCTCTTTCGGTGACGTCCTCGGCGCAGGGGGACTGAGGGAGTGCTGAGAAGACGAGCCTCCTTATCTCAGAGCGCCTGCGCCGAATCAACACAGGCGCGCGATTTTTGAAATGCTGACAGGGCAGGCCGGAGGAGGAGATCGCGGCTGGCCCTGTCAATCAACAAGGAGGGGGCGGTTTTCTGCGGCTGCTACCAGCAAGTAGACGCCCTACTTGCTGGTAGAAAGGTAATTAGCATATCATAAAAGTACGTTTTTTGCAAAATCTACTGAACGAAAATTTATTAATAACATAAGGTATAGCAATATCGCAGGATAGGGATTACAAGTACAGCAAAAAAAAAAAAAAACAGTTTAGTGGGGTGACAGAAGCCCTTTAAAGCGAAGCGGGTGTATAGCATCTGGTAAAGAATTGGTGCTGCATTGGGGTAATAAAATAAATAAAAAAATAGGCGACTGCACTTTACCATGTGCTGCTAAGGGTCCCCGAACTCAGACTGCCAATGATCAGACATTGATGATATAGCGTTGTCTTTGGAATACTTCTTTCAAGGGATTCTACAGAATTGGAACAACATGGCTGGTGTCTTCCAGAGACAGTCCCACACCTCTCACAGGTTGCCGGTGTTGTTACCCAGCCCTATCAACGTCACTTGAGCTGCAATACCAGAAGCAACCTATGCTCAGGGCGGCGCTGTTTCTGAAGGAAAGCCAGGTTTTATTAACCCTGCACAGCCCCTCTAAAGTGCCTCATGAACAATTACCCTGCTTGTAAATGGTTTATAAAGTGTGTACGCTTTGTGTTGTGCTTTGATCTCACTTATTCTCTTTTTCTTCCTTGGGCAGACGACAGTCGGACAGTGAGTCAGTTGGATGAGTTTCAAGAGTGTTTATCCAAATTTACCCGATATAATTCTGTGCGTCCCCTCGCTACCCTCTCCTACGCCAGCGATCTTTATAATGGCTCCAGCATTGTATCCAGGTAAGTGGCCGTTCACCTCTCTGAAGCTGCACGGCGAGAGCGGACTAAGTTGAGCGCCTGTATTTTTCTGTAAGGTGGTGGGGTTTGTCTCTTCTGGACTCTTCCTTATGGCTACCAATGGGTTAAATTTCCCTGTTGCTTCAAGCCCATTTGAAATGAAATAAGCCGCAGAATCCCATTTACCCACTTTTTATGCCTTTAAGTGAGAGCAGTGCCGTGATTTGTCACTCGCCCGCAGCCATGCATCAGCAGAATGACAGATTTATCACTGTTTGGATGCCTTTGGATTTTATTTACAGATTTATTATTGCAGCATCGAAATATTTCTCCTATGATGTATGTGTGCCTTCAGTGTCAGCGCTGACTGTTATTGCAGCTGAAGACACTGGGTGGCGCCCTTGGCACATCTTTCTGTCCTGTTTGGCAGCAGACATTAGTCCAGGATTGCACCTAGAGTTCTGTCTGCTGTGCTGTAAGAGGCGTAGGTATAGTAGATACAGTACAAAAATTACAGTGTGTGGGTATATGAGGTGTAGGTATAGTATAGTACATAAATTACAGTGTGTGGATATATGATGTACGTATAGTACATAAGTTACAGTGTGTGGCTATGAGGTATAGTACAGTAATGGCGAACTTATGGCACGGGTGCCAGAGGTGGCACTCAGAGCCCTCTGTGGGCACCCCTACCCTGGAAAAATTCTATGGTGTACCAATAAGCCCTAGACTTTTCCTACCATTAATCAGCGCAGGGCGCACTATAAACAGCACAGGCAGCGCACTGTATGTAGGCAGGCTATTATAGCTAAATGATAAAGTACATGGAAGATATACTAGATCGATTTGTTGAATTGCCGTGTTGGCAATTGCCGTGTGGGATAAATAAGTGGGTTTTGGGTTTCAGTTTGGGCACTCGGTCTCTAAAAGGTTCACCAACACTGGTATAGTACATAAATGACAGTGCGTGGGTATATGAGGTGTAGGTATAGTACATAAATTAGTGTGGATATGAGGTATAGTACATAAATTTGTGTGTGGGTATATGAGGTGTAGGTATAGTATAGTACATAAGTTAGTGTGTGAATGAGATGTCAGTATAGTACATAAATGACAGTGCGTGGGTATATGAGGTCTAGGTATAGTATAGTACATAAATTACAGTGTGTGGGTATATGAGGTGTAGATATAGTACATAAGTTAGTGTGTGGGTATATGAGATGTAGATATAGTATATGTTAGTGTGTGGGTATATGAGGTGTAGGTATAGTATAGTACATAAGTTACAGTGTGTGAATGAGATGTCGGTATAGTACATAAATGACAGTGCGTGGGTATATGAGGTCTAGGTATAGTATAGTACATAAATTAGTGTGGATATGCTTTAGATGGGGATATCTTCTCAATGGTAGCAGCTAGAAATATGCAGCTGACAGTCCAGGCTTTCATACAAGACCAGAATGACAGCTCTATCTACTCCAAGCAACAGAGTAGAAATCACTGTTAGAAATAGTCAGGAATAATCGCGGGTAAAATCTGCTTTTACTTTCAGCTTCATTCTCAGCATCCCGATTTCTATCATTGATATCTTCCCCTGTACTGGACAGATTTATGTCATTCTGGTATTGTCTGAAAGCTTGGAATGTCAGCTTTCAGACAGTACCAAATCAGAGATATAAGCAGATAAAGCAGGTACCACTGGCTATTAAGAGGTTAAAAGAAATGCTTACTGATTTAAATGTAAAGGGCTTGTCTCTGGTTAGCTGTATGTGAGGATACACACTGCTCTGGGTACTGTGGTAAGTTATCTGTGTTCTGATTGGTCCTGCTAGTTCATGTGAGGAGAGCAAGGGCTTATAGGAAGTGAGGGAAATACAGGATGGCCTCAAGGAAGAGCAAAGATCATTCACAGGAAGAGCAGCAGAGGCCATCTTAGGCTACTTTCACACTTGCGTTCGGAGCGGATCCGTCTGGTATCTGCACAGACAGATCCGCTCCTATAATGCAAACGATGGTATCCGTTCAGAACGGATCCGTCTGCATTATATTTCAGAAAAAAATCCAAGTCTAATTGTTAGTCAGATGGATCCGTCCTGACTTTGCATTGAAAGTCAATGGGGGACGGATCCGTTTGAAATTGCACCATATTGTGTCAACGTCAAACGGATTTGTCCCCATTGACTTACATTGTAAGTCTGGACGGATCCGTTTGGCTCCGCAAGGCCAGGCGGACACGAAAACGCTGCAAGCCGTTTCGCCTGCTGAGCAGAACGGAGGCGAAACGGAGCCAAACTGATGCATTCTGAACGGATCCTTATCCACTCAGAATGCATTGGGGCTGAACTGATCAGTTCGGGGCCGCTTGTGAGAGCCTTCAAACGGAACTCGCAAGCGGAGCCCGAGCGCAAGTGTGAAAGTAGCCTAAGGAAGTTGCTGAAATAGAGGCACAGAGTTGCTAAGGGCTGAATACAGACATCAGAAAGGTAAAATTAGCTAAAAAATGCAGCTTCATGAACATCTTCCCTTCAGCATCACATATGTTAGGAATTTATTTTTTGGTAGTGAAATGGCAGTTGCACTTTAACCCCTTCACCGCCCGTGGAAGTTTCAATTAGCATGAAACTTTTCCTCTTACTTTCCTATTTCCATCTTATAGTCTGAAGAAACAGTATATGTATTATTTTTTTTTTTATCTATTTTTTATTTATTTTTTTGCTTTGTATATACCGAATGTCATGGCTTCTGAAGTCGGGTCCATTATAACTCAATAAGATCTGTCCTATCATTTTTTTTATTTTTATGGATTGGCGTAGAATGGAGCAGCATGCAGTGCTAGTTGTTTGGCTGTCAAAGACCTGACTAAAGAGAACTCTCACAAGTGCAGAATATAGTATGTAGGGTGACATTAGGTCCCCAGTAAACAATTGCTGACAACTAAAGAACACGGGTACAGACCTAGTGACTGATGCACAAAGACACCGCAGCAAGCTCAACAAAACGCCAAACCGATTACAACAATGGGTCCTGAAAAGGGAGACGGATAAAAAGCATAGTAATTACCCTACACAACGACTAACGTCAGGGTGCCCATACACCTTCAGCAGCAGACAGCTGAACAGACGCTTGGCAAACCGCTATCGCTGCTTCGGCCCAGCGTGATTGTCGTCGGTGTGAAGAGAGGAGAAGCCGCTGTCCTACAATAGGAAGAATCCAAGATTGCTGACGGAAGAGGAGTCCAGTTGAGGCTCCTGGTGTTTTGGGGTATCCAGACCTGCGGCATTAGGCACTTGCAATTATTTTAGAAGTTGTGGCAGATCTGCAGGAGATTTTATGACGGAGACCTCTCTCTCCCTCCATCGGTGGATTTGTACTTAGGGAAAAGAGGCACCGCCATCTTGTGATACATTGGTGGCCTTGTTAGAAGTTATGGACCATGGACTTTTTACATATTATCTGCCGTGTGTTTGACTTTCTCGTTCAGTCATGAACCTAGGGGTTGGTCTTGGTAATTGGGAACTGGAGCGGGTAACATAACCGGGGAGGTGGTAATTAGGTTCAGAGTAAGGACAACACAATGAATTCTTATGCAGAATCCATGCCAAAAAGCCTCTAGAAAACCTCCCATTCATTTCAATGGGAGGCAGAACTTTCTCTATCTGTAGAAGCAGCATGCTGATTCTCCCATTGAAATGAATGGGAAGCTCCAAAAAATGCGCAGAAAATCAGTTTATTTATTTTTTTTTTTTTCATCGCAGATTTTTTTCGATCGTTTTCAAAACCCGTCATATGAACATCACCCTTGGGCTACTTTTACATCTGTTGCATGGATTCCGACAGGGGGTTTCGGCAGATCCGGCACTGCCGGATGCAACAGGAGTGCCCTTCGGCCCCATTAACCTTGAGCTCTGGCGTACAATCTGGCAAATATGCTAAGAATCGTCCAGGCGGCCAATTTCCAGGATTCTCTGCCGAAACTGGCGGGCATATTGCACTGCCGCAGATGTGAAAGTAGCCTTAGGCTACATGCGCACCACAGTGAAAAAATAAAATAAAAAGTCGTCTGTTTAAGGCCTCATGCACACGACCGTTGTTTTGGTCCGCATTTACTTTAATGGGGCCGCAATGCTCCGTTCCGTGGTCCGCAAAAAATAAATAAAACCTGTACTATTCTTGTCCGTTTTGCGGTCAAGAATAGGCAGTTATATCAATGGCTGTCCGTGCCGTTTTGCAAATTGCGGAATGCACATGGATGCAATCCGTGTTTTGCGTACCGCAAAACACACAACAGTCGTGTGCATGAGGCCTAAAACTGACAATTTTAACGGACTTTATGCCTTTCTAACAAACAGACGTTAAAAACTGACCTGTTCAATTGTATGCGGGCAGTCGGTCAGTGAAAGACGGACAAGGTAGAAGATGCCTATTTTTTTTACGTCCAGTTTTCACCGACCGTTAAAAAAAAATGTGTATAACCCCATAGACTACCATTGGTCTTTAAATGGACGTGTGATGGCCGTTAAAAAAACATACATCACATGTCCGTTTTTCACAGTGGGTGCATGTAGCCTTGGTTAGGTGAAAACATTTTCCATGTGACACATAAAATCTGTGTTTCGTCAGCAGTACATTGTTCTGGGATGAGCTGGCGAAAATCAACGAAATTATGCGGAGGAATGATCGTAATGTATATGTAGCTAACGACTGGGTGATCTTGGTTCCATTCTCTCGGCCCGTGTAAAGGTTCTTTAGTCCTAGTCGGCAAGCAGCTGCCCTAACTACATGGGTTGATGAGTGTCAGGTACACGATTAGGTCTGCATGTTTGAGGGTATGTTCACATTTTAAGATATGCCACAGTCTTATCCAGCAGACATTTTTTTACAGCAGAAGTAGCGGACTCTGCCACGAATGTACCAGCAGATTTGCGTGATGATTGGCATCAAGTCACTAGGAAGGATCTGAGGAGTTTCCGCTTGGAATCAAGCAAATTACTTCGCACTAAATCTTTTCCCCTCAATGGGGAGATCTTGAACACGTGAACATAGCCGGCATTTTACAATAACATTTGGTTGCGGTTATCGTACCGGGGTGTATTTACTCCATTGTGATCGCAGTGTACACTGGGCTGAATCCTGATTGTTTTCTGTCATCTTTATCATTGTCTAATGCCGGCAAATGTTGGCTTTATTGTCTCTATAACCACCTTGGCCCAACTATCCCTGTGTTTGGCATCTAATCATGTCTCATCAGAATGATGAATGTTCACGCAGTGCAGTAGGTGACCTTGCGTGTCAGACAGTGCAGGGAAATCATGCAGTAGTAGCCCGGGTCTTATGATCATCCTGACCTGCCGGGCCGCGAGTAATAGGGCACACATAGCACATGCAGATGACAAACGATTTCCCCTGTTCCCCTATCTGTTTGTATCTTGCTCATGTGGTCATTAATCTCCATTTGACTGAAATACTCCCCTTATTATGTTCACAATCATTTCAGCGTGCAGTTGCCTGTGACAGGCACAGGATTGACTTGTGCACATAGTGCAAGGATCCGTACACGGAATACAGAAGCCTAATAATGAGAGCCGCAGGGGAGCAGTAGCAACAGAGAATCTGCTTATTGGAAGTACCGTCTTCTATTTCTATAAGACCCGCATAGGATATAGAGGAGGAAAATAAGAAAACATATTCTTCATCAGACCTCAGATCAGACCCCTAAGCGCCATCAGACCCCCATTCCTCCTCAGATCAGACCTCCATCAGATCCCCATTCCCCCTCAAACAGTCACCCATCATACCCACATTCATCCTCAGATCAGACCCCTAAGCGCCATCGGACCCCCATTCCTCCTCAGATCAGACCTCCATCAGACCCCCATTCCCCCTCAGAACAGACACCCATCATACCCACATTCGTCCTCAGATCAGACCTCATTCCTCCTCAGATTGGACCCCCATTCGTTCTCGGATAAGACCTCGAAGCTCTATCAGACCCCCATTCCTCCTCAGACCCCAGATCAGACCCCCATTCCTCCTCAGATCATACCCCCAAGCCCCATTAGACAAAAAAAAAAAATAATTTACTTACCTCTCCTGCTCCAGACCATGCGGACATTCACCACTCCCTGGTCTTCCCTCCCTGAAATAACAGGGTCTATGGAGCTGAGTGGAATTAATGCATATGATGCAACCAGGCTGGACTAGCAGAGTTGCAGTGACCGAATAGAAACGGCACCGTTGATGTGGCTGCCCAAGTATACTACCTCAGTAGTCACACCACCAGAACTGGTTATATGTCACCTGGCAGGATGACATCATCGCCATGCGCTGTGTTGCCATGACAACCAGGAGGGGACCGCGTCAATACACATGGTTGGATCTGGGATAGGTAAGTAACACTGTTTTCTGCAAGAGTTGCAAGCTCGTTCCGATATTCCTTACTCTTCTAGAATTGGAGCCCATGACGGATTACTCAGCAGGGTTCGTACAGTTCATCTTCAGGTTTTCTTGGGCTTCACTTTCTCAGAGCTGCACAAAGCGTTGTTGGAGTAAACCGGCCTCAATGGTTAAATCAGCGCTTGTAATAGAAGTTTGTCAGGAGCCAGCAGAAAGCTTGAGTTTGTGTCAGGAGCCTTTGATGTATCCAACCTTGAACTCCGCTGAAAGTGGAGGGTCAGCACTGAAGCTGCAGAAGTGACGAGCAGAGATTTATGTGCAAGAAAAGGAATCAATGTGGCGTCTTTACAAGAATTGTCTCCTTGTGTAAGACTGTGTCTCGTAGACGTTTTATTCCGCTAATAAGTCCCCGTCTGTCATTGTCTTACTCCGAACACTTGATTCATGTCTTGTTAGTACAGTACAGAATATATACATATCTTCCTTGTATGGTAAGTAAACCAGACAGATTTTCCACCCCTCCGTATATTAGGCATACTGTCCATCTTCTCTGAGAAGACCACACCCTGGAAAAGGAGTTAATTTTTTGCTAATCGTTCGCCTAAAGGTTTCGCTCCGTTTATTAAAATGCACATGTCGGGAGAGTGGACAGATCCTCTTTAACACCTTGCCCCCCCTCCTGGCGTCATTGTACGTCAGTGGCATATGGGGCGGGGCCACAAGCTGGGTGTCTAATGCAGCCGCCACCCCTTTAATGCCCAGAAGCTTGGATATGCCCCCCTTCCCCTCAATGTCCTGTGGCTGGCTATAAGACAACTGGCTGAATCGGCAGCCTGCCTCCTCTGCCCTTTCTGCTGCCTCCTGAGCCAGCCCAAGATTGAAGAGCTCCGTGGGAGATTAACCCTCCTTGCTAGGTCACGTGAACGCCCGTTGAAGCGTCCTTTTAATAACGAGAACGCTCTGTTACCAGCAAAAGGCACCTTATTTTTTTTTTTTTTTATAAAGGCTGCACAAATTCCGCCAGGCTTTTTACACTGTAGTTAATGATGATCTTTTGTAGCTTCCGAGCGACACTCTTTGCAGGTCATGTAGCCAGGGAGAGAGGATGGGATAATTGGTATCTGCATTGTTGCAGGCACTCCTCTCTGCTTAGCAAGATGACAAGTTACGTCTTGCTTAAAGGGGAGAAAATGTGGGCCGGATGCTGGCCAATCAATTGTAATGTTTTACTTCCACATGCTTACTGATCCGAAGTCGCTCAGCAGTTGTCCGGTCGCGTGGAGTAAACTCCCCTTCAGGTTCCATCCTCATTAGTGTAGAACTGGTTCTTTCCGCCGCCTCTTTGCCGTCTGAGTTTATGCAATTATTCCCTCTCATATTAACTTGTGTACTTGAGTCGAATTTAGCGTTCATGCATATTAGTGATATTTATTATCAAGAAGATGCCCCCACCATTATGTCTTGGGTAGGTGGTGTTCTGTCTTCAGGATAAGGGTCCATTCACACGTCCATTGTTCTGGGTCCGCATCTGTTCCGTAATTTTGCAGAACGGTTGCTTAATAGGGCCGCAAAAGATGCGGACAGCACACCACGTGCTGTCTGCATCCATAGTTCTGTTCTGTGGCCCCGCAAACCAGATAGAGCCTGTCCTAGTCTTGTCTGCAGTCGCGAACAATAGGCATTTCTATCATGGGGCCGGCCATGTGCGGTCCACAAAATGCACAACACACACTGCCGGTATCCGTTGTCCACGTTGCAATGCTAAAATACAGTGCTGTCTGCATTTTTTTTAAATTTATTTTTTTAGACCTATTGACTTTAATGGGTCCGTGGTCCGCATTGATGATCCATGTGCTTTAGGCATAGGTATGGACAATGGGGGGCGGACCCCCGAAACATAGCAACTTGCTTGCTGTTTAATCCTGATTGTAACCCATTAATACACACCAGACATTTGATAAGTGTGAACTTTGAAGGACTTTTTTTTATATGGATTATGTGGATTATAAATATTAAAATAACACGAATCTTCTGATTTAAAACACTGCAAAGTGAATACGCGGTTTTGGTGCATCTTTCGGATAAAAAAAAAGTTTGATGTCGTTGGGATAACCAGAAACTTTTGTTTCTTGCTTAACAGAAATACATCACATTTATATTGAAGGACTTGGGGTACTTTCACATTAGCGTTTTTCTTTTCCGGCACTGAGTTCCGTCAAAAGGGCTCAATGCCGGAAAAGAACTGATCAGGCATATCCCCATGCATTCTGAATGGAGAGCAATCAGTTCAGGAGGCATCAGGATGTCTTACGTTCAGTCATTTTGACTGATCAGGCAAAAGATAAAACCGCAGCATGCTACGGTTTTATCTCCGGCCAAAAAATACTGAAGACTTGCTTGAATTTTTTTCCATAGGAATGACACCGGAAAGACTGATCCGGCATTTCAATGCATTTTTCTGACTGATCAGGCATTTTTAAGACTGATCAGGATCCTGATCAGTCTTACAAATGCCATCAGTTGGCATACGTTTTGCCGGATCAGGCAGGCAGTTCCGGCGACACAACTGCTTGCCGGATCACTCTGCCGCAAGTGTGAAAGTAGCCTTAGGCATAGGTATGTCCGTTGTGGGGGGTAAAATAAAATAAAAAATCCTCTACTTGGCCGCAAAATGCGTATCACGGGCCCATTGAAGTCAGTGGGTGCACAAAAAAATGCAGATGCAGAATATATAGGCGTGTTGTTATACCATAGGTGTATGGTTGGAGGACATCTTTAAAGAGAAACAGCCTGGCATAATGTGTATAACCTAAGGCTACTTTCACACTTGCGTTCATTAGGGCAAAACTGATCCGTTTTGGACCGCGTGTGAGAGCCCTGAACGGATCTCACAAACGGAAAGCCAAAACACCAGTGTGAAAGTACCCTATGTGAAATGATCAGTACAAGGAAAATAACCGATCCAGCTGTGTGAAGAAACGCCTGCAAAATGGCTTAAAAGGTTATTCCCATCTTATAGGATAGGCCATCACATTTGATCGGGACCCCCACCTGTCGAGGGCTTAGGGCTGCCCGAGCGGCAGTTCCACGCATAGTCAGGTGGCCAGGGTGCTGCTGTACCGGGGGAAAAACGAAACGGGTGCTGCAGCCTCTTCATTCACGACTGTATCCGTTTTGTGGTCAACAAATCGCGGATACGCATGCAGTCTGTGTCAGCCCCCGATTAAAAAGGGGGGGGGGGACAAGAATAGGACATGTTCCCTAATTTATGACTTGGCCACATGAATGCGAGATTCAGTCTGCAATAAATGTGGTTTGGACATGGAACGAACATACGGACATTTGTCCACCAATAATAGTGATTGCAGTACCTAGGGATATGCAATCTCTTTTTAATGTAGGAACACCCCATTTAGACAGTCGGGCATTAAAGGGGTATTCTGATTGGTAAACGTTATCTCCTATCCACAGGATAGGAGATCACTATTAGATCGAGGGGAGTCCTACCACTGTGAACGCCACTGATCACGAGAACAGAGGGCCCCGTACCACCGTATCCCAGCGGTAGGACGCCCACTGATCTAGTATTTATCTCCTATCCTGTTGATATGACAATAACTTTTACCAAGCGGAATACCCCTTTAACTTAACAGTGTAGACACCTGTAGGTGGCACTAGAGATCATTGTCACCATTCTGGGGGAGACCTACATATTGCGCACTTTGTTCTGCGGAGCACCGCCCTCAAAAACCTCTTACCAGCTGGGTCTAGAATCCGTATCTTCCGAGTGAAGAAATAGTTAAATTTTGCAGCAATGAATAGATTTTTCCAGTTCAGCTTTACCACTTGGTTTCAGCAATGGAAAGAAGCATTTATGTTAATTTTTTGTCACAAATCAGTCTGAACTATGGGAAAGGTTGAAAGAAATGATTATTCTAATGTATTCCACCAAAGTTATGAGAGTACAAAGTAGCGGTGTACTGTATGTTAAAGAGCCCAAGACTCAGGTGGGCCGATCACTTTCAGCAGCGCTTCATTTGCACTTCCCGGCAGAGCAGAGGACATTCAGTTCCCAGTCTTTCATGTCCTCTCTTTCATATCCACAGTCAGGGCAAGGTTGCAGACAGCGTTTCTCCACAGGGGGTTCAACCTCTAATTTGGCTATAGGACAGTAGCTGCCCCGGGGGAACCAAGCTGTACTAATCACATATGTGCCGGGTCACCTCTCAAGCCACACTATCATGTGCTCGGGGTCACCAGCCTTCACTTCTGAATGCGTCCAGAGGGATTTTCAGTAGAAGAAACCTCTCCAGTTTAAAGTGTTTGTGTCCCAGCTTTCATCGCAGCTGTGCATGGAAAAGAAGCTGCACCATAAACGGAAGCACGAGCTGTGGAGATGCCCTCCACGTATGCCTTTTATAACCGCAGCGGCTGAAAATTGACTTACTAGGTACCAACCTGTTGCACTTAGAGATTAGCTTCTTCCGCGTAGCTTCTTGTCCCAGTCTCGTGACACTCCTTGGGCTGTCTTTCACATCTGCATTTTCCTTTCCAATTTTGCGATCCCTCAGAGGACCTCCAAACTGGAGGAAAACGCATCTGTTTGAATAATGCAACCGGCTGCATCCGGCGACGGAACTGCTTGCCGGATCACTCTACCGCAAGTGTGAAAGTACCCTAAATATGCTCTTTGGTTTTAGGCTATAGCTACATGGGGGCTGGCACAATGACGCTGACTGGCAACAGGTCATAGAGAATGATTACTGGTATATTGCATCTCGAAGAGCTCCTTCACAGTCATGGTGCATTTTTTGCCGCAGTTAAAATCTGGACAGAACACTTTTTATTTTATTTTATGAAATCACACCATTTGGCCACAATTAGTTACGTAAAAAATGTGTGTTGATTGTGCTATGTGCATGCATCTTCACAGTTTCTACAAGCCTGTTTGCTCACATTACACTTTCCACTTTCCCCTGCTTGTATCAGTTCTGAGGCTGCTGTAATCACAAGACTTTATTAACTAGCAGACTCACAAACTGCTTGTAATTCTCTGTTTAGGTAACTTTGTCCAGCTAAGGCTACTTTCACACCTGCGTTTTCCCTTTCCGCTATTGAGATCCGTCATAGGGTCTCAATAGTGGAGGAAAACGCTTCAGTTTCAGTTTTGTCCCCATTCATTGTCAATGGAGACAAAACTGAACTGAAGGGAACAGAATGCACCAGAATGCATTCTGTTCAGTTTTATTGCGTTCCCATGATGCACACAAAAGCGCAGCAAGCAGCGTTTTTGAGTACGTCCTGGGATGCTGAGCAAGACGGATCCGTCATGACTCATAATGTAAGTCAATAGAGACGCATCCGTTTTCTGACACAAAAGAGAACTAATCCATCCCCCCAGTGACTTAGGCTACTTTCACACTTGCATCAGAGGATTCCGGCAGGCAATTCCGGCAATCCGGACGTAAACGGATGCATTTGTTAGACGTATCCGGATGCATTTAAATACCGGATCTGTCTCTCTGGTGTCATCCGGAAAAGCGGATTCCGGTATTTGCTTTTTTTGAAATTTTTTTTACAGATTTAAAGGTCTACGTATGCGTGGACCCGAAGAACGGATCCGTCAATGCAGCGAAATTAATGCCGGATCCGGCATTCCGGCAAGTGTTCAGGATTTTCTGTTGGAGAAAAAAAAAAATGCAGCATGCTGCAGTATTTTCTCCGGCCAAAAAACATAACGGGGACTGAACTGATGCATCCTGAACGGATTACTCTCCATTCAGAATGCATTAGGATAAAACTGATCAGTTTTTTTCCTGTATTGAGACCCTAGGATGGAACTCTATACCGGAAAAGAAAAACGCTAGTGTCAAAGTACCCTAACAATGGTTTTAGAGACGGATCCGTCTTGTATATGTTAAAGAAAATACAACCGGATCCGTTCGTAACGGATGCAGACGGTTGTATTATGAGTAACGGAAGCGTTTTTGCTCATCCATGACGGATCCAGCAATAATGCTGTGAAAGTAGCCTAATTTAGCTGCTGCTCTCCTCCTCTTACTAGAAGTACATTTTTTACACATGGCCCAATCCAGGTGACACTGCTTACAACTGTACATGGCAAGAAAATACATATACAGCACAGCAAAAGTTTTAAATAGATGTAGGAAAATACTGCAACGTGAGAGTGCTTTCAAAAATAGAAGCGCTAATTTTGATCAATTAACAAAAGTGCTAAGTGAATGAGAGATCTAATGATAGATCTAAATGCAATCAATATTTGGTGGGACCCCCTTTTGCCTTGATTACAGCATCAGTTCTTCTAGGTAGACTTACACACAGTTTTTGAAGGAACTCAGCAGGGAGGTTGTTCCTGACATCTTGGAGAACTAACCACAGATTTCCTGTGGATGTAGGCCTTGCTCAAATCCTTCTGTCTCTACATGTAATCCCAGACAGACTGGAGGATGATGAGGTCAGGCCTCTGTGGGGGTTATAGCATCACTTCCAGGACTCCTTGTTCGTCTTTACGCTGAAGATGGTTCTTAATGACATTGACTGTATGTTTGGGGTTGTCCTGCTGCAGAATAAATTTAAAATTGAAACTATTAACATTTCTATTTTTAAAAGCATTCTTACGTTTTTGCCATCCGTTTAAAATATACTTTGGGGGGGGGGGGGGGGGGATACAAAAGCCTAGCACACCTAGCTTTTGTATCCTGCAGAGTCCGGTATCAAAACCTATACGTTTAACAGTGGATCTCTATGGTCACGGATACCACTGTATAGCATCGGTATGAGGCATCCGTTAACGTATATGTTTTTTGTAAATGTTAAACCGATGGCAAAAACGTGATGTGAACCCAGCCATACTTTGCAGCATTTTTCCCATACCTGCCTAAAACTTTTTCACAATACTATGTATTGTACATGCAGATCTATGTGGCTTAGCTGCTGTCACCTCGATGTCACAGTGAAGCCCTGGCTACTGCTTTTTAGATAAAGCGCTGCGATGAAAGAGTAATAATTTGGCTGCTAAAACCTGACCACAAATTACTTTAATACCAGTCCTAAAGTGCATTGCACAGGACTGGAAATGTCTGTCTGAAGGGTCCTGTGGGCAGAACTCTAAGATTTAGAGCGTACCATTGAACCATCTACTGAAGCTTTCCTAGACCATAACACTAATGCCCTGATCCTAACGGAAGCATTTTCCTGCTGACAGATGCCATCTGAATGACATAGAAACAATTAACTAAGACTTATGCAAGCATCAGTCAAGGCTATAACGGTACACGGGAGACACAATTGTATGGTTGGCAGTTTTTAGAAATATTCATCTGAGCAGTTAACGTTGCATCCCAAAAATGTCCTGGGTGTTTTCTACATTGGCCAGTAGGTGGTGCTGGAAACCTCTCAATAGTGCGTAGGATGGAACAACTGCACAGCGGCGTATTATGGCTCAGTGCAGCCTCAGAGTTGTAATACGGCCCCTATAACAATCTTAAGAACCCTCTTGTACTTCTGCATGTCTTCAGTTATATAGAAGAGTGCAGATTTTTATTTTTTTATTAGGTCTCTTACAGAATATAACATTAAAAAAAATTGTGGCACGTTCCACGTAATTCTGCACTTCTTCAGACAGGTTTTCCAGTAAAAGCATTGCTTCTAGAATAGAATACCTGAGTTATACAGGGTCTCCATACGGCGGCACAACTTAATTTTTTTTGTAGAGGACCCTTCTCTATATCATCAATAAACAGATTTTCTTGCTTTGTTGGTGGAACTTTACCCAGTGTGAAAGGGTTTGTCCATTAGGAAACGCCTCGATCACCTTATGTGACTACTCCTGAACTGCACTACATGTTCTATTCCCCTGCAGTAAGATTAGTTAAAAGGACTTGTCGGCAGGATCAGTCCTATTAAGGCTACTTTCACACTTGCGTTCGGGGCTCCGCTTGTGAGTTCCGTTTTAAAGGCTCTCACAAGCGGCCCCGAACGCATCCGTACGGCCCTAATGCATTCTGAGTGGATGCGGATCCGCATTAGTAACCTAATGTCATACTCCACCAACATTTAAGGGGTTTTCTGGGAGTTCGATGTTGGTGGCCTACCCTCAGGATAGGTCATCAATATCTGATTGGGTGGGGGCCTGACTCCTGCTACTCCTATCGATCAGCTGTTTGAACATACGACATGCCAGGCACAGCGCTGTACATTGTATAGCGGCTGTGCTTGGTATTGCAAGCCAGGCCCATTCCCAATCCCACCTAGCCCACGTGACCAATAAACATGACATCACCGGCCTAGAAAGTAGCACAGCATCCACTGGAGCACCCCGGTCTCTCCAAACAGCTGATTGGCTGGGATGCTGGGTGTTGGACACCCACCGATCAAATATTGACGACCTATTCTGAGAATAGGCCATCAGTATTGAACTCTAGAAAAACCCCTTTAACATTTTTGTAAATGTAAAAAAAAAAAAAAAAAAAGTCTGGACAGCACTCTTTTTTTGGTATTTTTGTAGTATTCCAGGCTGGCTGTATGAAGCTCCGTTTTGTCTTGGTATTTTCCAGTGCGTTTGCTATGAAGCCCATAAGATCTGTGGCCCCATAAGATCTGTGGCCAAAGCTGACTTGCTAATGGCTTTTTCTGAAGCGCCGCCTACTGATCCTTTCTGCTATGTACGGTCACATGCACCCCTGTAATTCGTACATGTAGATACTTCTCGACCAATTAAAGAGGTTTTCAAAAATGTTAGCCGTGATCTATGCAAAATTAGTTGAAAAAATTGCCTTTCGCTGCTGAGGCCAGTGATTGGCTGCAGCTGTCACATTAACCTTACAAATTATACAAAAGTATGAAAACCCTCCTAACTACAGTCCATTTGGTGCCCCTCACTTGGTTTATGCTACTGGAAGCATCACCATGGACAAATCAATGCTGACCTGCAATCTTCTAGAGGTGTTTTTTAGCTGCAGTCAGCAGAATTTTTAAGATGTTCATAGTTACCCATCGTCTCTAGTTCTTGGAGGTAAACAGCCTCTTTGTCCCTTGAAATGTGCTGATCTGTTCTTCTGCCTTTTTATCAGTGCTTGAATAATCGTTCCGTAAGACCGAGGTGAGGCAACATTTGAGAGAGAGCGAGAGCATGAATGATTTAGAGACGTGTAGTAAGTTCCTTCACACGTCCTTTACATCTTCTGGCTGCCATCCGAAGACGAGCAGTGATCTATATATCACATTTTTCAAGTTAGGTGTGAACAGCTGCACACAAAGGGAATTAATGAATACATTTTAATAGAAGCTTACGTCGGGTTCTCAAGTTTTTCTATGTGAATATGCCTTCATTACTGAGCCATATGAGGTATAGACCTCGGGGTACTATAGAGAGACAGGATTAATGTAAATCTGTTAATCAGGTCAGTTGGTGAAGTTGTATTTCACAATTGGGGCTCTTTAAAGAGGACTGTCACCTCTAGTGACGTCAGTGTTAGTAAAAACTTGTGATCCTCATGAAATAACAATTCAGGAGGATCTTTTCTTAGAACTCTGTGTTGTTCTGTTTCTCTATTATTCCTTCTAGAAATTTATGAATAATTTGACAACCAGGGGTTATTACCCTTGTCAAATCCTGCTTTGCCTGTCCAAGCCTAGACAGAGCCTGTGAGTCCTGCTTTGCCTATCCAAGCCTAGACAGAGCCTGTGAGTCCTGCTTTGCCTATCCAAGCCTAGACAGAGCCTGTAAGTCCTGCTTTGCCTATCCAAGCCTAGACAGAGCCTGTGAGTCCTGCTTTGCCTATCCAAGCCTAGACAGAGCCTGTGAGTCCTGCTTTGCCTATCCAAGCCTAGACAGAGCCGGTGAGTCCTGCTTTGCCTATCCAAGCCTAGACAGAGCCGGTGAGTCCTGCTTTGCCTATCCAAGCCTAGACAGAGCCGGTGAGTCCTGCTTTGCCTATCCAAGCCTAGACAGAGCCGGTGAGTCCTGCTTTGCCTATCCAAGCCTAGACAGAGCCGGTGAGTCCTGCTTTGCCTATCCAAGCCTAGACAGAGCCGGTGAGTCCTGCTTTGCCTATCCAAGCCTAGACAGAGCCGGTGAGTCCTGCTTTGCCTATCCAAGCCTAGACAGAGCCGGTGAGTCCTGCTTTGCCTATCCAAGCCTAGACAGAGCCGGTGAGTCCTGCTTCCACTACTCCCACACATAGCAAGCATGTGAGTCATTATTAGCCCACCTGAACATGGGGAGAGCCTGTGAGTCCTGCTTTCTATGAACCTTCTAGAATTTAAAGGGCTATATCCCTTAGCAGCATGTGAGACCTGACGGAGCAACTTTAACCCTTCCCATAGCATAGTTGGGCTACACTCGTCTGTTACAGAGTGCCCCATTGTCAGAACCGTACATCATTTGCCATATTTGCATTAGTAGGACCAGCAGGATCTCTTCAAGGAGACAACCAATTCCCTGGGATTTCTAAAGCTGACTCATGACGGTGAACGGTTTCTTTAGCCACATTCAAATTGGGTTGTCGTGATGAGACGGCCCTCTTAGGGCCTATTTACAGGTGATGAGTTTTAAAAGATTGGTGCTGGCATTGCCATCATTGCAGTTATTGTGCATATTATACCATTTTGGTCACTAGCGCATTACTTTGTATAGTTTAATACCCATGTGGCATTTCGCCAAATCTGTGCTGTGTTCCCGACCCGGCTCCTCTGCATTAATGCCTCATGCGCTCCCTGCATCTTGATGCTTTCTTAAGCGTAGTCCCATTAGTTGCCAACCGGCCGTCTTCTCTCCTTCCATCTCAGTAACTTATGGCTCTACTACCAGTGCTAGAAAGAAATTGCTGTGGACATGGGGGGGAAGAATTACCCGCTGCCCCCACCGCTCCTCTTTCCCCAGCCAGGCATGTTGTCTTAAGAGGGAATGCAAGTTACTTTTAAGCCTGTCCAGTCCTCCCCTCCCTCCTTTCGTGCCATTATTCTTCCTCAGATCCTGAGCCACTACTAAATCAGCCTCACTGCAATGATGTGTCATGGGAAGCTAATGGAGCATTTCAGCCGGGGCACTGGAGGAGGGGAAATGGTACATAAAAATAAAGCCTGCGTAAGATGGCGAACAGACGATTATGTTGTTTAGCACTGACCTTCAGTGATCATCAAAACACTGGGGATGTGCCCATGTCCATCAAAGCGGAGATTGAGTTGGCGCTGTATGCAAATCTACAATTACCAGTGCGGCAGCAATAAGTGCAGGGACTCTAGCTGTGGACCTGTGTGCTGTGCTGTCAAGGTCTTCCTCTAGGTTTATGTCGAGCTTAAAGGAGTCGTCTCATTTCACGGAGCAATGGCATATTGCTCGGAGATGTCATGACCTATGAACAATGGGGGGCCCCCTCTAATTCTGATAAAGGAGGAGCTGCTGTTCAGATTCATTGTTTTTCCCTGCACAGCAGCGCTCCGAGCCACCCGCCGCGAAGGGATCTGCAGCCAGCTCTATTCACTTGAATCTATTGCCCGCTCTTCAGGGAAAATCAGTGATGGGACCTCATCACTGCAACTTCCTTATTCTCAGGATTTCTGGGGGTCCCAGAGGTCTGACACTTCACGATGATAAAGTGATGGCATATCCTAGTGAGATGGGAATACCCCTTTAAAAAGGCATCTGTCAGCAGATTTGTACCTGTGAAACTGTCTGACCTGTTGCATGTGCCCTTGGCAGCTGAAGGCATCTGTGCTGGGCCCCATGTACATATGTGTCCGCATTGCTAAGAAGAATGATGTTTTATTATATACAAATGAGCCTCTAGGAGCAACGGGGGCGTTGCCGTTACACTTCGAGGCTCTTCTCTCTCTCTGCAACTGCCGTCCGCTTTGCACTTTCTTTGACAGGAAATCAAAACATCATCACATCTGGCCCTGTCAATCAGTGCAGAGGGCGTGTCAGTTACAGAGAGCAGAGCCTCTAGGTGTAATGGTAACGCCCCCGTTGCTCCTAGAGGCTAATTTGCATATATTAAAACATCATTTTTCTCAGCAATGCAGGCACATATGAACATGGGACCAACACAGATGCCTTCAGCTGCCAAGTGCACATGTAACAGGTCAGCCACTGTCATAGGGACAAATCTGCTAATTGGTGCCCTTTACTATCTCGACATTGCAAGTCCCACCTCTGACACCCTCTCCGGTCTCAAGAATGGTGCCCTTGCAAGGACAGAGAGCATGCTGCGCATGTGCGGCATCCTCGTCATTTACTTCTATGGGACTTCTGAAATTGCCAAACCAGTGTTCTTGGCTATTTTGGAAGTCCAATAGCAGTAAATGGAGAGTAAGCTGATTGTACTTGACCTCCCCTCTATTCACCACTATGGGACTCTTTGAAATAACCGAGCCAGGGCTCTGCTGCTTTTGGAAGTCCCATAGTTGTGAATGGAAGGGTGACTGCATGTGCAAGACCTGCTGTCCATTTACTTCGGGCTCCCTTTCTGAGATACTGTAGGTGCGGGTCTATCCTCTGGGTCCTGCTCCTATCGATATGCTTAAATGTCCAGATCGGAACACCATTTTAGTATCTCTTGTTTTCATGTCTTTAGGATACGACTAGTCTTCAGTGTCTCTATAAGAGAAGGTGCTAATGCTTGAAATGTAATCGCATTAGTAATTTAGTAACATTTTTCTTTTTATTGTTTTTGCAGTAATGAGTATAATTTGTATTTATTTTTTGTATCAACAAAGTAACAAGCGGGAAATGAAAGGTTAATGTGTGTGGGGAGGCAGCAGCTTCCATGCCATCCATATGCCTGTGGTCGTATTTGTAATAATTGTTAATGACACTTCGGAAGAAGCTGTCGTAAGCGATCATCATTATACTGTATGTATATTACTAAAACAATTAGTTTTGATAGGACAGTCACGATATAGGACGGCTTTTGATTAGGTAAGCCACAATGTCAACTCTGACTCAGAGACCAACCACCCAAAACTGAATAGCGGCCTTAAAATGATGCAACATCTCATATATTCTCATTAAAATATTAAAAACTTTCTAAAATTCCTTTGAAAGCAAAATTTACTCCATGCTACAGTGCTTTGCAAAACTATTCAAATTCATTTTTTTTTCGTATTTTGGTGCCTCACCACCTGGAATTAACATGGATTGTTTGAGGATTTGCATAATTAACACACACAACTTTGAAGATGTTTTTTTTTTATTTATTGTGAAGCAAACAACAAATAGGACAAAATAACTGAAAAAGTCAATGTGCCTAACCAATTACCCCCCCTAAAGTCAATACTTTGTAGAGCCACCTTTTGCGGCAATCACAGCTCCAAGTCGCTTTGGATAAGCCTCTAAGAGCTTGCCACATCTTACCACTGGGATTTTTGCCCATTCCACTTGGCAAAACTGCTCCTTCAAGTTAAATGGTTTGCGCTTGTGAACAGCAATCTTTAAGTCTGACCACAGATTTCCTATTGGATTGAGATTTGGGCTGTGACTCGGCCATTCCAACACATTTACATGTTTACCCTTAAACCAATTAAGTGTTGCTATAGCCGTGTGTTTGGGGTCATTGTCCTGCTGGAAGGTGAACCTCCGTCCTAGCCTCAGATCACGCACAAAGTGGGACAGGTTTTGCTCAAGAATATCCCTGTATTTAGCACCATCCATCTTTCCCTCAACTCTGACCAGTTTCCCAGTCCTCCCAGCATGATGCTGCCACCACTATGTCTCACTGTGGGGATGGTGTTCTTTGGGTGATGTAATGTGTTAAGGTTTGTGCCAGACATAGCATTTTCTTTGATGGCCGAAAAGTTCAATTTTAGTCTCATCAGACCAGAGCACCTTCCTCCATACATTTTGGGAGTCTCCCACATGCCTTTTCTCAAAATCACAACGTCCCTTTTAGTTTTTTGCTGAAAGTAATGGCTTTCTTCTGGCCATAAAGCCCAACTCTATGGAGTGTACGGCTTATTGTCGTCCTATGTACAGATACTCCAGTCTTTGCTGTGGAACTCTGAAGCTCCTCCAGGGTTACCTTAGGTCTCTGTGCTGCCTCTCTGATTAATGCCCTCCTTGTGAGTCTGTGAGTTTTGGTGGGCAGCCGTCTCTTGGCAGGTTTGCTGTTGTGCCATATTCTTTCCATTTGGTTATGATAGATTTGATGGTGCTCCTGGGGATCATCAAAGATTTGGATATTTTTTTTATAACCTAACCCTGACTTGTACTTCTCAACAACATTGTCCCTTACTTGTTTGGAGAGTTCCTTGGTCTTCATGGCAGTGATTGGTTAGTCATTCCTCTTGCTTAGGTGCTGCAGCCTCTGGGGCCTTTCAAAAATGGTGTGTATATGTAATGACAGATCATGTGACACTTAGATTGCACACAGGTGACATCATTTCACTAATTATGTGACTTCTGAAGGTAATTGGTTGCCCCCAGAGCTTTTTATGGGCTTCCTAACAAAGGGGTTGAATACATACGCACATGCCAATTTTCTGTTTTATATTTCTAAACAATAGTTTTATTTATATATTTTTCTCATTTCACTTCACCGACTTAGACTATTGTGTTCGGATCCATCACATAAAATTCAGATTCAGAAAACATTGAACTTAAAGGGTTTCTGTCATCAGAAAAATCGTTATGTATCTGGCTGACATTAGAGATGTGCTAATGTCAGCAGAACATAACTGTATGATTTTTAACTCCCTGCCTGCCGCCGTTCCCTCAAAATAAAGACTTTTATAATATGCTAATGAGCCTCTAGGTGCTAGTGAGGCGTTGCTGTAGCACCTAGAGGCTCCATCTTCTCACCCTGTGCCTCGCCCATGTCCAGTTGATTGACGTCCTAGTTCTCCTCTGTGCCCGTAAAATCCCGCGCCGTCCCGTTTAGTATTCGGCGCAGGCGCAGTGAGTAAAGCCGGCAGCAGTAGAGCGTCCTTAACTCACTGTGCCGAATACTAAATGGGACGGCGCACGTGCAGGGTTTCGGCGGCACTGAGGAGAACTAGGACGTCAATCAACTGGACATTGGCGTGCTAAAGGGTGAGAAGACGGAGCCTCTAGGTGCTGCAGAAACGCCCCACTAGCACCTAGAGGATCATTAGCATATTATAAAAGTCTTTATTTTGAGGGAACTGCGGCAGGCAGGGGGTTAAAAATCATAGTCATGTTCTGCTGACATTAGCACATCGCTAATGTCAGCCAGATACATAACGATTTTTCTGATGACAGAAACCCTTTAAGGCTGTAATGTAACAAAATACAAAAAAAGTCAAGGGGGGTGAATACTTTTGCAAGGCACGTATTTAATAAATTAATGATACAATACTAATCCTACTTAACATTATTATTAAGTTGGTGTCGGTACATTTCCACCCAAAACCGTCTCTGACTCCAGCGCCCTGCTTAGAGGTAATGTTGTTGTCTTGCAGCACTGGGATTCTGGGTTTGACTCCAACCAAAGATGCCTTCTGCAAGGAGTTTGTATGGTCTTCCCCTGTAGTTTATTGGCTTTGAGGAAAATTTTAGTGTCTGTGTGATTTATTGAAAAATTGTGCGAGCGTGAGTCACATTGGTGGCAGGGACTGATATGAACGGCGGCGCTCTCTGTACACTGCTGTGGAATATGTTGGTGTTTTATAAGCAAAGTTAATAGAATTAGGTTTTTAAAATTTGTAGCATTAAAGGGGTCGTCTCATAAGCTGATCGCCCTCTCCCAACACCCCCGGCAAGCAGACGACTCTCAGGAAGAGGGCTCATTCACACGACCATATAAATGGGTCCGCATCTGTTCCTCAACTTTGCGGAACAGGTGCCGACCAATTCATTTCAACGGGGCCGCAAAAGACGCGCACAGCACACCGGGTGCTGTCTGCATCCGTAGTTCCGTTCCACGGCCCTGCAAAAAATATAGAGCATGTCCTACTCTTGTCCGCGGACAAGAATAGGCATTTTCTATATAGCTCTGGCCCTGTGCGCTCTGCAAAAATGTGCAACGCATATGGTCAGTTTCCCTGTTTTGTGGATCCGCGATTTGCGGACCGCAAAACACTTATAGTTTTCTGAATGGAGACAGGAAGCTGTGGCCAGCCAAATGTTTCCTCTGCACCAGGGGAAATATAGTATTACATGGCGACCATTCAGGTGATTGGCCACCATGTAAGGCGAGGGAGGTAGTCATCTGATCTGACAGCTCCTGTAGAGCGCTCTCTAGTCTGTGTTATAGGGGGGGGGGGGGGGGGGTGTCTATGATTTTCATATGCTTAATAGGCCATAAGTTATAACCCCTCTCAGCAGAGCTGCATCTATGTCATGTTACCCTTAGCTGATCTGAAACCCCTTCCCATGACCAGCTATTATCTCCAGGGAAGTTGCAGGCCGCCATCTTTTTCCCCGGCAGGTAAAATGATGTATTACATGGCTGCCGTTCAAATGAGCAGCTCTCAGCTGGGGCTCATAGGGGTAGAGGTAGCACTCTAATAAGCCAGCATCTTATGTGATTCACATTAATAGTTCATTGCAATCGTTTGCTCTCCCTGCATATAAAAATGTTGTCCTGTCACGAAGATTGTGTTTTAGTTTTTGTTTTTCTTTTTGGAGTGTCAATTTGTTTCAGATGGTTTTTTTCTTCTTCCTGTTATTGCAGCATAGAGTTTGACAGAGACTGTGACTACTTTGCCATTGCCGGTGTGACCAAGAAGATCAAAGTATACGAGTATGGCACTGTTATCCAAGACGCTGTGGATATCCATTACCCAGAGAACGAGATGACCTGCAATTCTAAAATCAGGTGAGAAGTCGATTTTATGTACAGTATTAAAAACAAACGGTTTTTGAGACACAACAATTGTACCCACAGTTATCAGATACTTACAGGGCCCCTGTCAGCAGATTTGTACCAATGACACCGGCTGACCTGTTACATGTGCGCTTGGCCGCTGAAGGCATCTATGTTGATCCCATGTTCATATGTGCCCGCAATGCTGAGAAAAATATATGCAAATAACCCTCTAGGAGCAACGGGGGTGTTGTAATTACACCTAGAGTCTCTGCTCTCACTGCAACTTTTGCGTCCTCTGCACTTTGACAGGGCCAGGCAGTTAAAAAAAAGTCATCGTACCTGACCCTCACTTCTAAAGTATATCAAAGAGCAGAGCCTCTAGGTGTAATAGCAACGCCCCCGTTACTCCTAGAGGCTCATTTGCATATCTAAAGACATCATTTTTCAGCAATGCGGCACATATAAACATGGGACCAACACAGATGTCTTCAGCTGCCAAACGCACATGTAACGGGTCAGCCAGTTTCATAGGTACAAAACTGCTGACAGATGCCCTTTAATTGTTGTTAGTGGGGAAATTCTCTCTTCAGCTGTTGGTAACGATGAGACAGGAAAAATATTAGCTACATGCAGCCCTATTTTCCCAGTCAAAACAATAGACACCACAATGAAAACTGACGGTTCCCAGGTGAGTAAGTAGGGTCCGCCAGGTGTAGTTGGTACCAATAAACATTAGTCTGAGGCCTCATGCACATGAACGTATTTTGTTTCCGTTTGTTCTTTTATTATTTTTTTTTTTTTTGCTAGATAGGTTGCGAACCCATTTAATTCAATGGGTTTGCGAAAAAAATCTGTATGTCTGTTCCATAGCCCTGCAAAAAAGATAGAACATGTCCTATTGTCTGTTTTGCAGACAAGGATAAGCATTGCTACAATGCATCCGGGAAAAAAAACTGCTGCCAGTCGGGCGTCATCCGTATTTTTGGCGGACCTCAAAACATACGGTTGTGTGAATGTAGCCTAAGGTCCGCAAAAAATACAAATGAACGGAACAGCTGGCCCCTAATAGAACAGTCCTATCCTTTGTCCGTAATGCAGACAATAATAGGACATGTTCTATTTTTTGGTGGAAAGGAAATACGGACAGACGGAAACGGAATGCACACGGAGTAACTTCCATTTCTTTTTGCGGACTCGTTGAAATAAATGGTTCCGCATACGGTCCGCAAAAAAAAAAAACCGGCACAGACATGGAAAGAAAATACGTTTGTGCATGAGCCCTAAGGTTGATCAAAATAAAGACCGTTCAACATGGATTATTTCTTTGCTGTATGTGAATGGAGTGTAAATCACCCATGTGCTTGCGCTGGATGTGGGCTGTTGGGGATTTGGGTGTGGGATCCGATAAATCCTTATCAATTCCTGAATGTATGAACAGGCTCTGTGCATCCCCTGCCACCTGAGTTAGGGACCATTCACATGTCCGCAAAATGGGTCGCATCCGTTCCGCCATTTTGCGGAACGGGTGCGGACCCATTCATTTTTGCATCAGCACTTCCGTTCCGCGGACCCGCAAAAAAAAAAAAATAGAACCTGTCCAATTCTTGTCCGCATCCACGTGTGCGGTCTGCAAAATGTGGAACGCACATGGCTGTGTTTGTGTTTTGCGGACCGCAAAAAAGTTGCAGACGTGTGACTGTACCCTTATACGTAGGGGGAACTCCTATCACCATTCACCTCATCTACTTTTCAAATTAGTGGATGATATGTCTGCTGTCGTCATTGCTGTACTGAGCACTAATGTGCGGTGTGCCAGCTGTGTCCCAGCCGCCTCTGTACCGGCAGTGTACTTGGAGCGGTGCCATACACCAGCTGAAGCACCCATTATCTTCACCTGCTTTCTGTACAAATTCATCCCTCTCTGTTTTCAGTCTCTTACTCCCAGCAAGATCCCCCAGAGAAATACACTTCATCTTCATTTTGTGTGGCGTCACTCTACCTCCTGTTGTAGCCACCAGATCATTCGCTATAAAGTAGCGTGGCTGTACGTGTGGGCGATAGTCCTGCTGAAATGGGTCCAGGAGGATTAGATGTGGTGGGTTGTTAATACGAGGGAGGGTCGTAGAGCAGCGTAAGCATTCATTTACATTTATGGCCTGGTAATTGGATATCTGTGATAGATCGGGGTCCGACCCCTGGGCTCTTCCCGTCTCTGAGAATGAATTCCCATTATTCATCTACATGAATTGGACTGTCAGAAATAAGGCCGGATTCACATCACTGATTAGTTTTCCGTTCTTCTGATCCTTCAGAAGAACAGAAAAATAAAAAAATATGGATCCTGTATTTTAAGCTTCCGTTCTGCTCACTTATTCACATTGGCATCAGTTTTAGCCATTTCCGTCGGTGATCCGTTATTTTAGACAAAAAAAAGTCCTACTGAAAGTTTTTTTTTTTTTTTTTCCTTCTATTTAGAATAATGGATCTGAGATGGAAATGGCTAAGGCTAAATTCACACGACCGTGTTTTTCTGTGCACATCCCTTCCGCAATTTTGCAGATCGGATGCGGACCCATTCATTTCAATTGGGCCACAAAAGATGCGGACATCCGCACTTCCAATCCGCGGCACCAAAAAAAGATAGAACATGTCCTATTTTTGTCCTTTTTTGCGGTCAACAATAGGCATTTCTTTCATGGAGAAGGATGTTCCAGTCCGTAAAAAATGTGGAACGCATGCAGCCGGTATCGTGTTTTTTTTTTTTTTTTTTTTGCGGATCCGTGATTTACGGTCCCCAAAAACAGATTAGGTTGTGTGAATGTAGCCTAAAATGGATGCAAAATGTGCGTAACTGAGCATAACGGATGCTTAAAATACAGTATTTTTTCCCCCGTTTATTTTTCTCGCATTCTGCGGTCTCCCATGGGTCCTCTTGCTCTCTGCAACATTCCACAGAAATGTAATATATGTAGTTCAGAGTTTATATATGTAAAATAAAAGCCTCTGTGACATGGAGGACATAAGGTTGTCATTAGACTTGTCGGTAATTTTATTACCCTCGCTATCCAAATAGGAGCTTAAAGGGTTTGCCCCATGTGGGAAAGTTACTTTCAGTTGTACCTTCTATCATTTTGATAAAGTTACCCTGTGGCTGTTATTTTCGACATGGCCTCCTTCTCTCCCTATTCCTAATTCTTCTTTCCCTTTGTTTATTGCTCAGTGTCAGGGCTCATGGCCACCGTTGTAGTACATAGTCTTTCGTTCCTTGAGCTGGGCTCTGGTGGCTGGGACCACGGAACCGTGCATCTCCCATCCTGGCCACCTCTCTGCTGCTCCATAGAAACCAATTAAACAGCTCCTGGGTATCTTGGGGGAACCTAGCAGTTGTGGCGACCCTGTCGGAGTCCCGCACTGGCGACCCTGATAATAGAAACAGGTAGCAGCTGTATCGGGAGCGCACCCGTACAGGCGAGCACTGCGATGACGTCAACTCGTCAATCAAATCGTTGGTAACCACCCCCTTAAGATTCAGGAAGCAGGGTGCTGTCACAGAGAAAGGTTAGTGAACAGCGCTGATTGGACAACCCCTTTAAGAGAATACTAAACACAGAAAATGCTAAAAAAAAAATCATAAATCCCAGGACGGTCCTTCCTTCATCGCCTTCTTTCCCTTGGTCCTGTTTTGTCATATTGCAGGTAAACCTCTCCGTGCCCCTCATCCTCCTCACAGTCCTATGACCAACTGCATGACAAGTGGCTGAAGCAGGAGCCTTCCTGCTGTGTCCTGTCTGCAGTAGGACAGTAAGATGAAGCTCCAGGCTCTTGCTAAGCCGAAAAGGAAGCATCTAAGGAGGAGATTAACTCCTTTGTTCTTTGCAGAATTTCGACAAGACTGTACGCATGAAGTAGACAGTGCCTCAGACTGACGTACTGGTTGGACGGCCATATTTCTTTACTTTTAGCATTCATTTCTAGTAGGTTTGAATGAATTTAGCTCGAATTGCTGTATCCGAACCCGATTCTTTTAAAAACTTCATTAAGAATATTGGCTCCGTCCTACTGTAAAGTGTATTGCTTCTGCGGAGGCCTTTCCGAAGTTTCAGGCAAATATCGCGTTCGGCTTCGTATTTTGATAGTGATTTATGCGAATAAACGAAGTGACACGTGATCGAGGCGAGATGAAGTAAGTTTTGCGATATTTGCTGAAACTTCGGAAAGACCTCTGCGGAGGCAATATTTTTTACAGTAGGACAGAGCCAATATTTTTTATGAAGTTTTTAAATGAATCTATATCCGAACCCGATTCACTCAACCCTAATTTCTAGGTTTAGTGTTCATTAAAAAATGATGAAAAGGAAATGATGTGAGAACTCTGCATACAGCAGCATAGATCGGAGCTGTCTTAAAGGGGTATTCTACCTATAGGACCCCCGCCAATGGCGAAAACAGGGCCCCCATACCACGTGGAGCCCAAAAATGAACGGAGCCAGTGAGGCATGCGCTCGGGTGCTCTGTTCTTTTCAATGGAAGTTCCGGAGATGGCTCCCTACCCTGGAATAGCCGTGTAGAAATCCATAGTCGTCTGCTCCCACCTTTCCGTTCCGGCTTTCTGACTCCCTTCATTTGTCTTCCAATCTCTCATTCACACGGCCGTGCCTGTATTACTGCCAGCAAAGAGGGGGCCGTGTGCACCCCACATCACCAATTCAGACCCATTTACTTGAATGGGTCCGCAATCTGGAAGGTCGGAACCTCCGCACCACAAAAAAGTAGTGCATGCAATTTGAATGGGTCTGGATCCGTCTGCAGAATCCGCACAGATGTTGCCCGTGCAATGGGACTGGAACGGCCGATCAACAGCCGTGTGCATGAGGCCTTTAACAACCACGAGGATGGGACATGTGCGCCGCTACAGCAGGTGCTTTAATGCTTGTGAGCTGCTACATGGACAAACCTGCTTCTAGAGGCCTGAATTTGCTGTAAAATCAGAGGTTATTGTGACCTGAATGTGAGGACAAGAGAAATGTCGGTGTTCTTGTGACCTTCACCCCCAGCTTTTTCCTTGGATGTTTGCAGTAACCAATCATTAAGCAACCGGAAGTCTCACCGGAGACCTAGCCATCCATCAGCAACCTGTCCACAGAGGTAGGTTTTAAAAACCAGAGGTACACTTTAAGGGTGTTTGGGGTCCACAGATGAGGCTCACTGCTGTGTATTATGGCCGGTTGGCAGGTCTTCTTGTAACGTTGTTAACATATTGCATCTATTAACCTTGTCTGATGTAACTGGAGGTCAGTGTGTAGGTGTCCACAGTGAATATTGAGAGGTTCTCCATTATTCTTCCAGTTCATCAAATCCATCAGGTCTCTTGGAGACAGGACAGATGCTGCTGATACCTTATTAAAATGCTGGAAAGTGACCAACAAATGTGCTGCACGAGAAGCTGGAGCGGTGCAGGCTCTGCTAGGTCGTTCATTAACCGTGTTATCCAAGCCTTGGTCTTAGACCTACACGTCGCCTTATTTTTTTTACTTCCAGTATAATGGGGAAATTTGTCAAAATGTATTTAGATGGAATGAGCCAAAAGAACGGTGCATTCCTTTCTGCTTTTTTGGGCCCCATATAGGACTTGCTTTGCTTTAGTGAATATAGTTGGTGTTTGTGTAGTAAAGAGCCTACTGCTGACTGTCTTAAAGGGCATCCGTCAGCAGTTTTGTACCTATGACACTGGCTGACCTGTTACCTGTGCGCTTGGCAGCTGAAGGCATCTGTGTTGGTCCCATGTTTATATGTGTCCGCAGTGCTGAGAAAAATTATGTTTTGATATATGCAAATGAGCCTCTAGGAGCAATGAAGGAGTTTTCGTTACTCCAAGAGGCTCTGCTCTCTCTGCAACTGCCGCACCCTCTGCACTTTGACAGGACCAGGTGTGATACCCTGTCAATCACAGTGCAGAGAGAGCTGAGCCTCTAAGTGTAATGGTAACGCCCCCGTTGCTCCTAGAGGCTCATTTGCATATATTAAAACACAATTTTTCTCAGCAATGCGGGCACATGTGAACATGGGACCAACACAGATGCCTTAAGCTGCCAAGTGCACATGTAACAGGTCAGCCAGTGTCATAAGGACAAATATTGACAGATTTGACGTTGCACCCACTTGTTGCTGCTGATGCGGTTTTCTAATAGTTGCGTTTGGTGAACCAGTGTGAGATTTGAGGACTTTCAACTAAAGTTTTAAAGATGTGCTTATCATTTTTGAGCTCCATATACTGTTCGGTATGTGTTTTATAGCAGAACAATCATATTGTAGAAGTTGTTTTTCTCGTTCCTGCTGGCTCTGGTCAATGATGTTGTTCTGAAAGGGCATCTGTGCTCACAGGGGTAATTATGGGTATTGTTGTGGGTGGACAAACACTTGAGTGATGTCGTTATCCCCTTGTCTGCCTACCCTTGTATTTCGCTGTGTGTTCCCTTAGTTATGCTCTTGACTCTAGTTACTTTTCAGCCATCAACTGTTTTTCTGCAGTTCATTTGTCACTTACTTTTTATAAAATGTATTTTTCTTTAAAAAAAAATTATTAAAAGCTTAAAATACTGCTCTTTAATTGACAGGGTCAGGCAGTGAAAATATCATCATGCCAGGCCCCATCAAAGAGCAGAGGGCTCAGCAGTTGCAGGGAGAGCAGAGCCTCTAGGAGTAACGGCCACTCCCCTGTTGCTCCTAGAGGCTCCTTTGCAAATATTAAAACATCCTTTTTTAAGCATACGTTTTGAGCGCATGGATGTTTGAAGGGATTGTGCCACCTGGGCAGCCTCTTCAGTCAATAAGAACTCACTGATAATCCCTGAAGGTCCAGCAGCTGCAGGTGGCCACGCATTTTTATTTCTGCAGTGGCCACTACAGGAGAAATGTGGTATTGCATGGTGCCTGGTCATAGATTTTTATTTTTTTTCCAGAATGGAAATAGACTAATAGAGAATAGACAGTTCCAAGCCAATGACTCTCTTCTATGGCATTCATAGGCCTAATAGGACAACCCCTTATAACCTAGTACTTGTATACCGTCCCATGTAATCAACATTTTTCAGAAATGTGACTTATTTTAAACTGATATGGCAGTGCACCATGAAATAAAGACTTCTAGTCACATGCAATGTAAGTCCTGTGAACAACTGGTACATGTAGTGGAGGTTAAAGGGTGTCGTCCCACCATTAAATATCATATTTATTGTATAGATCATACAAATGCACAATTTTCCCATTTATTTGCTGTTAGTGATTAATATAAAGAGGTTATGACATTTTTTATTTATTTTTTTACACAGCATGGCACCACCTGGTGTTAAAACTGTATAACATCGTGCGCGGCCACCTAATGAGCTGGTGGTCACACATGGTCAGGTCTCTCCATAGTGATAGCATGGCGGTATAGCTGAGAAGAAGGAATCATATTGTCAGCTGCCAGAAGGAGATGGAGACTGATTCTCTCCAGAGCCTGCCCCAAGCAGCACAAGATCAACATCACAAAAAGGGGACACGTGGAAGAAAACAAGAATGTTCTTTTTTTATATTCCAGAAACACTGTCAATTACTTTAAGACAGATCTTAATAGCCTTTCAGGGTCTCTTAGTATGGAAATGATTCATGAGACAACCTCTTTAAGGTGGTCTTCCGGATAACATGACGCAAAGCTGTATGGTTCACTATTTCCTTGCAGAAAAATGTTGAGCCATTGTGTCGGCGCCTGCTGTCCTGAAAATAGGACATATTGTAGCGTGTGGACATCTCTATGGAATGGGCTGATGTCCCCGCAGGGCTTGTGACTGCGGAGCCGACATGTTTGGTGTCAGCTGCTTACGACACCTTGTATTGCTGAACAGTAAAGCCTTAATGTCTAATCAGGTGAGCGGCAGCTCCTTGAAATTTACTCTAAATAAAAAAAAATAAGTTTTCCTTCTCGAAAACAAGCCACAAAAGAACCTTTTTTTATTTATTTTCCTACAAATCTTCCCTTTTTTATGTCTTGCATCCTAGGCACCGCGAGCACACGGCATTCAGCTGGGTGCCAGCTCGCTCACAAAAGAATGGAGGATTGATGTGTGGAAGCGTAAAACTGTACACAATGCGAGCGACTGATAACTCATTTGTCTGTTTTAGAAACTGAAATTCGGAAGCGTTCCCTTTCACAGTGGCAGTTTCCTTGACTTTGTACTTGGCTGGTTATAAAGCACTGCCTGGAGTGAGACCTCGGAGTACTTTATGCGTGGAGATTTCTGACTCTCAGAGATGTCAGACCACATATCAAGGGTCGTTGGATGGCAGTGAATCATAGTGCAGTGATCATTATTGCTGATCCCAGCCGTAAAACTTTAATCCAGGTGCTTTCACCAAAAACTGTTTTATCTCTCCATGCATTGCACGTGTCGCCTCCAGTGATATCACTTAATTTTTCATTTTTAATGGGATATTTTGAGGTATTTGCTGCTGTTTTCGTCTTTTAAAAAAAAACAAAACAGTGGTCCTGATTTATATACTGGGACAATTTGAACTTCGTCAACAAATTGGTCTATTTGTGTAAAGGCAGCGATCTGAGAGTCCAATATATGAAAACGGTACTTGTTGAACTTAACACAGGCCAAACTATCACATTCTGACTTAAAGGGGTTGTCTCATCTCAGACAATGGGGGCATATTGCTAGGAAATGCCTCCATCGTCTTATAGGTATGGGTCCCAGCGGGACCCGCACCTATATCGGGAACAGAGCCCTGCAAATGCATGGCCTGCCACCGCTCCCATTCACTTCTATGGGCCCAATTGACTCCATTATAGTTAATGGGTCCCCAAGAGCATGCCGGTTTTATCCGGCAGTGCTGGATCTGGAGGATTCTGGCGGGCTGTTATCTGCCGAATCCAAGTAGCCTAAGGCAGGTCAGGAGTGGAGACCAATTTTTGAGACAAAAAACACAGAAAACAGCCACATACAGCTGGATTTCCGATGTTGAGCAGGAGCAAAAAATTTACTTTGGCCTGTTGCAGAATATTGATAAATGTAAAATATATACTATTTCTAAACCCCCACCCCCCCCACCCCAAACCCCTGTACAGCTATCTGTGACTGGCACACAATGCTATCAATTGCTGATGACACCTCCCCGTCTATAACGGAGATCAGCAGAGCTATAAGGCTAGGGCTACACGGCGACATACCGCGACACGACAGTTTCACAAAAAACATCCTGGATGGACTAGTAGGACACCATAGATTAGCATTGCAAAATAGGTCATGCGACACATGTCGCCGTGTAGCCCTAGCCTTCATATCAATCTGCTCAGCTCCTCCTGCTCTATAACATGCACTCTGCAGACGGCGCTGCATTTTGTGGAGACAGGTCGTGTCTAGTAAGTGGTCGATCATCTTTTTTTTTTAAAAAGCGAGGAGCACAAATGCCCTAAAATAAATAAAACACAGCATTCACATCTTCAATTTTCCATCAAGGTCCTTGTTTATCCGCTGTCATAAATGACATGCTGTAGCGGCTCATGACCAATGCATGCGTGCCTGTGCGGGCTCAGCTGAGGAGTACGGTTTTTGTTTTTATACCATTTGCTGTTTGTTTTTGTTTTTTTTCCCTCCTGGTTTCTTATATAGCTTATATATTTTAACATACCCATCACCATTGCATTGGCAGATATAAGCATCCAGGTTGAATGATTTTCCTGTTAAAGGGGTTCTCCAAGAGTATAAAATGTCCCCTCGTACTGGGCCCCCTACTTGGAATATACTTACCCCGGGCCCCGTGCCGCTCCTGGTCCCGCCTGCCGCTGCTTCTACCTGAACACAGGATGAAAACAGAATCTTACCCACCAGCGTCACCAGCGATGCTAGGGAGGCTCGTCCCAGTCCCTGCCTGCCATTGGCTGCGCCCCCCCCCCCAACACCGGATGTTTTCATCCGTGTGCAGGGAGAAGTGGCAGTGCGGGGACCGGCATAAGTATATTCCATGTGGGGGGCCCGGCGCGAGGGGATATTTTATACTTTTGGAGAATACCTTTAAGATTCTTCGCACCAAAGGGAGAAATGCAGTATTTTCGGATAATGAATGCAGACATACAGCAAGACCTTTGAGTCAGTAGGGAAGGTGGCAGTTTACCAGCCAGCACTCCGCATCCCTGATATCCTCTTGAAAAACCAATTATTTTACAATAAAGGAAACCCCCCATGGCAGTGTAAAGCTTACAGCTCGGTAGAGAAAGCGATGCCATCAGGTGTATGGCTGGGCCCCATGCTGTAAGGGCCCGCAGCGTGTTGAATGAGTCAGGTGTGGAGTCCACTCCCGTGGGTAAGATTCTGCAGCACTGACTGAATCCTCACATTTCTATTATTCGTTTTCTGTAATATATATTTTTATCTTTTGCAGCTGTATAAGCTGGAGCAGTTACCACAAAAACCTACTGGCCAGCAGCGATTACGAAGGGACTGTGATTCTCTGGGACGGTTTTACAGGGCAGAGATCCAAAGTATACCAGGTAACATATAGATTTCAATGGCTCTGTAGTGGATGCAGCATCTGCTCCGCTTACAAGGTGATATCCTCCTGTCACGCTACACTGCTACCTCTTTATTCTGTCATTAAGACCCCCTGGGAGAAAACGTATCTTTTGCAAAGATTCGTGCTGTGGTGGTTAACTTTTCTTTTTTTTTCTTATTACCTGAATATTTTTGCTGGTATTTTTCATTTCATTCTGTTCATTGTATTTTGATGTGAAAGAATGGTTGGGGGTAAAGAACTGTGTTCAGAACAAAAAGTTTGCCTTTCTTTGTTTTTCCTGCTTTCTTCTAATGGGATTTATGGGATCAAAAGCCACAAAATAGACGGAGCTGACATTGACTGCAAATCAGGCCATGTGAATGCAAAGTTGTATATTAGGGTGTAGCAGAGGTGAGTTTATTACTTGGTAAAACATCTCCCTGGACTCCTTTTATCAAAGCGGTCTGAAATGTGCTCGGTGATTGGACAATATTTGCAACAAGACCAGTCTTTTTTTTTTTTCATTTACCCATGGCAGTTTAAGAAGGTCCAAGGGATATGCCATAAATATCTGATAGAGACTGATCCCAGATAGTGATGAGCAAGTTTCAGTTCTGTGGGTTCGGGTATGTGCTGAATTGCGTTATGGATCCCATTACCACAGACCATAACGCATTTCCATGACTGAATTCCTAACGCAATGCCCATCATAATAGAAGTCTATGGCCAGCATAACGGATCTCTGAGAGATGACAATCTCTTTCTAACAAAGCTAGAACCCGCCCTGTACCTCACATGGATCCAGAGAGCTCCACATTCATTGCTCTGCTAGATTTACATCAAGATGGCAGCTCAGGGGGCGTGTCTTTTCTGCTGAAGCTCAAGGGGCGTGTCTCTTCTGCTGCAGCTCAGGGGGCGTGTCTCAGCTCTCCCTATCACAGCTCAGGAGGCAGTTGAAGGAGGAACCTGAGCATGTGCGGCCATCTCAGTGAGCAGGTCAAAGAAATAAGAAACAAGGCAAACAGCAGGTGGCGCTATACAGATACATTTTTTGGAATAACTTAATGGCTATACAAAATTTTTAACTGCATGCAGTTGCAAAATTATTCAGGTCTAGGTGCTGGTTTGAAAACTGTAAAAATATTTTTTGTGGGACAATCCATTTAACTGCTTGCGACTCATGAGCCTCACGTGCACACGCAACAGCTGAGGACATTTATGGGTGGTCACATGCATGCAGAGAGCATGTCGCACTTCTGGTCCTGTGGGTACTGGAAGCAGTGGGGAGGGGGGCTGCGATAGTGGAACCAGGACACCCTGATATAAGTTCATTTATTTTTATTTTTTTTGTTTTTCCATTCTCTGACAAGTAGATGCTCGATGAGTTTGAGTTCCTGCCACTCGTGCAGTATCAGCCCCAGGACCTGAGAAATAGATTATCTGATTGATTTTCTTTTTTGTCTGAGACATATTATACATCTCTATATACAGACCGCGTCAAATTTTAGGAAAGCCTTTGGCCCACTTGAGGGTTTTATGGAAACCCCTGTGAGCTATTCACAATGTATGGTTTGCTATGTCTATACATCACCTTTATGACTTTGTGCTCGCTGTGTGTCATCTTTGACAATTTTGCTTCTGTGTCCCATCTTGAAAAACAGGAACATGAAAAGAGATGTTGGAGTGTGGATTTTAACCTCATGGACCCCAAACTTCTGGCGTCCGGCTCTGATGATGCCAAAGGTACGTCACTGGTTTTGCTTTAGTGTCCAGCGGATGAAGCATGGAGTCAATCGTTAATTAAAATGGTCCAAAATATTACATGATTATTGTGTTGTTTCTCTGAAATATCAGGTGTGGATATTGCCAGTTCTGCAACTGGACTGGCAAGTGAAGTCTATAATTCAGTATTCCACTTCTACAAATCCTTTGTCTTGCCTTTAGAAGTTATTATATACAGTCCTAGTCCCGGACCATGTAGTAACTTGGACTATGTGATCTCAAGTGTAAATTTAGTAATTTGACTTCTCACATTGTTGGATTTGCTTTACAGGAGTATTTCAGTTAGATGAAGTTATAGGTGTTAATCAGTGGCGGTCTGATTGCTGGGACCCCCTCCGATCACAAGAACGGGGGCTCATGAATAAAGCTGCAGTCAAGCATATGCACTGCCACTCAATTCATTCTCTGTGGGACTGTCTGAGATGGTAAAGCACAAGCACTCAGCTGTTTCCTGCAGTCCCATTGTCACGATCAGTGTGGGGGAAAAACTCCACACTAAACACAGGAGGGAAGGGGAACAGTAACTAACTGGGTCTGAAAACTAGGGAAGAAACGGGTCACCTCCTAAACAACCCTAATCCGGACCCTAACTACCTGTCAATATGAATAGACCTTGAAGGTAGGAATATTTATATGCAGGATACCTAGTTCCTAATATTCCCTATAAGACCCTGGAATGAGGTTAGGGCCAGAGACAATCCATTCCTCCCCAGATGGACGAATGAAAGTCTCTGTCTCGGGCCCTAGATACAAAAAACAGGGAATATAACCAACACAAAACAATAAGAACAGACAAGATGTATATGAAAGTAGAAAACTGGGAACTCCAGAAGCACCGCAGAGGGCAGCCGCCCAGCTAGTTAGAAGGCAGGAAGAAAATCTATAAACCGCACCTCCAAGAGTGAGAAGCGGCTACTTATGGGAAAGGTAAATTACCAACAAGCAACACCTGAAGCAAGGGGTGTGGCATTCACCAAAACACAGACACAATAAGATCCACAGGGAACTTGTCAATTTAACCCACGTGTTGCCAGTCTCTCTGATCTCCTGGTACCTGCCACGGGAACGTCCGTGACACCTATAGAGATGAATGGACTGACACTGTGCATGCTCTGCAAGTTGCTCCATTCATGTCAGAGCATTAGTGTACGGAGGTTTGTACCCCCTACAGATCTGTTAGTTATCCTATATCCACAGGATACTCTTCAGGATACCCTAACAAAAATATCCCTTTAAGAGACAAACGCTATCGGGGAGATTTCTGAACTGGTGCTAAGGAAAAGTGACTAAGTTGCCCATAGTAGCCAATCAGGGTCGACCTTTCATTTTTCAGAGCTTCTTTGGAAAATGAAAGTCTCACTGATTGGCTGCAATGGGCTAGTTTAACTCCTGCGTGGTTGTGAACTGAAAACTTGCTGCCTGGTTCTCCGATAGATGACCGCCGATCCAGCAATAGAAAACCCTACAATCAGGGGTCTAACAATAAAAGGATCGCTCAGAGCAAACAACCCCTTTAAATCTTACCTTATAGCTGCTTTCAGACGAGCGTACTTGCAATGCGTATATAGTCTGAATGTTATGTTCCGGAATCCGCTGCTAATGTTAATGAATAGAGCTATTCACATGGGCGTATAATTTTCGTCAGTATTTGAAATCCGCAGCATGTTCTGAGTTTTGTGCAGATTTGTTTCCAAATACGCGCATTACATTCTGTGCAGTGCATAAATAATGACGGAAGAAATCCGCATGTAAACTACTGATGACAATACAGATGGTATATCATCAGGATCCTGAGCCGGAATACTGACTGATTACAATACGCTCGTCTGAAAGCGGCCTATCTTATACATCGGAGGCAGGGGCTCCTCCTGTATAGTATTCATATGGCTGAATAGGGTATATGGACAGGGGTTCTCATTGTGAAGCACCCCTTTAATTGAAAAAGAATGTATTAGCCCAGTTACGTTCTCTCCATTTCTATATACGGTAATGAGGAGAGAAATAATAAGTGACTTCACATATTAGCATATCCACGTAATTTGACAAGATAAAATAGATAATTTTTCATGCTCTATTTCAGTATGGAAATGCTAATCCCATAGACGGGTCCGTTTAATGCTTGCCACAGTAAAGGCAAATTAGTGGGTTTTTAGTTTGTGTGTTTTTAATGGATAGCGTACTTAATCTGCTTCATGTTATGTATTAATAAGGTGGCGCTTCGGAAATCTATATTTCCAGTACTGATGGGCCAGCGCTCGGCTTGTTTCCTACCTCGTTAATGAGGAAATGTTCTGCAGTAAAGTTTAAGAGGCCTGATATTAATGATGCAGGCAGCAACAAATGAAGGCTGATGCTTGGGTCTCATATACAGCCTGCGTCCAATATATATGCATGTACATAATACCTAATAGGAAAGGATGGCAAGTAACCCCATCTGGGGGTTCAAAGATGTAAAAATTCTTAAAGAATTTGGTTCACCGCAAAGTAAGAAAGCCACAGACTGACTTGTGGCTGCTGCAGGAAAAATGTGGTATTACGTGGTAGCCCTTCAATGGGGTTATCCAGGGATTCGCAATGATGACCTGTCCTCAGGATAGATCATAATTATCACATTGGCAGGGGTCCGAGTCCCGACATTCCCCGCCGATCAGCTGTTACAGGGAGCCGGAGTTCTGGTGAGCGCAGCCAACTCCTAGCGGCTTTCCAACACAGCGCCGTATATTGTATAGTGGCTGTCCTTGGTATTGCAGTTCAGCCATATTCACTTTTATTGACAGGGTCAAGCATGATGATGTTTACACTGTCTGGCCCTGGCAATCAAAGTGGAGATGTTGTGACAGTTGCAGAGAGCAGAGTCTCCAGGTGTAACGGCTACGGCCTCGTTGCTTCTGGAGGTTTTCCAAGAGTTTTTTTTTATTTTTAACTGATGACCTATACTCACAGTAGCGTCGCTGCCTTCTCTCAGCTTTCCCTAGGCCATATGACATCTCGTTCATCGGTCACATGGCCTCGGCTCAGCCCCATTGAAGTGAATGGGACTGAGCTGCGATACCAAGGACAGCCACTATACAGTGTACGGCGCTGTGCTTGGTGAGCTGAGAGAAGGCCATGGTGATACTGCACACATCAGTGCCTTCTCATAACAGTGGATCAGCGGGGTCCCGGGTGTCAGACCCCCACCGATCAGATACTGATGACTTATTCAGCGGATAGATCATCAGTATAAAAGAACTCTTGGGAAACTCCTTCAAAACATCATTTTCTCAGCAATGTGGACACATGAACATGGGACAAACACAGATGCCTTCAGCTGCCAAGTGCACATGTAACAGGTCAGCCAGTGTTGTAGGTACAGATGCCCTTTAAGGCTACTTTCACACCTGCGTTCAGGTGTCCGCTCGTGAGCTCCGTTTGAAGGGGCTCACGAGCGGCCCTGAACGCAGCCGTCTGGCCCTAATGCATTCTCAGTGGAGGCGGATCCACTGAGAATGCATCCGCCTGCCAGCGCTCAGCCTCCGCTCCGCTCAGTGAGCGGACACCTGAACGCTGCTAGCAGCGTTCGGGTGTCCGCCTGGCCGTGCGGAGGCGAGCGGATCCGTTCCGACTTACAATGTAAGGCTACTTTCACACTAGCGTTCGTCGGTCCGCTCGTGAGCTCCGTTTGAAGGAGCTCACGAGCGGACCCGAACGCCTCCGTCCAGCCCTGATGCAGTCTGAATGGATGCGGATCCGCTCAGACTGCATCAGTCTGGCGGCGTTCAGCCTCCGCTCCGCTCGCCTCCGCACGGACAGGCGGACAGCTGAACGCTGCTTGCAGCGTTCGGGTGTCCGCCTGGCCGTGCGGAGGCGTGCGGATCCGTTCAGACTTACAATGTAAGTCAATGGGAACGGATCCGCTTGAAGATGTCCCCATATGGCTCAATCTTCAAGCGGATCCGTCCCCCATTGACTTTACATTGAAAGTCTGAACGGATCCGCGCAGGCTACTTGCGCACTTGCGAAATTTTTTAAAGTTATTAATGCAGACGGATCCGTACTGAACGGAGCCTCCGTCTGCATTAATATGATCAGATCCGTTCAGAACGGATCCGATCAAGCGCAAGTGTGAAAGTAGCCTAAGTCAATGGGGACGGATCCGCTTGAAGATGCCACAATATGGCTCAATCTTCAAGCGGATCCGTCCCCCATTGACTTTCAATGTAAAGTCTGAACGGATCCGCTCAGGCTACTTTCACACTTAAATTTTTTTTCTAAGTTCTAATGCAAACGGATCCGTTCTGAACGGAGCCACCGTCTGCATTAATATGAGCGGATCCGTTCAGAACGGATCCGATCGAACGCTAGTGTGAAAGTAGCCTAAGTCAGAAAGTTTTTTTTTTTTTTTTTGTTTGATTGTTTAAAAAAATAAATAAATAAATAAATACCAGAGCCTTATATTCTGGCACAGTTGCTCAGTGTTTGCTTGTCCCGGAAAGTACGCCGCTTCTTTTAATTGCTTCTCTCAAAGCTTGCACAGAGTAAAATGCTTTGTCTGCTGCTTTTAAATAATAAGCCGCCTGTTTGCTGAGCCGCCGACTGCCTGACCTGATCAGCCTCGTGGACTCCATTTTTGGCCCACTGTTCCGTCTGCATGTGGAGTGAGAAGTCATTAGAGCCAGTGGTGTATGTTACAGCTGTTACAGTCCTTGTTGAGGGGCACCTCTCCTGCTCGCATCTGCCATCCCGCCTCGTCTGCCTAATCGGTTTTGATGGGTGAGACACAACTGTATTGGTCGCAATTACATCTCCATGGCAGCCTTTCCTCTTGCATCAACATCAGCGCTCTCTGCCCTGACAGACCTTCTTCTGTGGCTCTGCTTGACATGTTTTGTGAAGTGTCTTGGAAAAGAACTGGCAGCTGCTTAAGAAATCACTGACAGGCCGCCTCGTTACCTGCTCCTTAATGGACACCTAAATGAAGTATACGAGCGGACTGATAAAGGAGCCGCTAATAACATGCACAGATATTGGTGCACAATAGAGCTTGGCATAGGACATGTAAAGAGGGGGGTGGGGGGTCTGATTTGAACGACCCTTTTTACGGTATGACGAGGTGCCATAAGAGTTTGGGAGTTTGACTTCCCAATAACAAGAATATTGACTTGTTTGATGCAGAAAGCTGGCCGTAGGGGTGCAGAATCGTGCTTGCGAAATCTGCAGCGTTCATGTTAACAGGGAAGTGGATAAGACTTTAAAAAAAAGAAAGAAAAAAAAAAATCATCCACAGGCTGAGAATCCGCACGTTATTTGACATGCGGTGAGGATATCTTGCGAATTCAGAGCTTTGCACAGAAATCCACCCTTCTTGATGTAGAGATCTCTGTAGCCACATAACGCTGCTAATTTTCTGTCCGTACCTTTAGGTACTGGCAATAATCTACAGCAGAAAACTTGTGCAGATTTTTGTTGTGGATTTGCTGCAGGTTTCATTCTGAGGCAAATCCGCAACATAGATTGGCATGCTGTGAATTTAATTTTTTTTTTTTAATTTTTTTTTGCAGCTCGTGCATCAGATTTGTGAAAATCTCATCCACGTTGCTGCTTTTAGAAAAGGCTTCAGATTTTCTGCATGCACCTGCTCCATATAAAGTCTGTAGCGTCAACACTACATGTAGCCATACCCTGAATGCACAGTTAAAGGCGTTTTCCGAGACTTTATAACTCATGACCTAGCCTCAGGATAGGCCATCAGTTGGAGGTCTGAAACTCGAGACCCCCAGCAATCAGCTGTTTGAGAGGGCAGTGGGGCTCGCAGTAGCACCTGCGGCCTTCCCTCAGCCTTTCCTAGGCCAGTGACGACACGTTCACCGGTCACTTGGCCTAGGCGCAGGTCAGCCCCATTGAAGTGAATGAGGCTGGGTGCCATACCAATGACAACCACTATACAATGTAAGGCACTGTGCTTGATGAGCAGGGAGAAGGACGCTGCACTCGCAGGAGCACCGGTGCCTTCTAAAACAGCTGATCGGCGGGGGTCCCGGGTGTCGGACCCCCACCAAATAGGTACTGATGACTTATTCTGAGGATAAATCATCAGTTGTAAAGTCTTGGAAAACTTTTTCAAACGACGTTGTAATGAAAGAGATACTCGTAGGTTTTCTGTTTTTCTGTCTCTCCCATAGACCACAGTGGGGAATGAAAGAGAACAATTCTGATAACACGTATATTTCATTTTGTGGAATTATTTGCATGAAACTATCAGTTAATGTGGTTTAGCTAATAGCCAAGAAGTGAATAGACCGACATAACGAAGGTAAACTTGTATTTTTCATGGTCTTTTATATAGCTGGCTTTGTCCATTTCCCCCATATGTCATTTAGTATGCAGCTAATATTAATGCAGTCCTTTCAGAGATACAAAATAAGCGAGGATCTGAACTGTCACATACCTCCAGGGGCCACACGCACGTTCATCATTCACATGCCAAAATACTAGATGTGGGTTTTAAGTGACACTATAAAACATTAAGCACATAATGAGTTATTCATCGCATTTGATCAGGAGAGGCCGTTAAAGTTACTATATAAAATTTTACTCAACTTCCCATAAACTGGAGCCAAAATGACGAGATTTCAGTCTTTCTTGTAGAAGACACAAATCACATTCTTCATTGGCGTGTGCTGTAAATGCTATTGTCATACGGTCAAACTCCACACTAAACACAGGAGGGAAGGGGAACAGTAGGTTTGGGCCTGGAAACGAGGGAAGAAACAGGACACCTCCTGTACAACTCTAATCCGGCCCCTAACTACTTATCAATATGAAAAGACCTTGAAGGTAGGAATATTCATATGCAGGATACCTAGGCCTTTATATCCCTATAAGGCCCTAGAATGAGGTTAGGACCAGAGACAACCCATTCCTCCCCAGATGGACGAATGGAAGTCTGTCTCAGGCCCAGATACAAACAACAGGGAATATAACAAACCCAAAACAATAAGAAAAGACAAGACGTATATGAAAGTAGAAAACTGGGAACTCCAGAAGCACCACAGAGTGCAGCCGACCAGCTAGTGAGAAGGCAGGAAGAAAATCTATAAACCGCATCTCCAAGAGTGAGAAGCGGCTACTTATGGGAAAGGTAAATTACCAACAAGCAACACCTGGAGCAAGGGGTGTGGCATTTACCAAAACACAGACCCCGTAAGAGCCACAGTGAACTTGTCAATTTAACCCACAAATTGCCATTCTCCGATCTCCTTGTACCTGCCACGGAAATGTCCGTGACACATACAGTAGCTCAGGAGGGCCTTTTTATGGTCTACACCATTGTAGCTGTACAAGAACTTTTTACCACGGTAAGGTAAGTTCCCACGTAGTAGCCAAAAACCATGTGAGGGTGCAAGTCTGCACAGTTTTCAAATTAAAATTCACGGTTAAAGGGGTCGTCTTGATAAAAAAAATATATATATAATTAAGATATCGTATAATCCATTACATTCTCTTTCTAACAAAGCTAGAAACCAGCCTTGTACCTCACATGGGTCCAGAGATCTTCCCATGCTTTTCTTTAATTGCCGTGCTGGATTAGCTTCAGCCTGGCAGCTCGGGGGCATGTCCTTTCTGCTGCAGCTCTCCATAACGGCTCAGGGTGTGTGTCTTTTCTGCAGCAGCTCTCCATAACAGCTCAGGAGGCATGTCCTTTCTGCTGCAGCTCTCTCCCTGTAACTGCCCCAGCTGCTAACAGAACATATGGCTGGTGGCAGTTGAGGATTTAAACTTAGCACGTTTGACCAGCTCAGAGAGATGGACAAAAAATAAGGGAAAAAATAAACAGCAGGTGGCGCTATACAGATACTTTTTTTATTATTGTATATAATGGACTATGCTAGTATGCCTTATTGTTGAAAGTTAAAATATATAACTTTTATTTATTTCTAATAAAATAAATGAGACACTAAATGAAGTGAATTACTGCACTATTTAGAGGGTAAGCAAGGTGTATGGTCACATATATGGCCTGATGTTGTTCCTTATATAGAGGGGGGTGGTCTAATGGTGGATGATCAGGCGGCTAACTCTCTCCCTAAGCACTTTCCCTGTTTCAACTAGTCTATGGTCAGGGAATCCCTCAATGGCTGTGATCAGAGCACCTGCCCTGAGAAGGGCGACCCCCCAGCCTCTGGAACCTCGGGCCTGTGCTAATGTTCCCTATACGCTTACCTCCCTAGTAGATCTGTTCCATCAACCGACGCGTTTCGCCAAGTGAAGATTGGCTCTTCAGGGACATGGATGTATCGCAGAGCACTATGAGCAGTGGCATCGCTCTGCTTGTATACACGGCAGTGGCAAGGTGTTCCCTTACTGGTGTCTTTTTCATTGCGCTAGGCTCCACCTATCAGCTTAGCCAGCCAATAGGCCTTGTGGGTGTGCCGCACACAGACTACTCCCACTATGTTATCAGCCAATTCCACACGGAGGCGCGCAGTCACACGGTGCCGCCTACTACAGGGTCGGGCTCGCTACGCTCCGTTACTTGCCGGAAGTGACGTGGTCAATGGGCGTACATTGTTGCTATGGGGACCTTTCTCCGCGTCCCCGGCTGATTCAATACTCAGCAAGTCTTTGGTTTACGATTGCGTCGTATCAATGTCATTTTTAACTCTGCACAGCATAGACGAAAAAGGGAGGTGTTCTAGCGGGCTAGAAAAAGCCCGTATTACATTAACCCTGTCTGTCCCGGTAGCAAAAACCAGTTACACAAGAGCAAAAAACAGGGTATGTTGATAACTCTACATTGTATATTCTTAGCCAATGGCTCATTATTACTATTCATCGGCATCATTCAAAAAAATTTAATAACTCAGTGGCTATAATAAATTTTTAATTACATGCAAGTATAAAATTATTCAGATCCAGGTGCTGGTTTGAAAAATGTAGAATGTTTTGTGATTCAATTACGGGCTGGGACAGAGTCAAGCCTCCCTTGCATTGTGTTTTGATCTGCGTAATGTGGAAATGCAGTGGCGGCTGTGCAGGGATCAGGGGCAGGTGCCGGGGAGTGGAAGGAGTATAATCTATATGAGGGGCCTGGGCATTGCGGGTGGGGTCCATTATAGGGATTATCCATTTAAGGCCTCATGCACACGAACGTATTTTCTTTCCGTGTCCGTTCCGTGTTTTTTTTTTGCGGACTGTATGCGGAACCATTCATTTCAATGGGTCTGCCAAAAAACGGAAGGTACTCCTTGTGCATTCCGTTTCCGTATGTCTGTATTTATTTTCTGCAAAAAAAAAAAATAGAACGTGTCCTATCATTGTCCGCATTACGGACAAGGATAGGACTGTTCTATTAGGGGCCAGCTGTTCAGTTCCGCAAAATATGGAATGCACACGATGTCGTTTTTTTTTTTTTTTTGCTGATCTGTTTTTTGCGGACTACAAAATACATACAGTCAAGTGCATGAGGCCTAAGGCTACATTCACAGTAGCATTTAGAATTGCCAGATACCACTGTGTTCCACCCTATACCTATTGACTATAATTGGATCCAATGGTGATCTGTCCGCTTTACTGGCATTAGGGCGTTTTTTACACGAATGTAGTGTTTTGCAGATCCACAACACGGATACCGGCTGTGCGCATTCCACATTTTGCGGACCGCACATGGCCAACACCATGATAGAAATACCTATTCTTGTCCGTGATTGCGGACAAGGATAGGACATGCTCTATCTTTTTTGCAGGGCCGCGCAATAAAACTATGTATCCTGTCTGTATCTTTTGTTGCCACATTGAAATTAATGGGTCCGCAAAATAGCAGAACGGATCCGGACTCATTCATACACCTGTCTGAATGAGCCCTAAATGCCGGGTTTTGACCGGAAGAAAAACCATTGCATTCAACAGTTTTTGGTCCGGCTGCGTTTTGTGCCGGATCAGCATGCCGCAGATGTGAATGTATACTGAAATGTATGACCTGACAGAGACCAGAATTAAAATGTATGCCTTTTGTCAGGTTTACCATGTATAGCAGGGGTGTTACGAGTTTGTTTGGTGCCCGAGGACTGTCTGTTTAGAATATGCCCCATCACTCTTGGACCTTTTTGATTTCCAGTCCAATCTCCCTAAGTGCACTTATACATACACGGATTTGAAAAAAAGAATTTTAATCCATAATGTGTACCCCACCTCAGTGGAGCCCTAGGCGACCTCCCAGTCTGCCTACCACTCATCAAGCGCTAACATATAGCTTATAATTCTCCCAGATGGATTACACGTATGCCTCCCTACGTGATGGTAACCACTGACTGCAAGATAAACAACCAGTCCCATTATGGCAGAGATTAATTATGGCCGCATTGCAGATCGGGCATGGCATCTGGAGTTCCGGCAGTACACGACGGTTATCTCTGTGAGATATTCCATGACATCTAGGTGGGAGAAGCAAATTAATGCCACGTACTGAATCACATTTACAAGCTGCAGTGAAATGGGTCGCCCAGCTATTCAGGCTAATTTAGACTCTGAAATCTTGGATGTGATCCTGCTGAAAATAATTTCCTGATTAATTATCGGTCTCTCTCTCTTGGTCTTTTATCCAAAGAATAAATGCACAAAAATAAGAGCCCTCTATATTTTTTTCTATAATCCTTCCGAATAATGGACGAGGTAGTAAAGCATCTTTGTTGCCGCATCGTCTAGGGTCCCACCTTAAGCCCCGAGGATACATCTGGAAGTCTCGGAATGTGTAAATCAAGGTTCATTCCTGTTTATTGTTCCCATATACTTACCGTAAGTAGATTTTCGGAGCAGACGAACGCACAGGCGAAAGTGTGTCGCTTTAAGTGAGGGCTCCCTCTGAGGAGTAATTATACGTGCTTCATGATCGCGATGTCTCGTACTTCACACAGCGCGTAAATATTATAAAGCGAGGCGTCCGTCTGATTGTAGGGAGATTTAATCAAATCCAAAGCCCTGTGTCATCTTAAACAATTTTTTTTATATTGCCGACAAGTAAGCAGTAATGACTTTTGTGTTGTATTTGAAATATTACAGGCTTTATTTCAACATAATAAGCTCGGCCTACCGTGCCGCATTATGCATTCACTATCATGACTTTTTAAAGGGAAACGGAACATGGTAGAGACGAATGTAGACGCGGCTCCGTTGTGTCCGCCGACTCTCAGACACGGCAAGGGATGCCCATTCCCCATGGATTGATTTATATATTTAAAGAGGGCCTGTCGCCACAAATTGCAGTGCAATGTGCAGGAAGACCGGAGCAGATTGAGATGTAGTTTTTTGGGAAAAGATTCATTAAAACTTATAATTTTTACCTTTAGGCCTGGGCTACACTGCAGCTGTTAGGCGGGATGCATTTATATTAGTGGCACAACCCCTTTAAAGGGTTTCTACCACTTCAGTATGACCAAATTAGCTTTCAGACACTAGCGATCTGCTAGTGTCTGATCTCCATAACCATGCAGTTCTTAGAGCTTTGTGTGGAGCCGTTACATTAAAAAACTAACTTTTATTCCTATGCAAATGAGCCTCTAGGTGCTATGGGGGCGTCTTTTCAGCACCTAGAGGCTCGGTCTACTCACACTGTATGCCCGCCCATCTCGTCTTGAATGCCTGCCTCCATCACAGCCAGCTGTCTTCGGTGCAGGCGCAGTAAGTAAATGATACGCTCCTGGTGCCGGATTCCTCACTGCGCCTGTGCCGACTACGTCACAGTGAGGAAGCCGGCATCAGGAGAGCGGCCTTCACTCACTGCGCCGAAGACAGAAGTGAACGGCGCAGGCGCGTGAATTTGTCCGATGGCTGTGATGGAGGCAGGCATTCAAGACGAGATGGGCGGGCATACAGTGTGAGTAGACCGAGCCTCTAGGTGCTGAAAAGACGCCCCCATAGCACCTAGAGGCTCATTTGCATAGGAATAAAAGTTAGTTTTTTAATGTAACGGCTCCACACAAAGCTCTAAGAACTGCATGGTTATGGAGATCAGACACTAGCAGATCGCTAGTGTCTGAAAGCTAATTTGGTCATACTGAAGTGGTAGAAACCCTTTAAGTAAAGAGAGAGCAGAGATTTCAATATATAAGACAATTTTTTATCAATCTCATCAGCTAGAACATGCTGCCTGCAGATCACGCTGCATTTTCGTGGCATTTCAATAGTCATAACGTTGTAATTTTGTGTTTTTATAGCTGTACTAATTTAGACTACGTATTAAGGAATGCAAAAAATATATAAGATTTTGCCAGTTTCTGTTTTCTGTATTTATTTAGCTGTTTAATGTGCAGTAAAAGTGAGATCTGCAGGCAGCAGGTTATGGAGCAGGAGGAGATTGGTATGTGGGACAATATCCAGTAAAACAAACTGATTGCGGTCTCTGTGCGCACAATTATACTGGTAAGGCTCAGTTCACACCAGCGTTCAGCCTTTCCGTTCCCCTGCCCTGTTAAAGGAGCTGGAGAGCGGAAAGGACGGATTCGGCACATAACGGAGCCTACGGACCCCAGATTTTTGAAGCGGAGACAAAGGTCCTGCATGCACAACTGTTGCCTCCGCTTCAAAAATCTTCCTGTGAGTGGAAACCTAACGGACCCCATTATAGTCTGTAGTCCGAATCCGTCCTTTCCCGTCTCCCGCTCCTATAACGGGACATGAGAACAGAAAGGCTGAACGCTGATGTGAACTCGGCCTAACAAGCTAGCTTTAGTCCGCACAATGTTGCCGAAAAAAGGCGCTGCATCAGAAGTCCCCTCAACAGCCAGTCGTTGAAGGGTTCAGTCGTTTTTAAGAATAATGTAAAATGAGTGGCAGAGGTATCCCGGGGGCAGTTTTTATAAAATGTCTGAGACTAGCTATAGTCACAGCCAAAATGTTATTTATATGAAAATAGCAGTGTGCGCCAATAATGTCATGCTATCACCATATGGGTATCGGTAGTCGGAAAATGGCTCCATGGGCAGTGCTTTCACCTGGAAGTCTCCTCTTTGGACCAGACATGCAGAGGCTGATGTCATTTACCTGGTCGGTGGGGCTTAGGCTACTTTCACATATGAGATTTTCTTTCCGGGTTTGAAATCCAGCAGTGGATCTTGAAACCGGAGGGAAACGCTTCAGTTTTGTCTCCATTCATTGTCAGTGGGGACAAAACTTGATAAAAGACAGTGAGGAGGAGGGGGACATGGATGTGTTCCTGAGATACCCAGATTTTTCTGTTTTTATATCTCTGTTTTAACTGTATGAGACAACATAGGACCAAGAGAAAAAAGACGGGTAGGTAGATGGGTAGATAGATATAGATATGTAGGTAGATATGTAGATGGGTAGATAGATATAGATATGCAGGTAGATATGTAGATGGTAGATAGATATAGATATGCAGGTAGATATGTAGATGGTAGATAGATATAGATATGCAGGTAGATATGTAGATGGTAGATAGATATAGATATGCAGGTAGATATGTAGATGGTAGATAGATATAGATATGCAGGTAGATATGTAGATGGTAGATAGATATAGATAAGCAGGTAGATATGTAGGTAGATATGTAGATGGGTAGATAGATATAGATATGCAGGTAGATATGTAGATGGTAGATAGATATAGATATGCAGGTAGATATGTAGATGGGTAGATAGATATAGATATGTAGATGGGTAGGTAGATAGATATAGATATGTAGATGGTAGATAGATATAGATATGCAGGTAGATGGTAGATAGATATAGATATGCAGGTAGATATGTAGATGGTAGATAGATATAGATATGCAGGTAGATATGTAGATGGGTAGATAGATATAGATATGCAGGTAGATATGTAGATAGATATAGATATGCAGGTAGATATGTAGATGGTAGATAGATATAGATATGCAGGTAGATATGTAGATGGGTAGATAGATATAGATATGCAGGTAGATATGTAGATGGTAGATATAGATATGCAGGTAGATATGTAGATAGATATAGATATGCAGGTAGATATGTAGATGGTAGATATAGATATGCAGGTAGATATGTAGATGGGTAGATAGATATAGATATGCAGGTAGATATGTAGATGGTAGATAGATATAGATATGCAGGTAGATATGTAGATGGTAGATATAGATAAGCAGGTAGATATGTAGATGGGTAGATAGATATAGATATGTAGGTAGATATGTCGATGGATGAATAGATAGATGGGTAGATAATTACAGGTGAAACACAAAAAATTTGAATATTGTGTAAAGTTCATTTATTTCAGTAATGCAACTTAAAAGGTGAAACTAACATATGAGACTCATTACATGCAAAGCGAGATATTTCAGGCCTTTATTGGTTATAATTTGGATGATTATGGCTTACAGCTTATGAAACCCCAAAGTCACAATCTCAGGTCCCCCTTTGCTCAGGGGGTATGGATTAAGTAGCTGACTAGAGTGCGACACTTTGAGCCTAGAATATTGAACCTTTTCACAAAATTCTAATTTTAAGCTGCATTAATGCAATTCCTTTAAATTTGCATTACTGAAATAAATGGACTTTAGCACGATATTCTAATTTTTCGAGTTTCACCTGTAGATAGGTAGATAATCCCCAGCTGTTGCAGCACTACAATTCCCACCATACCCCTAACAGTTTGAGGGCCTACGTTGTGGTAGAGAACTTTTGGTGAAGGTCTAGACCAGGGGTGCACAACCTGCGGCCCGGGGGCCACATGCGGCCCTCAATACCATTCTATGCGGCCCCCAAGCATATGGCAGCAGACATCTATGTCTTGTGGCTGCTCACATGAATCTTTCATGTATTGTCCCATTAGATGGGAGCACTAGAAGTGTAGCTAGACATTTATGATATATACTGTAAGTTCAATATGCCATAAATATAGTATTTCACTTGGTAATACCCCTTTAAAGTTTATTTTCGGCCCTTGGAATTGGTTCAGGTTGACAATGTGGCCCCCAACCAGAAAAGGTTGTGCACCCCTGGTCTAGACTCTATTTAAGCCTTTACCAAAGTTTTGTTCTTCTATAACCGTGTTAGCGGCTGTAAGCTGTACTTCTGTCAAAGGGTCCCCGAGGAAGAGAAGCCGCGTTTACAACTGCAGAGTTTTCAGTAATTTTTCTGACACTGTAATTACTGCCCGGCAGCTGGCTCCTTCCCCATATCTAACAGCGGACAAAGCAATATGTAAGCTACTGAACAAACCAGCGGCCCGGTTCGCCTCAGAGGAGTTCTTCACCTCGGCTTCGTGTGCACATCTGAAGGCTTTGTGTGAATTCAGTGCCTGAAACTGCAGATCCCGTCTCTCGATAGAACTATAAATTCAGAATTACTTTTCTTGAATGAAAAGCGAGGCTGTTAAATATGGTCTGGTTAAACCTGTGTGTGGGGAACGTGCAGACCATATCCACCTGCACCGAGTAACTGGCCGCAGTTGTGCCGTTTGACAGTAGTTGTCTAAATCTGCTGAATGTGATTATCACATGGAACGTCTAGGCAGTGATAGGCAAACTGCGGCTCTCCGGCGCTTGCAGAACTACAACTCCCAGCATGCAAAGACTGCCTACAGCTTTCAGCCTACAGCAGGGCATGGTGGTAGTGGTAGTTTTGCAACAGCTGGAGAGCCGCAGTTTGCCTGTCACTGGTCTAGGGGAATGTAATTGGCTTGAATGGGCCTGAGCTACAATATTGGCCGTAGCCCATGGACAAGGGGGTGCTTTTCGTGGATCAAAGCAGCCATGTTTTTCTAATTTCTTACAACCTTTTTATTGGTATTTTACTGGTCTAGGCAAAATACAGTAGATCACAATGGTCCATTTTTCTATAGGCATCTTGAATGTGCCCTTTTAAAGGGGTTATGCATTGATTTATGTTCAAAAATGAAAATCGACAGATTTGTACCTATGACACTGGCTGACCTGTTACATGTGCACTTGGCAGCTGAAGGCATCTGTGTTGGTCCCATGTTCATATGTGCCCGCACTGCTGAGAAAAGTGATTAGGGATGAGCGAATCGACTTCGGGTGAAACATCCAAAGTCTATTTGCGTAAAACTTTGTTCCAATACTGTACGGAGCATGAGTTCCGTACAGTATTAGAATGTATTGGCTCCGATGAGCCGTAGTTTCTGCTTCCAAGTGGTACCTTGTAACCGAACCAGAGGTTTTTTTTTTACAGTACAAATAACTTCATAAATTAATTACGCAAAGTCTCGCGAGACTCCGCGAAGCATTAACTTCGGCCAATACATTCTAATACTGTACGGAGCTCCTACTCCGTACAGTATTGGAACAAAGTTTTTTGCAAATTGACTTCGGATGTTTCATCCGAAGTCTATTTGCTCATCCCTAAAAATTAAGTTTTAATATATGCAATTGAGACACTAGGAGCAACGGAGTGTTGTCATTACTCCTTAGAGGCTCTGCTCTCTCTGCAACTGTCACATCCTCTGCACTTTGACAGGACTAGACATCATGTTTTCACTGCCTGGGCAATCAAAATGCAGTTAGCATGACAATCGTAGGGAGAGCTGAGCTGCTTGGTGTAACAGCAAACTCCCATTACTCCTTGTTTGTCAGCAATGCGGGCACATATGAACATGGGACCAACACAGACGCCTTCAGCTGCCAAGTGCACATGTAACAGGTCAGCCAGTGTCATAGGTACAAATCTGCTGACAGGCGTCCTTTTGAAAACGGCCCTATACCTCAAATCGATCTAGTGGCCCTTCTATTGGTTGCTCCAATTGCTCTGTTAGATTCTCTTCAGGCTGGCTGCTCGGGGTGTGTGTCCTTTCTGATGCTGCTGTCTCCCCCTTACAGCTCAGGGAATGTGTCCTTTCCGTTGCAGCTCTCACCATCTGCCTGTTACAGCGTCTATCGGTAACTGAGCATGTGCGTCCACCTCAGTAGGTGGATGCACACATTACTATACAGATTAAACACCAGGGGGTGCCGTTATGATAAAGTAAAGAGAATATTTCACAACTGGAGCATTTTTGTTACAGAAAGTAAATTACTAAAGTAAGTACTGTAGTTTTTCATGCTGACATTTTTATTAAAATAACATTTAATGGTGGCTCAATCCCTTTAAGGACAGGCACTTTTTAGTGTTGGGACACTCACACGTTATAGGATTGAATTTATTTGCTAATATCCTGTTGTTTGAATAATATTGGTCTGGATTTGTACTGAGCTTTTAGGCATTTATTTAGCTGCCTTTTTGGGTGTTTTCCAAAGCCAAGAATCCTGCAGCTAGATGTTTTGAGATTGGCCAACGCTTGGCAACCCATCGATCGTCCTCAGATGCCAAGTAGATTGTGGCTGGTATTTCAGTCAGTACTGCAGAGTAAAGTTTATTCCTCTCCTCAGAGCCACGTGCTGCGCATTTATGTGTTAACCCACTGACACTTGTGTGAAGGATTCGGGAAGGGGTCGGGCTTCTCAACTTTAGTTCTGCATAGAATCTGTTCAGTATGTGCAACAATATTATGGAGTCCCGTGATGCGCACATGGCCACGTAATGTGCATGACGTTTGGGGGAAGTGGACACGTGCGATGGGGCTTCCAAGAATGATTGAACCGACACGGATGCCAAAACTCCATTGCCATGCAGAGCGTCTATACCTGGAAAACTGTCATGGAGCGTGTGAGATTTTAGTTAAAAGCAGAAATAGCAGTGGTGTGGAACGATGCTTGCACTCTGTGCTACGGTTTTCTGCTCAGCGATGTTCTTTTTGTCCATTTTGATTTTTTTTTTTTTTTTTTTTTTACTTTTATATGAAAAGTTGTTTCAAAAAATAGTGATAAAGTTTATTCCATTAGGGAGTAGATTTCAATAAATCCCTTATTATAAATGTTTTTAAGCAAGATTTTTTGTTTTGTTTGTTTTTGGTTGGGGGGGGGGCTGTGTTTGTTTTCTCTGGAGCACAGCATGCTCTAGATATGGCTGCAATTTTTCCTAATGTTATCCTAAGGCATCTGTCAGTAGTTTTTGCTGCCCCAACTATAATCATCATTCTGCATGGTGGTGCTTCCAGTTCCTGTGGTTCTTTGTATTGCAGAACCATAGGTCCTCTGTCCCGATGGTGCTGCCATATGACACTGAAACATAGTACATAAGTCCGAAAAAGACATTTGTCCATCCAGTTCAGCCTGTTATCCTGCAAGTTAATCCAGAGGAAGGCAAAAAAAATCCTGTGAAGTAGAAGCCAATTTTCCCCACTTTAGGGGAATAAAATATTCCTTCCCGACTCCAATCAGGCAATCAGAATAACTCCCTGGATCACTGACCCCTCTCTAGTAGCTATAGCCTGTAATATTATTACCCTCCAGAAATACATCCAGGCCCCTCTTGAATTCCTTTATTGTACTCACCATCACCACCTCCTCAGGCAGAGAGTTCCATAGTCTCACTGCTCTTACCGTAAAGAATCCTCTTCTATGTTTGTGTACAAACCTTCTTTCCTCCAGACGCAGAGGATGTCCCCTCGTCACAGTCACAGTCCTGGGGATAAATAGATGATGGGAGTGATCTCTGTACTGACCCCTGATATATTTATACATAGTTATTAGATCTCCCCTCAGTCGTGTTTTTTTTTTTCTAAAGTGAATAACCCCTAATTTTGATCTTTCAGGGTACTGTAGTCCCCCCCCCCCCCCATTCCAGTTACCAATTACTTTAGTTGCCCTCCTCTGAACAGTCTCCAGCTCTGCTATGTATTATAGAGATATTCTCCCCTAGAAGCAGTACCACTAAAATCCATGTGTTGAAAGGGCTCATTTATTAAGACCGGTGATTTACACGGTCTTAATTGTCTTTGCACTGCTGGAGGAAGAGGCACAGTTAGCCTCATGCACACGACCGTTGTTTTGGTCCGCATCCGAGCCGCAGTATTTGCGGCTCGGATGTGGACCCATTCACTACAATGGGGCCGCAAAAGATGCAGACAGCACTCCGTGCGCTGTCTGCATCTGTTGCTCCGTTCTGTGGTCCGCAAAAAATATATAACCTGTCCTATTGTCCGTTTTGCGGACAAGAATAGGCAGTTATATTAATGGCTGTCTGCGCTGTTCCGCAAATTGCCTTACGCACACGGACGCCATCCATGTTTTGCGGAGCCTTATGTGGAGACTCCATAACTTTGCCGCTACCTCCAGCAGGATGTGCAACAATCTTAAATCCACACCAGCGCCCTTGCTGGCGTAGATTTAAAGTGTAACAGTCATTTTTTTCTTCAAAAAATATATTTTAGCATATGTTACTGCTGCAGGATTATGCATAAAGCAATCTTTAGTTTCTTCACTTACCGCTGTTTTCCTTGAGCTTTTCCCTTAGTTACGGCTGTTCTGAACCCTACATTATTATAATCGTCTCAGGATGGCTCCTCTACCAGTTCTGAGGCCCAAACCGCCTTCCCTCACATTTGCTATCAGATACGCCTCCTCACTCTAAAGCCTGATACTAACTACTACGGATGAGCGAATAGACTTCGGATGAAACATCTGAAGTCGATTCACATAAAACTTTGTTCTAATACTGTACAGAGCAGGAGCTCCAAACATTATTAGAATGTATTGGCTCTGATGAGCCGAAGTTATCAAAGAACTGAACCAGAGTTCGGGAAATGTTTTTTTTTACAGTACAAATACATTTAGGACGTTATTAAACGAAGTCTCACGATACTTCACATTCTAATACTGTATATGTTTCATCCGAAGTCGATTCGCTCATCCTTACTATCTACATACAGGCATTCAGTGTGGAGGACCGCCCCTCTGTCTTCTGTTTACACTGAGTTGGAGACAGAAAAGACGTAGCAACACACTTTTAAGGGAGCAGTGTAAAGGGACAGGGGACATTAATGAAAGCTGTTATTATAAGGTAATTGCAGATCTTTTGACAATCATTGACAGACTAACTCAGGTATACACGCCTAGCATTTACATTTTGTACGCCATAAACTGGCATAGAAAATGATGAATGAGACTGGCCCACTTCCCCGCCTATGACATGCAAACTTTTAGACCTGTCGGCAAAATGCTGTGAGCGGGGGAAAAGTCGAAGATTTTGTTGCCAAATGTCTTGCGACAAAATCTGCAACTGATATTCGCCACCAAAGTGTAAATCAGACAGTGAGACTTATCAGGGCATTCATGATCTACTCACCTGGAAATGCAGTACAGCACCACCAGGTTCATTACCTGCGGCAGAACAGGCACCGCGCCATACTCTTCAAGGGGAAAATGAGCAGTGTGATTCTTAAGGCTACTTTCACACTTGCGTTCGTCGGTCCGCTCGTGAGCTCCGTTTGAAGGGGCTCACGAGCGGACCCGAACGCCTCCGTCCAGCCCTGATGCAGTCTGAATGGAGCGGATCCGCTCAGACTGCATCAGTCTGGCGGCGTTCAGCCTCCGCTCCGCTCGCCTCCGCACGGCCAGGCGGACAGCTGAACGCTGCTTGCAGCGTTCGGGTGTCCGCCTGGCCGTGTGGAGGCGAGCGGATCCGTCCAGACTTACAATGTAAGTCAATGGGAACGGATCCGCTTGAAGATGACACCATATGGCTCAATCTTCAAGCGGATCTGTCCCCCATTGACTTTACATTGAAAGTCTGAACGGATCCGCTCAGGCATCTTGCGCACTTAGAAATTTAATGCAGACGGATCCGTACTGAGCGGAGCCTCCGTCTGCATTAATATGATCGGATCCGTTCAGAACACGGCATCTCTTACATCAGGATGATAAAGACCCCGTATATGCAGCCTGAATATTAGGCGCAGTCCTGACATTCAATACTATTTACTGCCGAGAGTGACCTGACGTCTCTGGTTCCTTATAAATATGACTCTTTTATTGCAGTGTGAATGAAATGGTCATTTCCACTGAGTGCATGTTTCTGCATGGCTTCAAATAGGAGGCTGGTGCACAGTTAGTAATAGCTAACCAGCGGTGATGATAAAGCAAATGTGTTGGCTGCAGCGAGGTTTAGGGAGAACGTCAATTCCCCCCGGCATCGCAGCAGTAACAGAAATGCTTTGGTTTCAGGATATTTCATGAGGTTGTCAAATATAACACACAGGAGTCATTAGAGGGACATGCTCCCAATCATGAACTATTGAGTTTGGACTGAGCCACTAACTACAGGAATCAATACAGTCCGTCCACCCTGAGCTGCAGAAAGCCCCGTTGATCGCACGAAAGGAGTTTCAGATTATAGTAATAGGGTAATTTTATTTATGCCCAAAACTGTGGTATTCATTTCACTTCCACTCAGGACATGATCTGTAGTTTGGGGTTTTTCACTATGTACAGTGGGGAAAATAAGTATTTGATAAACTGGAAAATTTTGCAAGTTTCCTCACCTACAAAAAATGGAGAGGTCTGTAATTTTTATCGTGGGTACTCTTCAACTGTGAGAGACAGAATCGGGGAGAAAAATAAATAATATCCAGAAAATCACATTGTATGATTTTTGAATAATGAATTTGCATTTTATTGCATAAAATAAATATTTGATCACCTACCAACCAGCAAGAATTCTGGCTCTCACAGACCTGTTAGTTTTTCTTTGAGAAGCCGCCTACTCTGCACTCATTAGGCTACTTTCACACCTGCGTTTAGGTGCGGATCCGTCTGGTATCTACACAGACGGATCCGCACCTATAATGCAAACGCTTAGATCCGTTCAGAACGGATCCGTTTGCATTACCATGAACAAAAAATTTTTTTTCATGATGTTGCAAACGGATCCGTTTTGACTTTACATTGAAAGTCAATGGGGGACGGATCCGTTTGAAAATTGAGCCATATTGTGTCAACTTTAAACGGATCCGTCCCCATTGACTTACATTGTAAGTCTGGACTGATCTGTTTTCCTCCGCACGGCCAGGCGGACACCCGAACGCTGCAAGCAGTGTTCAGTTGTCCGCCAGCCGAGCGGAGGACAAACGGTGCCAGACTGATGCATTCTGAGCGTATCCGCATCCACTCAGAATGCATTAGGGCAGTACGGATCCGTTCGGGGCCACTTGTGAGAGCCTTCAAACAGAACTCGCAAGCGGAGCCCCGAATGCTAGTGTGAAAGTAGCCTTGCCTGTATTAATTGCACCTGTTTAAACTCATTACCTATATAAAAAAGCCCCTGTCTACATAATCAATCACACTCCAACCTCTTCACCATGACCAAGACCAAAGAATTGTCTAAGGACACCAGGGACAAAATTGTAGACCTGCACAAGGCTGGGATGGTCTACAGGACAATAGGCAAGCAGCTTAAAAGGATTTTCCAAGATGTTAAAACTGATGACCTAGATTATCAACAGCTGATCGTTGGAGGTCCAATACCCAGGTCCCTCGCCGATCAGCTGTTTGAGAAGGCAGTGGTGCTTGCAGTAGAGCTGTGGCCTTCTCTCAGCTTTTCCTAGGCCACTGCCGACTCGTCCATCGCTCACGTGGCCTAAGCTCAGCCCCATTGAAGTGAATGGGGCTGAGCGCAAAACCAAGCACAGCTGCTGAACAATGTACGGAACTGTGTTTGGCGAGCACGGAGAAGGCTGAGGTGCTGACAGAAGCGCCGGTGCCTTCTAAAATAGCTGATTGGCTGGGGCTCAGGGTTTCGTACCCCCCACCGATCAGATACGTGAGGATATGTCTTCATTATAAGAGTCTTGAAAAACACTTTTACATTTCTGCATTGCTTTACTTCCTCCCTGCTGATGTCAGCTGCAGGAGCAGTGACTGCTTGAGAGATCTAAAAGAACATTAATACCCTCCCCTATTTATGTGGCTGTACAAAGAATTTGTTAAAGGGGATCTCTTACAATCATTCTGTACTAATATCTGCAGTAATACATGAGCAGAACTGCACATAAGGAGTCCAGATTATTTACGTCATGGCTGCCCTGGAAATGGAAGATCGAAGCTTGAATGTGTACCAAGGCTGCTGTAATCACAAGCCTTTATTAAAAGGAATCTGTCACTAGGATCTTGGATTATCTGCAGTCATACATGAGTAGTACTACAGATAAGGAGTTCAGATTATTAGATATTTTTTTCCCTACTGTCCCATGTTCCCAAGTGTTCAAAGTTGTGCTTTGAAACTGGACTGCTATCTAGTGCCAGTAGACTGCTGTGTAGTGAAGTCCCAGCAGTGTACTTCAGTGCAGCTTTACACACTGACTCTTTATCTGTAGTACTACCCATTTTTATTACTGCATAAAGTTAATCCAAGATCCTGGTGATTCCGGGTTCCCTTTTATAAAGGCTTGTGATTACAGCAGCCTTGGTACAAATTCATGCTTTGATCCTCCCCGCCACTGCGGTCATGCCTTCATGTTTTTGGCTGCAGCTCTGATCTGGCCATATAGCGCACATGACCACTGCATCCAGCCACTGGCCTCAGCTGTATATAGCACTAGATCATTGTGACCAGTGATTAGTCACATGCAGTATATGGGTCCGTCACCACTGTGGTCATCCCCACCACCAACACCTTCTGTCCGAGTTATTTTGTAGCTCTACCATGCCGGTATGCTAGTAAGACACTAAAAACACTTACCATACCTTCTGGTGACCCCTCCAATCCAGCACCACCACTCTGTCCTCTCGGCTGGGCTGCAAACATGACTTGGCCACATCTGTGAAGTTCTGTGTATCGCAGAAGCCAAACAGAGACCTCTGGTCTTGTGCCGTACACTGCTGAGACCAGTGATTAGCTGTAGCGGTATATGGTACATCACCACTGCAGCCTAAGCAATGTCACAGCTACAATCAGGGGGATACGATGGAGCAGCAGTGCTGGATCGAAGGGTCTCCAGTAGGTACGTTGTGTTTTAAAAAAAAAAAATAAAAATTATCGTTTCAACAGCATCTCAGGAGGTCAGATCTATAATGTAACAATTTGCACAACCCCTTTAAAGGAGTTTCTTATCTTATAAAGTAATGGCACATCACTAGGAAGTACCACCACTTTATAATCTGTGGGGGTCCGACTTCTGGAAACCCTGACAGTCCTGAGAATGAGGGAGGGACGAAGCTCTGGTATGGATAGATATTAAAAACATGCTGCTAGTACGTCTCATTCCTGTATAGGTAATGGTAATCTTACAACTGTGCAACTAATTACAATAACTTCTATTATAATTGCTTTACCAGAGAGGTTTCGGAATTATATTCCCCGTTCTATCTGGTGTTCATATCAGTGTTTTATCTTGTTTTATGCTTTGTGTCTGCAGGTGTTATATTTGTCTTTTACCTTTTTTTTTTTTTTTTTTTCCCCTTCATTTGTCTCCTTTAGTAAAACTATGGTCTACCAACCTGGATAATTCTGTTGCTAGTATTGAAGCCAAAGCCAATGTATGCTGTGTGAAATTTAGTCCCACTTCCCGTTACCACCTGGCATTTGGCTGTGCAGGTAAGTCTTAACTTTTTATATGATCTCTCAATTTAAATTATAGTAACAAGGCCCTATTAAAGGGGTTGTACCATCTCAGACAGTGAGGGCATATCTTTAGGATATGCTCCCAATTTCTGATAGGTGCAGATCCCACCTATACTTAGAACAGAGCCGACAAAGTCCCGGAGGGCACACCACGCATGTGCGGCCGACCTCTGTTAATTCCTATGGGAGCTCCGACAAGAGCCGTGCGCTGGCTCTGCTTTTCCCGTCATTTCCATAGATGTGAATGGAGTGGTGGCTGCGCTTGCGTGGTGCGCCTCCCATTCATTTCTTCGGGACGTCCGAAACTAGCCGAGCATGCCTTTATGAGGGCTGTTGCGCATGCACAGTGCACCCCCCGGGACTGTACCGGCTCCGTTCTAAGTGTAGGTGCGGGTCGCAGAGGTGGGACCCACACCTATCAGACATTAGGGGCATATACTAGCGATATGCCTCCAATGTCTGAGATTGTCAGTTATCCCACCACCTTTTCCTATTGGAATAAACTTGCAGGCTTGGCTCTGTGTGTATATTGTCTTCCTATGTATTGCCAAAGAAAGATGAGGATATCTGTCAACTCGCAGAGCCAGTCAGCTATTACTTTTCATGCCATGCCCCCCATTCGCTCACTATTAGGCTAGGGCTACATGACGTTGCACCAATGTTTCGCGATCATTTTTATAATAGTCTATGGTGTCGTCATGCGACATGCTGCAACACGACAGTAGCAAAAAATCCATTTAAGATGGATTTTTCTGTTGCGTCACCCTAGACTATCATTATAACAATTGTCACATGACACATGTCGTCGTGTAGCCCTAGCCTTTGGGCTCGTTCACAAGAACGTTTTTTGCGTTCCGTATACAGGCTTTTTTTTTTTTTGGTGTTCCATATACGGAACCATTCATTTCAATGGTTCCGCAAAAAAAACTGAATGTGCTCCGTATGCTTTCCGTATTTCTGTTTTTCCGTTCCATTAAAAGATAGAACGCGTCCTATTATTGCCTGCAAATCATGTTCCATGGCTCCATTCAAGTAGATTGGTCAGAAAAAAAAAAACGGAACAAATACGGAAATGCATCCGTATGTCTTCCGTATCAGTTCCGTTTTTGCGGAACCATCTATTGAAAATGTTATGTCCAGCCAAATTTTTTCTATGTAATTACTGTATACTGTATATGCCATACGGAAAAACGGAACAAAAACTGAAGAAAAAAAAAAAAACTAAACAACGTATTCCGGAAAAACGGACCGCAAAACACTGAAAAAGCCATACGGTCGTGTGAAAGAGGCCTTATGGTGTTTATTCTGCCAGGTCTCTCCTATCAATTCTGCCAGGTCTCTCCTATCAATTTGAATAGGCAGTTTTCAAGTTCCCGTACAGTTGTACAAATTGTAATCAGTCGCTTTGTGACTTCCCACAATGAGGCAGCCCGACCACCCTCATTTTATACTCGTACTAGTGATTTCTGAACAGGTGGAGGCTGCACTGTATATATTGCTGTAATATGTAGGGGGCGCTTTACAGCAAGTCAGCTGAAGCAGTAAAAATAACATCTGCTGTGGAAGCATATCCATTCCTAATCAAGATCCTGAAAACTGAACACTCCCTATGGACAGTGCAAGGCTGACATAAGAGCCTTCACCTCTGGCCCCCACCTGCCAGCTGCTGAAACGTGTGTGCCAGTCTCCGGGTGTGAGGTTGATATTCCTCCTGCACTTTTTTGTGCAGATGTCTGTACAGTTCATACTAGGCATACAGTCAGTGACGAGGAGCATTTTACTGTAACTGCTACTTCCCTGTTCTGCACATCATGGTGTCCCGAGATAATTGTGCCCAAGGTCTTCTACTTTTATTATTACTAGATATGTTAAAGTGATTGTCCCACAAAAAGTATGTATTACCTTATCCACAGGAGAGGAGGTAAGTGTCTGATCATGTGGATCCCAACTGCTGGTCCCTCAGCTGTCCCAATAACGGAGGTTCCCTGAACCTCCTCTTTGAGTTTGCATATCAGTCCACCACTCCATTTACTTCTTTTGCCCAGTGATCCGGCATTTATCACTTATCTTTTGGATAGATTATGAATACTTTTTTGTTGGATAATCCCTGCACCTCTCTCCCTGTAACCGCCACAAGATCTTTCAGAATATAACTGGTATCAGTTGAAGATTTAAACTGAGCATTTTACGACCATCTCAGTGAGACACAAAATAAGGAAAATAACCAGCAGCAGGTGGCGCTATACAGATACATTTTATTGAATGGCTCACTGGCTATGCTAAATTTTTAATTACATATAGTTACAAAAGTGTTCAGATCCAGGTGCTGGTCGGAAGAATGTAGAATATGTTTTGTGACACAACCCCTTTTAAGACAGAGTTATCAACTTAGACTTTTTAAAAAATAAAATAAAATTGACGCAATTGTACTCCAGTAAAGGGGTGCAGCAGATGGTGGAGTAACATCCCAAGACTTGAAGGCTATGTACACCTTGGAGGCAATTTTTTGATGTTTGCATTTTGCTAATTTCATAGTAAAAAATATTTTTTTCAATTCGTCTTATAAAATATTCAGCCATTCTGTCACAAAGGGTTAATTGTGTAGCTGTTTGAATCCTACTTTCTCTGTGTGGTCATCTAATAACTGTTATCTATAATTACTAAAGGTCATAAACACTTTATCAGTAAGATAAGAATTGTGCTATGATGAGTGTTTACGATCAGAGCCTGCCACTATAGAATCTCAAGGCTATACAGAGACAGGGGCTCAAAAGCTTTAATAAAGCGCAATGCAATAATAAAAAATAATTAGACTTAAAGATGCACCAAATTTATCAAGCATTGTGCAGCATTAGATGAATTTGGTGTCGATTATGGCGATGCAGACTTCTGCAAGCTGCCTTTGAAACCTTTTTTAATGATGAATTCCCCTCCACCACCCTAACATTTCTATAGTGCCTGCTGTAAAACAAAGAACTCCACATTGAGGGGGATTTACTTATAGGCCTGGCGTTGCTCTGAATCTACTGTATGCAGCTACATAACGCACACTTTGGGAGACTGTAGTGCTCACAACCGGTGTAATTGCACTGATAAATCCCTTCCAAACATAGGAGCTTTAGTTGCTTTTGCCACTTTATATATCCAGCAAATCTCTGCTCCCAGAAGCCTCGCCTTTCTAGCCGTTCACATCGATCATTGCTTCCAGATGCAGCAATCACTAATAGAATACGTTAAGCCTCTTGCTGTGTGACTAGGAGCTGACTAAATCCCTCTCTGGTCCAGCATGCTGTAATCCCTGTAAAGAGATCCAGGGGCTTACTGTGTAAATCCCCCCCCCCTCAATTCCCCAAGGGTGACTAACATGGGCTTTGCAAATTAGATGAAGGTAAATGGCTATTTGTACAAGAGAAGGCTTTTTGTTAATTATGCTAGTAACGTTTACGACGTTTATCTGCTCCTTGACCCTTCCTAGTCCCATGCTACATGTTCCCAGGTCCCAGAGGCACTTCTTTAGTCCTGTCCCCCACCCTTATCTCAACCCTGCTGTTATGGCGCCACCTGTTGTTCTTTTGTTTCTCTTTTGAGAACCTCCATCTAATGTGTTCACTGCTGGTGAGAAGAAGCCCCTTCTAGTGCGCTGATTCTTAATGCCTGTCTTGCACAATAGCAGAAATCGCTCTTTGGCCCTGTACCTGAAGACACGGGTGGTCGGACTGAGATACTGAGCATGTGCGACCACCTGCACTGGACACATTGGATGGACGTTCTGACTGGGAATCAAAGGAACAGCAGGGGGCACCATAGCGAGTATGTAACAGTAGTATTTACACACAGGAGCAAATTTTTTTATGATTCCAAATTTGAAGAATCTTTGTCTTCTCTGATCTGGCCGAGAAATTGTGAGCCGCTTCTTTAAAGTGGGTTTTACATTGACAAGTTTTTTCACTATCCACAGGAATACGCGCTACCTGTATCATATTTGGGATCCACTGTGTGAATAGAAGCTTTTATTCCCATGATTGACAGTTGCTCCATTTACACCTATAAGACTACAGAGTACAGTATCTCTGGCAGGTGTGAATGGAGCAGTGGTCAGGGACTCCTCCACTCCCACCGGGGACTCCCTCCAAATGATTGGCAGGGTCCCCAGTGGTTAGACCTCCATCATACGCTTATCACCTTTCCTGTGGAAAGTCCATTTAACGTGTCCCTGTCAGGGGATTTCTGCCTCCCTATCAGAGTGCAGTCTATGATGAGGCTTGACTCAGAAATCCTGATTTCAGTCTAATAAACCTATATATCACAGATCTCCGCTTCTCTCCCTTCCATCATATACTGCACCCTTCAGATTCTCAGTCACGTTGCCTGTAAATGGCGCTGCAGGCCGCAGAGTGAAGCGCGTTTCTTTCACACAATGCGTTAATAAGTTTCAATTTAGGACCGCGCTGCTCCCAATTATGCTGAAGATATCCTTCTCGAGGTTAGGTCAGCAGCCTCGCTTGTATATAGGCAAACATCGATGGCCCACAGGAAATTCGCTAGTTTTTAGATCGATTTTTCTGTGGATGCCAAAATTTGACGCAAAATAGTGAAGAACCACCAACCAAGTAAAATCAATTGGTGTTTATTATGCTCGCAAAAATAGCAGAAAATGAGGCATATCGTGCAGGTGTGTCACCCTCGTAATTCAGGGGAGCAGAAATGTCATCCACGTGCTGTCCACATCCATATGGCCGTTCTGCAAATTATAGAACATGTCCTATTCTGGTCCACAAACCCATTGAAGTCAAGGGGTCTTGAAAAAAAGGCGGATGGCTCACAGACGATATCCATATAATGTGGACTGAAAACGTATGTATACAGCTGTGTGCATGAGGCCTAAAAAGCACAGTAAATCCTCATTGAACTCTATGTAGAGACAGTGAGAGTCATTCACTTTAATGGGTCCGCGGTCCGGCCGTTCCGCAAAAAGCAGGGCTGTGGAGTCGGTAGATAAATGCTCCGACTCCTCAGTTTTTTGTACTTCCGACTCCGACTCCCCGACTCCGACTCCTCTGTATTTAATATGCAAATGTATTTTATACATTCCTTGAAGGAAAGAAAGAAGTTCTTCTAAGCTCTTCTAGCACAGAGAGGTAGTTGGGCAGAAGCTGCTGCCTTCTCCTTTGTGTGCTGATCTTCTGCTGAAGATCGGGCAGTGGGAGGATCCAAGAAGGGACATTTATTTTAAAACATGATTTCCCTAGAAGAATCCCATAGTCATGTTTAAAGTTTAAGATAACATTCTGAGTTTACACGTTTTATAGCCTTAGCTGAATGACAGCAGTTTTTCCAATGGTTTACAGCAGGGATGTCAAACTCGTGGCCCTCCAGCTGTTGCAAAACTACAACTCCCATCATGCCTGGGCAAACTACAGCTATCAGGGAATGATAGGAGTTGTAGTTTTGCAACATCTGGAGGGCCATGAGTTTGACATCCATGGTTTACAGCTTCAGTCTTGAACTATTGACCCTCCATTCCCTTCACTTATACAAGTGTCTCTAGTCCTGCAAAACACATATTTACTTAATCCCTTATCAGTGAGAGGCTATGTTAACCATGGGCATTGTGTTCCCTGTAACATCAGAACACAACACAATGCAAAGTATATGTATTGCCACTCCTAATTGTGCATTGCGTACCATATAGTGAAGCATATGAAAAGCATGCTTCTTCACATCACTGAACGCGTTTGTTTTGCGGTTACGTGAGGCACTGCATGCATTGGCCTTTATTCTTACAGTAGAGAAGTCATTAATTATAACTGTTTATGAATTCGGACATTTAAACTTGCTTTTTTATTTTTTTATTCCAATTTAAATTTAGTAGGAGTCGGAGTCGGTTCATTTTTTGCCGACTCCGACTCCAGGTACCCAAAATTGACTCCGACTCCGACTCCTCGACTCCGACTCCGACTCCGACTCCACAGCCCTGGCAAAAAGATGGGACATGTTCTATCTTTTTGCGGAACAGAAGTACGAGACGAAACCTGCAATACGGCAACACAGAGCGCACACGTTTGTGTGCAATAAGCCATATGGCAAGAGAAACCCTCTGACAGGTTCCCTTTATGTCTAGTTTAGCTCTAGCCCTGTCCCTTCAGTTAATCTTTAGGTAGAAATGACAAAAACCAGGATCCGGGCCTCTGCTTTCTGTGAAGACAAAAACATAGGCATTTGTTAAGGCTGTATTACACTGGCCGATAGTCGGCCAGATCATCATCGCTAACGAGCGCTTGTAGGAACACTCGTTAGCGATCATGTGCCTGTGTAATACTGCTGGCGAATGTTCATCAGGCAATCAAGATTTGTAAGCATGCAAGCGGCAACCAGTGATTCAGTATGGGGACGAGCAGTGGCATTAGCGATCACTGCTCCCCATACTGTGGAGGAGATCTCTGCATGTAATAGCAGTTGTCTCCTCCACTAACGAGCAGGCGATTGTCAGGAAGGAACGCTTCCCTCCCGACAATCGCCTGGCTAATCGAGTAATGTAATACATCCCTTACGCGTTCATTTGTAGATGTGTCCCTTTAAACCATGCTTCCAAGTGGTACCTTGGAACCGAACCAGAGTTCGGGAAATTGTTTTTTACATTACAAATTAATTTATGAAGTTATTACCCGAAGTCTGGCGAGACTTCGCAAAGCAATAACTTCGGCTCATCGGAGCCAATACATTCTATACTGTACGGAGCTCCTGCCCCGTACAGTATTGGAACAAAGTTTCATCCGAAGTCGATTCGCTCATGCCGACTTACAAGGGTGACAGCTGTGACAGAGCAGTAGCCAAATGTGCCTTGGTGATGTAGATTGAGCGGAAAGGAGGGAATGTGCAGGACACAAAAAATGTCTTGACAGTCATGAATGTATCCATATCTAGTCAGCCCTCTATTATTCCCCCCTCTCCTCATCCCCTGCTGTGCACGTTTTGCTCTCCTCCATTGACATTTTTATCGCCTGCTGTGGCAAAAGCTTTTGACTTTATACAACTAAAAGGGAAGGGGCGTCTGTATCCCCCTCCCCCAGCGCTCGGTGTCAAGCCCATTATCCGGAGCTGCCTGAATGTCATCTATAACCTCAAGCCATTGCTAGGCCCTGTCAGAACAGAAGGTTGTAAAGACCAGAGCGGGACACTGCAGCCTCTCCATGTGATCACCGCTTGTAGGTAGTTCACGTCAGTGCCCTTACACACATCGCTGTGTGCAAGCTGGCCCCTTAAAGACTCTGAAGCTCAGATATCCGGCTCTACGGCGGTGAGCCTGTAGACCTGTAAATGACTGCCTTGGTACTGCCATATTGTAATTACTTGTCCTTTTTTTTTTAGGCTTATCCATTGTAACATCAGTGTCTTCTAAATACCCTTACACCAAATGACTACTTTAGGCTAGCATTAGTTCCCATTTCTGAGTGCACACAGCCATGTAATATCACATTGTTCAGCCTCAAAATAAGATACCTTTTCGTTTCCCCTCCAGATTGAATATCTCCTTAAAGCTTCCGAAGTACTCAAAGGAAGGCTTTGTATGGAGGCACTTAGGGTTTCCTTAATGTGCGGTATGATTAGGGAGACTAAAGTGTTGAATTATACAGAAGCATCCCATATCTATTTAAGCTGATGGTCCATTTCTCTAATGCCCGTAGTTATGACTTTTCGCAGTATTTTACCACTGTAACGTGACTGGGAAACGAGACGTTTGGTTTTAGGAACATAGAATATTGATGATTCTGCTAATCTGACCTTTCATGTAAAGAGCTTTTTTCTTCACTTAAAAAATCCCTTCAGTCCTTCTTTTCGAAGACATTCCTTAAAGGGGTTGTCCATCTTTTTGCTGTGTTTTTTTTTTTTTTTAGACCCCCGAACTGGGCCGTACCGGAGGTGATTAGCATACTTACCTGATCCCTCCCTCCCTGGCTTCCAGCGCCGCTGGTCCCGTGTGTACCCATGTCAATATCCTTTTTGACGTGGGTCACATGACCACTGCAGCCAGTGACTGACCACAGTGGTGATGTGTTGCCCATGAGTCACGTGACTGCCACAGCATCCTGCTTGGCGTAGGTGCACCTCGGACCAGTGGCACACGGGAGCAAGTGATGGGGCTGGAAACTCAGCAGCGGGGATGAGGTAAGAATGCTCACCACTACGGGTCTGGCAGCGCTGGGGTGGGGGTTTCTGATAAAGCACAGCAAAGGTGGACAACCCAGTTAAAGTCTGTGAGCAGTTTTGATGATACTGCAGCTTACAGCACTAGGTAGGGGCTGGGGAGAGCAGGATAAACATACCTTTTGCAGAGTTTTTCTCATCAGGAGTAGTGTGCATCTAACATAGTTTATAAGGCTGAAAAAATACATAATTTTCCTCACTTTAGGGGGAAAAAAATTCCTTCCTGACTCCAATCAGGCAATCAGAATAACTCCCTGGATCAGCGACCCCTCTCTAGTAGCTATAGCCTGTAATATTATTACGCTCCAGAAATACATCCAGGCCCCTCTTGAACTCCTTTAGTGAACTCACCATCACCACCTCCTCCGGCAGAGTTCCATAGTCTCACTGCTCTTACCGTAAAGAATCCTCTTCTATGTTTGTGTACAAACCTTCTTTCCTCCAGACGCAGAGGATGTCCCCTCGTCAGACACAGTCCTGGGGATATACAGATGATGGGAGTGATCTCTGTACTGACCTCTGATATATTTATACATAGTTATTAGATCTCCCCTTTTGTTTAGTTATTTCCTCCACTACTTTAGTTGAATAGACCTTTTTACCTATACTCCTTCCCTTTTAGATACCACCTTTCTCCATGCAGTGGAACAGTTTAAATTTGGTCATACACGTTGTGTTAAAGGCATTTTCCAAGGTTTTTTCACTATCTACTGGATAGGTAATCAGTGTCTGATCAGTGGGGGTCTGATACCCGGGTTCCCCGCCGATCCGCTGTTTAAGAAGGCACAGCCTTCTCAAGAGTATAGGTCAGTGGTGGCTAACCTTGGCACTCCAGCTGTGGTGAAACTACGACTCCCAGCATGCTCCATTTATTTCTATAGAGTTCTGAGAGCAGCCAAGCAAGGGGGGCATCTTGGGAGTTGTAGTTTTACCACAGCAGGAGTGCCAAGGTTAGCCATCACTGGTATAGGTTATAATTTAAAAAAAAAGTCTCGGAAAATCGCTTTCATATCTTTGCCCATTATGACAGCAGCAAGCTTCAGGCCTGAGCATAAGGTTATGTTGCAGGGCTTTGGTATCAGATCACATTGCACCAAGAGGAGCCCTTCTCAAGTATTGTAATAATTGTCTGATCTAGAGCTTTGTTCCTTGATGCATCTGTCATCGATGACCGCAGATGGCTCCCTTGTCCAGTGTGTACACCGATGCTGGGAATGACGGTCGACAGTCTAGCGAGCTTTGGGTTGGTCCCAGCTGGACACGGGGGCTAAAATACAGGCACGGGCCTTGTAGTAGATGAGCTCTGGAAAGCGTATCCAGTACACCAGCTGTTCTCCAGATATATCTCATAGTAAACTCTTCCAGCCATTGGACATCTTAGTGGTTTTGGATTCCAGCACATTGTTGATGGCAACAAAACGTCTGTAATCCTTAATTTTTGTTTACAGACTGGTGCGCTGGATTGTAAGCCTTTTTCGGTAGAGGCATGAAGAACGGGCAGCTGATGTTCTGTTGGCAAGATCCACTGACAACAATGTTTTTGAGCTCTGTAAGGCCCTCGTCCAACCTTTGGAGGAAATATGGATTTGCCAATCCCAGTGTTTCTCCTGGAGATAGATTCCTGGGAACCGCTTATCTCCCATCCCTTGTGCGAGTATCGTGGCCCAAAGCATTTGGTTACTAAAATAGACCTGATAGGTGAGGTGACAGGTCCTCTTTAGAGGAACACTAAACCTGGATATGAACAGAAGATAAAGTTGACCCTATTACCCTGCAGAGAGCAGGGGCCGGTCTCCTGCTGATCTATTCCATTTTCATCTGGTGAAAGGCTAAAGGCCCCTTTCACAAGAGCGAGTTTTTTTTTTTTCCCCTGGTGCAATAGCATAGCACCCAAACTAATTCCTGACACGTTAATTTCAACGGGTCTGTGCACACGAGAGTTCTTTTTTCACGTATCATTTCTGTGTCGCGTGAGAATTGCAGCGTGTTCTGTATTCTTAGTTTTTTCACGCAGCCCTGGCCCCATAGAAGTAAATGGTGTTTTTTACGGATGGTTGCTAGGAGGAGATGTTTGTATCTTCGGTTTTTGTTCACGCACAGGAAAAAACGCATCAAAACTGATTGTACCCGCGCAGGAACAATTGCAGACAAAACGGATTGAACTTGCTTGCGAAATGGTGCGAGTTTCACTGAACACATCCTGACACAATACGTATTGTATGTGCGAAAGAGGGCTAGGCTTAACAGTGAGGAGTTGGAGAAGAGGTTACGATTCTGCCGGTGATTGTCGGGAAGTAATCATTTCTTCTCAGCAATCGCCTGATCGCTAGCGGAGGAGTCCACTGCAGTTACATGCAGCGATCTCCTCCTCAGTACAGGGAAGATTAATCGTTATGTCATCACTCTTCCCTATACTGAATGACCTGTTTGTCAGTGGCAGATTGTGATTAGACACCACAATCTGCTGCCTGCAAACGATCATTTTTAAACCTGTCAAAAGATTTAGATTGCCCGATCGACGAGCGTTTTCTCGTTTATCGGGTATTCGGCAGCAGTATTACAGTGCCAGATCACTAACAAGCATAACTACCAATAAATACAGGTTTAGAAAATAACCAAAATCTGATAGAACTGACAAGCTGATGGTTAACGTAATGTATTCCGAAAAATGGGGATTAAAATTAAAATTTTTTTCTCCAGTTTTTCTGTTCTTTTGACAGAACAGAGTAACAGAATATTGAATGCAGATGTGAACTTGGCCTAATATAAAAATAGAATAAATAGGTTAAGGGAGAGTTTGGATTTGTGCAACGTCTGTTTTCCTAAAAAAATTATTTCCCTTGGGGTCTGCCTCAACCCTTAAAACCATAGAAATGATACACTACCCTCAAGGACAAGGCTTGTTCTGTTTTAGGGCTCATGCACACGAAGGTATTATCTTTCAATGTCCATTCTGTTTTTGTTTTTTTGCGGACCTTATGCGGAGCCATTCATTTTAGTGAGTCCGCAAAAAAAAAATGAAGTTACTCGGCGTGCATTCTGTTTCCGTATAACCGTTCTGCATAATAATAGAACGTTACGGACAAGGAAAAGACTGTTCTGTTAGGAGCCAGCTGTTCCGTTACACAATATGGTTGTGTGCATGAGCCCTTAAGGACTTAGAGGGGGTTCATGTTCTGCCCCTTTTTGTTTTGTTAAAAAGTTCCCTTTAAATGACCACTACACTTAATTAGAAATGAATGATAAAAGTTAAATGGAGAGAATCCTGCTGCCCGGCACAGCATTTTCTGCCTTCATCACTCAGGATTCCTGAAGAGAATGCAAGAGTTAATATTCCGCTGATCTGTTATAATATCAGCTAAAGGCGAATTGAGGGTAGAGATTAGACAATATGATACAGTTTAAGATTTTATTTTATTTTTTCTATCCTTTCGAAAGGCCTATCCCATCATAAAATTCTGTCTCTTGTCAGCCTTGAGGGCGGAGGGTGCGGTGGTCTCTCTCTGTGGGGGGGGGGGGGTTATTTGTGCTAGAAATGTATTCTGTCGCTCAAATTTTCATTTTTTTCTGTATTTGCATTTGCTGTTATATAATGCTGATCAAATATTGTGATAACAGCACTTCTACATGGATTACATGATTGATCTCATGAAGGATTGTACCCTTTCTAAATGCTGTATTTTCTAAAGAATTGTACTCTCTTCAAATGCAGTTTTTTCAGAATTTTTTTTTTTAATAAAGATTATATTTGATTAAAAAAAAATAAAAAATGTATAATTTTTTTGTCCTACTATAGAAACCTCATGGAGGGGGTAGGGAGGGTCCTGCTTCTGGACAGTGAGGAGGAGCGGAGGCATGACTGTGTTCTCAGGAATAGGGACGAGCGATCTTGTGTTTTAAGGTTCGGGTTATCGAAGAATTCCGTTATGGATATGGAATTCTAAGATAACCCGAACCCTGTATGCCGAACTTGAAAACACAAGTTCACTCGTCCCTACTCAGGACACACAGAAAAGATTTCTTTATATATTTCTAAGTTTTATTAGTAATATAAAATATGATCAAAGTAAAGGAAGAAATGAGGAGGAGGAGGAGGAGAATTGGGATATTTTTCAGCATTTTTTCCATGTTTAGTGGTCCTTTAAACATTATTTTAGGGAATTGTCAGAAGTTGATGGCCCGTTCTATCTACATGAGACGACAACTTTTTCCATGTTGCAGACCCATTAATGTGCTCTGGACCAGATTGCAGCTCCACGTCTGCTTCACCTCTCCTCTGTGTACTGCTTGACAAATATCAAGTGGAGCACGTCGCGGTTAGTCATGCAATCCATGTTTTGCCGCTCTTCACACCGGCAGCTGTGCCACCATTACTTTTGATAAATGTCAGAGACATTCTCCATTGTTCATACACTTGAGAATCCATCTTCTTGTCTCACATTTTCCTTAGGGCTCATTCAGACTGTCGTATGCTGTCCGCAAAAATGCAGATCAGTTTTTTTGCGGATTGGATACTGTCCTATTCACTTCTATGGGGCCATTGCACGGCTCAGCGAAAAAATAAAAAACCTGTCCTATACTTGTCAGTGAAAATCAGGACATAGCCCTATTGAAGTCTATGGATCAGCAAAAAAACGGAATGCAATCCGTTTTTTTGCGGACATGCTGAACTGTCCACCAAAAAAAAAACGCATCCGCATTTTTGCAGACAGCATACAGCCATCTGAATGTAGCCTTAATATGTGCCTTGCTATTGGCCTTTATTGGAATGGACTTACACATTTTTTTTGTTTAAGTTAAAATAATTATGTCCGATTATATATATTTTTTTCTATGTTTTCAACGCAGATGGTATTTTTCTTCCTTTTCTTTAATCTTCCTTTCTGGCAGCCCATATGGCGGCTATGCGGCGCTGTCTCTTTAAAGCTCGACCAGCTGTTCTCTCGCATTTTTCATTAATGCTTACAGCTTTTTGTAGTTATGGGGGGTATAACTGTAAAATAAAGATCGCTTGATTTTATGCGTGTGTATGGAAAGGGGGGGGCGAGTGAAACCAAACTCGTTCACTCAACGCTGCGTGTCAGAGCAATCAATTAATAATTAAGCAACTAATTTTAGCTGAGCCAAGGAATGATGCCGCGAGGGATGGAGAACGATTGCCCTGCGAGCACGTGTAGGCACATCGTGTCCAGGCCGGGCGCCAGGAGGCAGAGGGTTGTTTCATTTGCTTACACATCTCCATAGCGGGGGTATAGGGGGCTACAAGGAGAATGGGTCATTTGAAGCTTTTTCACATTGGCCTTTAAAATGGAACGGAGCCTTCCGCGGCGCACACATTATAGGAGCGCACCTTTTTAAACTTTCTCGTATTCTTCTCATCTCCTCTAATGGCTTAGTCGGTATAAGAGGTTAGACATCATTCCTCTTTGAAAGACTCTTCTGCTGGCTTTAATCTTCCCATTTTGCCGCAGTTCTCCTGGTGCTCTGATTGAAGAAATCAGTATGTATCTGGAGTGTTTGACTAGTGAGCGTTCAGGTCACGGTGTGGACAGTTAACCGTTTAGGGCAATCCTAGAAGCGCCATTGTGTGACAGCGACCGTCTCCTCTCCTAGTGGTCCCGCTTTGTCATTTTGCTTGAGGCATGGCTCAGGAGGAAGTTCATTTTTGTCACTTGGATGTGCTTTTATCATGTAAGAATAACATCAGAGGGGACAATTGGTTACCATCTAAATGAGGGCAAAACAAAGCTTTATATCAAGCCATCCGCATACACTTAAAGAGTAACTAAACTTTTACACTAACTTTTAATATGTTGTTCCCTAACCCCTAAAAAATATTTTTCTAATATACTTATTTAAAAATTTTTACAGTACTTTTTTATCCCGAAATCTCAGTTCTCCCTACACCCCTGAGCTGTCAGCTGTGTATGGAGTACAGAGTACTAACTTTATGAATGGGGCTGCAGCAGCGCAGGGAGTACGGGCAGGAGTGCATATTGCTGCTCCTGCCCGTGCTCCCTGGACTATTACTAACTGCTGGCATAGCACATGGCATAGCCCTGTACCCATCTACTATGCCAGGATTAGCTAAGCGGAGCGGGCTTCTGCCTGCTCCGTTCAGCTAAGAGCGCTGCATTTCAGCTAATTTAATGGGGTTAATTCTGGTGACAGAAACCCTTTAAAACATCATTATTGTCATTGGGGCTGACAGAAAAGATCAATTATGTTTTATTGACAATCATACATTTATCAGTTTTCCTGTGCAGGGGCGTACTGGCCATAGACCTTACAGTGAAATTTCCCGGTGGGCTAAGGCCCAGGCGGTAGCCCAAGCCCTCCTGCCGCTGGCCAAGTCCATAATTATCTGGGGCTCTCAGCGGTAATATGCTAGGAGAATCGGGTACTCTTGTAACTTGCTGGCGGCTGGAGATGTTCTCCTGAATTGAGTTGTATGGCTGTCCTCAGGACGGTGATGCAGTTGAATACTGCAGTGAGGCATGGTTGCCGGTGGCTCCATATCTTATTTAGAGACAACTGGAGGAGAACAGACCGTGCAGATATTGATGGCCACCACCGAGGGACAACTCTGGGGCAGTATCTATCTTTACACTGCAGTATTTAGTTCTGCTGTGGCGGTATTTTGTGCTGCTCTGTGGTTTTACTGACCCCCCCCCCTCCTTTTCTACATGTGCTGACCTTGCCTACTTATGTTGCCCTGCCTTGCCAATGCCTACTTGTGTTCCCCTGCCAATCTGGACAACATCATGGGGTCCGCTTCTGAGTTTTCACCAGGGACACTTTAAGTTGCCAGTCTGCCCCTGATCTTCTGGGTAGGTGATACATACTTTTTGGGGATAACCCCCTTAAATGTGCAGGTCATTACATTGGGAGGGCAGGTCTCCAGATCTGATGACCATTACCAGTTCTAGAGCAGAAAATCCAGAGCTTTCCGTTATATTTCTTGTCGTCTGAGATTAGTGTTCCTTCTGTTACTATGGGACTTGCGCTGTGAACCCAATCATTGGAGTACACGGGCCGGCAGCCAAAAATTCAGATTCTGAGTAACCTGACCCCTCTCTTTCTTTGCCACAATGAATCACGACTAAATAGCCGACACAGCCGGTGCCTTCGTAACAAATTATCCGATCGCTTAAATTGCCAGCTTGTGCTAATTTTGATTTGTTGTTACAATTTACTAACCTCCACATAAAAAATGGATGTACACTAAAAATCAACGGCATTGTAAGGTTATTAATTCATAGTGGGGATGCGATCCGGTAGAGCTGTGCGGCCTCATTGTAATGCTGTCCTGTGGAATACACAACGTGATGTTTAACCCCTTTTTCCCCCCCCTCTCCACATCCCTAGATCACTGTGTCCACTATTACGACCTCCGGAACACTAAACAGCCAATCATGGTGTTTAAAGGACATCGCAAAGCCGTCTCTTACGCCAAATTTGTCAACGGGGAGGAGATTGTCTCTGCGTAAGTACCTTTTTTGTTTTTTCGGAGGGCATGCCCATAGATTATTCTGGGACGTTTCACGCTGTCCTCGGGCTGGATTTGTAGAGGTGAAATATTTTCAGAGCACAGTTGTTCGAAATGAGCGGCTTGGGTGCTGCAGTGCATTGTGTGGATGTGCATGGCAGGCATTATCAACAATTAATGGGGATGATGCCTTTGAGTGGCCTTCCTAACGAAGGGAAGATCTCCATGGAGACCCGACGAGTGTTTTCTCTACTCTTATGCTGAAGTTGCCGGTTATTACCTCGCTGCAGGAAACGGCGGTCCAGCAGATGCTAATTATCATCATACTGAACTTGTGTAGACCCGATGTTCAAGGAGATCTCAGACTCCGTCCTCAGGCCACATATTAAGCTCCAACACAGTTACTACAGCTGATGGAGAAAGTGGGGTTTTAGGCACACATTACACGAAGATGAAAACCTTACCAGTTAATATTGTATGAGACAAGCTCTGCCATCGGGTTGTCAAAGGGATTGTCCAACCTCATGATATTTTTTGCCTTCAGTGGTCTAAAATGGCACAAGAATTAAAGGGGTTGTGTCACTTCAGTAAATGGCATTTATCATGTAGAGAAGGTTAATACAAGGCACTTACTAATGTATTGTGATTGTCCGTTGCTGGCTGGACTCATTTTTCCATCACATTATACACTGCTCGTATCCAGGATTTATGACCACCCTACAGTCCAGCAGCGGTGTTCATGCTTGTAAACTATAGGAAAAAGGAGCCTGCCTCTTTGGTGGTCTGGACCGTAGGAGCACCATGTCACCCATGACTCCTGCCAATCAGCTTTTTGAGAAGGCACCCACGCTCGCAGTAGCACCGTACCCTTCTCGCATCTTTTTTTAAGCCATGTGATGTCACAATCATCGGTCACATGGCCTAGGTGCAGCTCAGCCCCATAGAAGGGAATAGGGCTGAGCTTTGTTACCAAGGACAGCCGCTATAGAATGTACGGAGCTGTGCTTGGTGAGCAGGGAGAAAGCCACTGCACTACTGCAAGCATCGGTGCCTTCTCGAACCGGGTGTCAGACCCCCAGCAATCAGATACTTATGTCCTATCCAGAGGATTGGTCATGAGTAGTGTTGAGCGAACTTGTGTTTTAAGTTCGGCGTCTAAAGTTCGAGTTCAGGTTATCGAAGTATCCCGTTATGGATTCTAAATTCCGTTATGGTCCGTGGTAGCGGAATCCATAACGGGATACTTCGATAACCTGAACCCGAACTTTAGACGCCGAACTTAAAACACAAGTTCGCTCAACACTAGTCATGAGTTAAAAAAAAATTTAAATCTTGGAAAACCCCTTTAAAGGGGTTATCCCATGACTTATGTAAAAAAATGAAAATCAGACGTCATATAGTACATGACATTCTCTATCTAACAAAGCTAGAACCAGCCCTGTACCTCCCATGGATCCAGAGATCTCCCCATCCAGGTCAGGGGGAGTGTCTTTTCTGCTGCAGCTAAGGGGGCGTGTCTCAGCTCTACCTATCACAGCTCAGGAGGCAGTTGAAGGATGAAACTGAGTATGTGCGGCCATATCAGTGAGCAGGTCAAAGAAATGAGAAAAAAACTAAAACAAAGAGCAGGTGGTGCTATACAGATACATTTTATTGGATAACTCAGTGGCTATGGTAAATTTTCAATTACATGCAATTACAAAAGTATTCAGATCCAGGTGCGGGTATGAAAATTGAGAATATTTTTCGTGGGACAAACCCTTTAAGTCACTTGTTGCTTGTCTATACTGTTCTTCATATGCTCTCAAGATATTCCCTGCTCAGTCTCCTGTTTTCCTCAGATCAACAGACAGTCAGCTGAAGTTGTGGAACGTCACCAGACCACATTGCCTACGCTCCTTCAAGGGTCACATTAATGAGAAGAATTTTGTTGGTTTGGCATCTAATGGAGATTATATTGCCTGTGGTCAGTACTGTTTTATGTCTTTCCATCGCAGTGATAATGGATTATGTTCTGTATGGCCTTATTCTTGCAGTGTGGTTTTTGATGTTCGTTTTGCATTATTGTTATTTATAGTAATGGTTGCTGGCTTATTTTTTTCTTTTCAGGAGCATGCCTCATACCAGCCCTTTGTTTGCATATTTTTTTGGGACAGTTGACTTAAGTGGTTTACCCTCGATCTACATTTATCACGTATCCACAAAATAGGTGATAAAAAGTAGTTTGCTGGGGATCTTATTGTTAGGACCTAGCAATCAAAAGTACAGTGTCCCCCTGAGTGGTCCTGTATGAATGGGAGTCCATTTACTTCTATGTGACTTATTGAGATAGCTGGTTGCTGTACCTATAGACAGTGCGTGACATAGTGCTTATACATCCACACTACCGCTTCATTCACATAAGGGAACTTTGTGTCACGGACGTTCCCGTGGCAGGAGATCGGTGAGACTGGCAACACGTGGTTTGATCTGACAGGTTTTCCTTGTGGATCAATAGGCGTTTGTTGTTTCTGGTAATGGCCACACCCCTTGCCTCAGGTGTTGCTAATGTGGTCATTTACCTTGCTTATTTATTGTTGCTTCTCCCACAATGCTGTGCGGTTTATAGCTTCAGTTTTAGTTGTGGATTGCTGGTGTGTGGATGTCGGCGGAGTTCCTGGTACTTCCGTAAGCCTTTTTGAAGTTAAGTCTTTCCTTTCCCTTTTGTATTTTGTTTAGGGTTCTGTGTGTTGCATTTCCCTATTGTTGTAGGCCTGAAGGAGACTCTTATTCGTCCTTCCTTTTGGAGGAAGAGGTAGTCTCGTCCCTGCCATTAGTACCAGGGTCCTATAGGGCTGCGTATGAACACACCTGCCTCTGTGGTCTGTTCATACTGGTAGTCGGTCAGGATTTTGGTTAGGGTTTACTAGGAGGTGTCTATCTTCCTTCCCTAGTTCTCAGGCCTGATTCCCTGTTCCCCCTTCCCTCTTATGCTTGGTGTGGTGTTTCCCTCCTAGTGCGCCAGCATTTGGTCCCCCAGCGATCATAAAGTAATCACCTGTCCTGTGGATAACAAATTTAGTTTGAGAGCCCACCTCTTGAATTAGGGATGCAGTTTTCCATTGAGAATCCTTTAGGTAACTGTCCCTACATTTATGGTAATGAACACACGTGTATACAATGCATTCAGAAAGTCTTAACAGGAACCATGTCATCAACTTTATGCTGACTGTACTGAGGGCAGTATAAAGTAGTGATAGAAATGCTGATCTCAGCGGTGTGTCACATCGTGAGCTAAAAGTAAGTGGTTGCTGAGAACCAGCATCATAATCATTGCAGCCCAGGCCTTGAAAAGAGTCAAATCTACCAGAGAAGAGTCCTGGTTATTCATAATCTCCTGCTGATGATTGGCCGTTCTCTACTAGAGAGAAAACTAGGTAGAAGACGGTCAGTCATCAGCGGGTGGGCAGGAAGTCATTAATAACCATTACTCTTCTCAGGTAGATTTGACTCTTTTCGAGGCCTGGGCTGCAATGATTATGATGCTGGTTCTCGGCAACCACTTACTATTAGCTGATGAGTCACACACCGCTGACATCAGCATTTCTGTCACTACTTTATACTGCCCTCAGTGAGGTTAGCATAAAGTTGATGACGGGTTCATTAAGACCCTTTCACTTTTTTTGCACATGTTATGTCAAAATTCAGTTCTCCCCCATCAGTCTGCACTGTACCCCATATAATGACAAAATAAAAACTGAATTTTAGAAAACTTTTATTAAAAAGAAAAATTGCGTATTGGTCACACCCTTTGCTTTGACATTTGAAATGTATCACTGGGGCCTCCCATTTCTCTCTTGATTGGAGGTCACCTGTGATAAATTCAGTTTTTTGGACATGACCTGGAAAGAGACGGCTCTGTCTATTTAAGGTCTCACAGCTTACAATGCATATCGGAGCAAAAACCAAGCCATGAAGAGGAAAGAACTGCTTGTAGAGCCCAGAGAAAGGATTGTGTGGAGGCAAAGATTTGGAGAAGAGCACAGTGGCCTCCATAATTCTTAAATAGAAGAAGTTTGGAACAGCCAGGATTCTTCCTAGAGCTGACCGTCCCAATAATCTAAGTAATCGGGGCCAAGGGCCTTGATAAGCGAGGTGACTAGTAATCCAGGCACTGCTTATCACCTGCCTAATACCATCCTTACAGTGAAGCATGGTGGTGGCAGTGTCATGCTGTGGGAATGTTTTTCAGACGGCCACAGTTCACCTTCCATCAAGACAATGATCCTAAGCACACAGCCAAGACAACGCAGGAGTGGCTTGGGGACAACTCTGTGAATGTCCTTGAGTGACCCACCCAGAGCCCTGACTTGAACCCAATCGAACATTTCTGGAGAGACCTGAATATGGCTGTCCACCAACGGTCCCCATCCAACCTGACAGAGCTTTAGAGCAGAAATTACCAATCTGCGGCGCTCCAGCTGTTGCAAAACTACAACTCCAAGCATGCCCAGGCTGCCTACATCTATCAGCTTACAGCAGGGCATGTGGGAGTTGTAGTTTTACAACAGCTGGAGGGCTGCAGGTTGGCCATTCCTGCTTTAGAGGATCTGCAGAGAAGAATAGCAGAAAATAACCCAAATCCTTGTGTGCAAACCTTGTAGCATCGTACCCAAGCTGACTGGAGGCTGTAATCACTGCCAGGTGCTTCAACTGAGTCCTAAGTAAAGGGTCTGAATGCGTAAGTCAATGCAAGTTTTAGTTTTTCTTTTTTCAATAAATTAGCAAAAATTCTGATTTCAGTTTGTTATTATGGGGTACTGAAGTGCAGATTGATGGGGAAAAACTTCATATTGTTTTTATTTTAGCACAAGGCTGCAAAATAACCAAATGGAAAAAGAGTCTGATGACTTCCCAAATGCACTGGGCATCACTACCTCTAAATCTACCCTACGTTCCACTTATTTTAGTGCAGAGCTCAGTCCAAAACGGTTCATACAAACATGTGAATGAAGCTTAAAGGTGGGCTAGGCAAAAACTCCCGTCTACCCTATTTGTACCCTCTTCTGTGGTCGAGTACCGAGAAACGCACAGCCTATACATACACTGTATAGCTGGTCATTCATTTGAATTAAAAGGTCGGACACACCTTGCCCAGCATTGAATTGGGTGTTCGAAAAGCTGAAATCGTGGACCTTAACTGAACTACAGGCCGGCTTCTATGTAAAATGACATTGTGTCTGTCAGACAAACCCTTTAACCTTGTATTTTCAATGGAAACGACATGGAAATAGTCCGTGTTTGCTCCTCTGTAGTCCTACACTTTCTTTACACAAGTTATGAGTGGACTGCCATGTACGTTCTCTATGAAATGGAGTCTGTCCTTCCTCATCCTATATCCCATTATGAGGTTTGGTTCGCTGTGTCCTCACCGTTAGGACTGATTATATATCTGTTCATTATTCTACTGTAGGAAGCGAGAACAACTCCCTCTACCTGTACTATAAGGGGCTCTCAAAAACCCTTCTGACTTTCAAGTTTGACACTGTTAAGAGTGTATTGGACAAAGATCGCAAAGAAGACGACACCAATGAGTTTGTGAGCGCTGTGTGTTGGAGGGCTCTTCCTGATGGGGTAAGACTCATTTACAAACATGACTGCATTTCCATAACTACATTTCATCAAATGAGAGAAGTCTATGATTTAAAGGGGTTGTCCAGGTCCTAGATATTGATGATTGATCCTCTGGAAAGGTCATCAGTATTAGATGGTTGGTGGTCATACACATGGCACCCACACTGATCAGCCATTCTTAGCAGGTGCTGGGAAATGCACAGTGGATGTAGCTGTAAGCGAACAGCTCCATCCACTGTGTAGTGGCCGAGCCGGGTTATTGCAGCTCAGCTCCCATTCACTTAAAGGGGTTCTGCACTTTCATTTAACTGATGATCTATCCTCTGGATAGATCATCAGCTTTTGATCGGCGGAGGTCCGACACCCGGGACCCCTGCCGATCAGCTGTTTGAGAAGGCAGCGGCGCTCCAGCAGCGCCGCGGCCTTCTCACTGTTTACCGCCGGGCCGCCCGCCCACTGACGTCACGACTTATATCAACTAGAGTGGGCGCGGCTAAGCTCCATTCAAGTGAACAGAGCTTAGCCGCGCCCACTCTAGTTGATACAAGTCGTGACGTCAGTGGGCGGGCGGCCCGGCGGTAAATAGTGAGAAGGCAGCGGCGCTGCTGGAGCGCCGCTGCCTTCTAAAACAGCTGATCGCCGGGGGTCCCGGGTGTCGGACCCCCACCGATCAGAAGCTGATGATCTATCCAGAGGATAGATCGTCAGTTAAATGAAAGTGAAGAACCCCTTTAAATTCACAAAACCTGAACTACACCACTGTGAAGTTTTGCTCACCGCACGTCACCTTCTAATATCTGGGATGTTGAAGACCTTGTTTGCTTCCAAATAACCCAGTACAATAATATCTATATCATACCTGACTTTAATAGTAGCAGTTGTGTAGTCTTATAGAGAGTCTGGTGGCGTTAAAGGTGTCCATATATGTTAGAAGAACGTCTGCTGAACCAGCTGATTGCCGGGGGACCATTAAAAACATATGATTTTGACCCTGCGTTTCCTGACAGCAGATGTCATGCTGGATTTCAATATGCCTCATCCTTTTGTTTTCAAGAGAGCGAAGCTGCTGCCAGAGGTTGCTGGCAGTGACTAAAGATGCATGTAGACTATCAGATGAGCAGCAGATTGTCAGGAAGGTAGCGTTCCTTCCCGATACTCAGTTACTCCTTCAGTGGAGGTGAAGCGTTGGATTTACATACAGCGATCTCCTGCACAGTACAAGGATGAGCTGCTACCAAATCATCGCTCCTGAGCGTCAAAGTGCTGCTTAGACAATCTGCTGCCCGGGAACAATGATTGAGGTGCTCACACCAACAATCATTTCACCTGATGAACTAGCGTTTTGCTCGTTCATCGGGTGATTTGCGGCACCTTTACACGAGATTGTCAGGAACGAGCCTTAGTAGAAACGTTCGTTCCCGATAATCGGCCCAAATATTGGGCTTTCTAAATCCAGCTTTACTCCTATAACCCCATTGAGAATACTTTCTCACTTGACCTGATGCATGTGTATAAAGGGAGTCTGCAGGGATAGCACAGCTATCTAATGTGTTAGGCCCCCTTTACTGTTATGATTTTCCTTTCGACCTCAGGCCTTCGGCCTTCATTTTCCGTCTGTCATATCTTGCCATAAGGGTCCATTAACACGTCCGTATAAATGGGTCCCGAATTTTGCGGAACTGGTGCGGACCCATTCATTTCAATGGGGCTGCAAAAGATACGGACAACACACTGTGTTAGTTCCTTTCCATGGCCCCGTAAAAAAGAGAGAGCATGTCCAATTCTTGTCTTCAGAATAGTCATTTCTATCACAAGGCCTGCCGCGAAATGCAGAACGTACATAGCCGGTGTCCATGTTTTGCGGATTTACGGATGTGGTAATGGACCCTAAAAGTAAGAGATCAATCTGTTTAAGTCACTGTATGGCTTTGTATTGTTCTTAACATTGCATCATGTGTATCATTCAGAAAAATGGTAATGACGTGGCCTATTATTCATTAAAGTGCCGCCACATGGTGAACTGTCAGGTGAGGCTGTAGGTAGAAAATCCAGGTAGCAGACTCGGCCTGCTAGTTATTGTATTGCATCCTGCAAAATAATGAGTTGGACAATATGGATGCTTGTGGAAGCAAGATAAAGAAGGCAGGGGACTCCCGGGGAAAGACTCGCACAGGCTTAAAGCAGCTGAATATGGTTCTATTCAATCAATAAGAATCTTTTTATAAGGTTTTTTGTTTGTTTTTTTTTTAAAGATCCGTCAGTATTTTTGTAGCTCTTCAGCTGAAAGCATTATTATCCTCCTCTTAGACCATCTCGCCGCTGACCCTTCGTAAATGCATAACTGATTCCATTGTATCTAGGAAAAAGATTCTCTTCCGCCTCCATGTTCTTCTCTGACCTTCAGTATATTCTTACCGCCGCGTCTTATATCAATGGAGGGGTTCAGGGAGCCCTGCAAAAGAAAGGAAACAAATGCAGTGAGGACTGTTCGATGTGCCAACCCCATTCCTACCGCCGTATAGAATTTCAGATCAGTTTTGGGTTAATGGCTGCTGAGAGGAATCACTATTTCTTGTTTTGTATGATTTTTTATTTTTTTTTTTTTTTTTTTGCTCCGCCGCTTGCAGCAGCTCTTTTTTTAAAACAATACAAAAGGTGTTCGTGCACAGAGCCGGATATGACTCTGCATATTAATTTCTTCTCTGTCCCTGGTACTCGCTAGGATAAAGCCGAGCAAATTGCCGGCTGTTTGTCTGAAAGAGTTCATTACTGCAGATAAGGCAATTGAGAACGAGGGGAGGGTGCGATGCAACTACGCGAAGTACCAAAGAAGTAATATCCGAGCTGCAATCAACCAGTAGATCCAGATAAAGAAACTGCAGGCAGAAAATGAGCCGAGGTAAAGGTTAATGCAACTGCAGGCTGGGATGGCGGAGCGAAAGGATCCGCACGCAGGCATTGTTTTAATGAATTAGGCCTTTTTTTTTTTTTTTCATTTTTTAATTTTTTTTTAAACATGCATGAAAACCTTGAAGTGGTTAAGAGGAAAAATAATTAGATGCTCGGCTGCCGTAGGATGTTATGCTTCTGAACGGGAATTTGTGAATATTCCCTTGTGGTTTTCAGGGTCTGATTCTTTTCTTTTTCTTTTTTTTTTTTTTTTTTAAAAGGGAACCTGTCATCAGACCAGGGGTATGGAACTATTTGCATGCCCCCACTGTCCCAGCTGCTGAGCTTTCAGAAACTAGCGCACAATGACTGTGTTATTGGGAAAAATCGACTTTGAAAATGTACCTGACGTCATCAAAACATACTTGCTGGAGTCTTAGAGGCGGGCCACTGTATGCAGGGTGTCATGGAGTCATTCATGAGGTCTTCTGTGACCAGGCGCCGACATCAGGGAGTAAAGGAGAGGCCTGTGAGAGCGTTGTTGGCAGGTTAAGAGGAATGACTCCTAGCATGCAGCGATACGCCCCAATGACTCCAGCAAGTACATTTCGATGACGTAGATTTTTTGACTTAAAGGGAACCAGTCACCGGTATTTTGGGTAAAGAGCTGAGGACATGGGTTGCTAGATGGCCGCTAGCACATCCGCAATACCCAGTCCCCATATCTCATGTGTGCTTTTATTGTGGAAAAAAGACGATTTGATACATATGCAAATTACCCTGAGATGAGTCCTGTCCCTGACTCATCTCACATACAGGACTCATCTCAGGTTAATTTGCATATGTATCAAATTCATTTTTTTCCACAATAAAAGCACACAGAGCTATGGGGACTGGGTATTGCGGATGTGCTAGCGGCCATCTAGCAACCCATGTCCTCAGCTCTATACCCAAAATCCCGGTGACAGGTTCCCTCTAAGGGCATTTTTTATATCTGTGGTATATGTGCTTGACTTGTATGGGAAAAGATTGTGATTGTGCACACATTTGGGCTTGTACGTTACCTTTGGTCATCAATACCTCTTTGTATGGCCCTCAATAGGACAGGCAGATAAAACATGATGTTTTAAAAGGGATATGCACATGTAAAAGGAATTTAAAAAAAAATGTCCCAGTTGCAGCGTTGTGACTTCTGTCCCTGCCAAACCACAAGTGGTGATATCATGTAGATTGCAAGCCCTCAGGGGCAGGGCCCTCTCCTTCTGAACCAGTTTGTAACTTGTCTTGTTTATGATTAGTGCAGTTGTCTGTATTATGTATGTGCACCCCTTATCATATGTACAGCGCTATGGAATGAATGGCACTTTAATAATAAATAATAATAATGTCGTATACATGCACGTGACCATGGCCGGCCAGTCGGTAGCTTCAGTGGGACATGTCCATGATTAGCACGTGACCGCTGAGCCGTTCATACACCTGTCACCGCTCAGGCCATGGGTTGTTTGCGGTGTCTCTCTGCAGGGACCCTCGCAATAATGAGCTGTATGCAAGAATGAGAATCGGACATGTCCTTGGGGCCGTTGTGCTTCCTGTAGAGTGAACCGAACATAGAAACATGCAAGGCTTACGTTTATATGTAGGTTCAGTCAATCATGTTTACTGTGCATGAGGATTTTTCTCCCTGACATTTAACTTTATAGTCTGCACAGCAGAGTTAAATATTGGGCATCCGCTTGTAATGTAGGAAGCATATTACTAGGCCGTCTTGGAGGCACATAAAGTTGGAAGGATGCACTTGGTTGCATTGCCTCATCTTGAATGCTTAAAGAGATCCTGTCACCTGGATTTTGGGTATAGAGCTGAGGACATGGGTTGCTAGATGGCCGCTGCTAGCACATCCGCAATATCCAGTCCCCATAGCTCTGTGTGCTTTTATTGTGTATAAAAAAACGATTTGATACATATGCAAATAAACATAAGAGTCATATCTTACTTGTGTGACCAGAGAAGTCATATTTTCAAGCTCTGACTCATCTCAGGTAATTTGCATATCTATCAAATCTGTTTTTATACACAATAAAAGCACACAGAGCTATGGGGACTGGGTATTGCAGATGTGCTAGTGGCCATCTAGCAACGCATGTCCTCGGCTCTATACACAAAATCCAGGTGACAGGTTCCCTTTAAAGAGATCCAGTAGCACATAGAACAATTTGGACACCAGTCTCACTGTTCAGTCCCTTGACCCTCATGTTTTAAACCTTAACACGTTTGTGACCGTTGTGCACTAATGTGAAAGGGAACAGTAAGGCAGGCTGTAGACATCAGATTACTGTCTGCTGAACACTATTCTTCCCGATTCGCCCATCCACAAGCATGCCTGGCTTGGCTGAGCATGCATATGTAGTAATTGGGAAGAGGGAAGTAATCCACTGCCAGAGTGCTCTGTGTGGTTTTTCTGCTCGAGAACTAGGGAATTGAAACCCAACTGCCCAGTCCTTTTCTTCAGACATCTGCATGGTCAGGGGTGAGTCGGGAGGACCCTATACACATCAGACTGGTCGCCTGGTCCTGCCATAATCTGCATGTTGATGTTATTTGTGTGGCCAGCTTTATCATGAAGACAGTCACCTTGTCGGCCCTGGGAGAGAGGTTTTTGAAATCTAGGCCCACATTTGCTTCTCCACCATACTAGAAAATTGGCAAAGACTAAGTAGTGGGCAATCTACATGGTGCCACCCTTTAAGGAAGGGCCAAAAAAATTCCATGACTCTCCAGTCCACGATTAGAGTGTGGTTTGGTAGAATGAACGGTCACTAGGCGGGATGTCTTCTTTTGGCATTGAGGTCCCCTCCGCACCATTGCAGTTCTTGTATGTAACGAGATTGATTAATTTTTTTCCTACCAATACAGAATAGTTATGTATTTATGTGCTCCATATTTCATAGATATTAAGATGTTCATGGGATAAAAAGACTTGATTAAGTAGAGTGATCTGCAGTGTAATCGGGTGGAGGCTGAGTCACACTTCCATCAATCTTTTTTGTCTCTGCTGGTTAAACTTTTCACCTTGCCGCTCCCCCCCTTCTATGAAGAAAGACAGTATACATCACAGCCCTTATACACGGCAGATCTAGCGGAATAGAAGCTAAAATTGCTATGTCTTAGCCGACTGGCTTTGGAAAGCGTTCGCAAGCCCTTTTCAAGTTAATTTATAGCAAAACAGGCAACAGGGAAATAAGAGGTGATTTATTAGTAATCAGCGTTGTGGTCCCCAGCAGGGATATCTGCCTGTACAGCCAGCTAGCGGCTGACATTTGCAGAAGAACAGAGTCTGCAGACTAGTGTTCCCGCTCTGCCAGACATTCTACAACCGTTATGAATGCTGGTATAAGGATCCCGTGCTGTGTACTTTCATATGTTCTGTATAGGTGAACTTGAGCTATTTGTTAGAATACCAGGTGAAAATCAAGAGCGTGTAGATTTACCAACCCAGTCTAATATTTAGACAATGTACACTTAAAGGGCTTCTTAGGGAATTAAGAAAATGAAAATACTTAAATATTACCTCATTATAAATATATTGCCAAATACCTTTCATTACTTATAATGTCTTGTTTTGGCTAGAGAGCAATCATTAGAAGAAATAAAATGGCTGCCATCCTATTAGTACACACAAAACCTGTCCTATTCATACAGGAGGACAAGTTACTTCACAACACTGAGCTAAAGATCTGCCTCATCCTCCTCTCTGCTCTACTTGTCAGGGATTATGATCCTGAATACAGTTTAATATGATCTTCAGCTGAATCTCTGTGGGAATGGAGTTCATGAGGAGACATGAAGTACAGAGGACGGACAGGACATGTAATGTGGTAATGGGGACTACATACAAGTGCTGCTCATTACCGCATCCCCACCTCCTCTCTGTACTTCATGTCTCCTCGGGAACTCCATTCCTACAGAGATTCAGCTGAAGATCTTATTAAACTGGATTCAGGATGATAATCCCTGAAAAGCAGAGAGGGAGGATGAGGCAGCTCTTTAGCTCAATGCTCTGTAGTAACTTGTCCTCCTGTGGGATTAGGACAGGTTTTGTGTGTACTAATAGGACGGCAACCATTTTATTTCTCCTAATGATTGCTCCACAGACAAAGCGAGCCATTATAACTAATGAAAGGTATTTGGTAACATAAATATTACTTTATTATAAATAAGTATTTTCATTTTCTTAATTCCTGGAGAACTCCTTTTAAGACCTCTGTACATGGGCCGATGATCAGGGCAATTATCAGGAAGGAGTGTCCCTAGGATGCTCATTCCTGATAATTGCCCAGTGTAAAGATGCCACCGATCTCCCGATGATCGAACAAGCACTTGTTCATTGGGTGAAAGAATCATTGATGCAACACCCAAAATCATTGTTTCGGGGCAGTATATTGGGATCTGCTCAGAAACAATGAATGAATAGGGATGAGCGATCGCTGAAGCGTTCCCATACACCAGAGGTGGTGATTGCATGTAAATCTAGAGCGCCGTAATCTTGTGATGTGCGATCTAGCAAATGCGCTGTGTCGTCATAGTGTTCCTTCCCTGTGCTGGCATCCGCCTCCTGGAACGAACTGCGCATGCGCTAGCTCGCACATCGCGAGATTACGGCGCTCTAGCTTTCTGACGTCGGGGAGCAAGAAGGAGATTCTGAGGATGCGGGGCGGTGCTGGACTCGTCTCAGGGACAGGACTCCTCTCAGGGTAATTTGCATATGTATCAAATAATTTTTTTTAACACACTAAAAGCACACAGAGCTATGGGGACTGGATATTGCGGATGTGCTAGCGGCCATCTAGCAACCCATGTCCTCTGCTCTATACACAAAATCCCAGTGACAGGTTCCCTTTAAGGGCCCATTTACACAGGGTGAGAACTGCGACAAATGATCATTCCTCCTAATCGTTGCCCATGGAATATTTTATGTGGGTATAAAATCATTGTGACGCATCACCCCATAAAAACAGGGAACATACTGCCCACAATAAGGCAAACTGTATAGGGACACACCATCCATACATACTCTGAAGATTGTAACGGAGTGTGAATCGACTTGCTGGATTGTCAATTGATGCTCGTTATTATTTGTCAATGAAAGTGGACCCTATCGTACATAATCTGCAAAGCTACAATACATAAGTCCATGGATTACGCGTGGCTTCCAAACCCTTATGGCTATCCTCATCTTGGAAGAAACAATTGAATCAGGCAGAAAACACCCAATTGTAATTACTGGAGCTGAAGCGGAATATGTGCCAGCGCCACCCGCACTTGTTAATATTACATTGGTACGCAGCAGACTAGTTCTGCATGTTCTGTCCATAACTGTAGAAAGCCAGGGCTGCAGTACAAATTTTCTGTGTCTCCTTCAGAGTGAATAGGTGAATCTGCCAGTAAACAAGTCCTCTTGGTACTGACCAAATTTTTATATGATCGGTGAGGGTCTGAGCGATGAGACCCCCGCTGAGCTCTTAATTGAGGGGATAGCAGCGTGCGCTCAGCGCGCCCTGCCCTCCTCACTGCACGACAAAGGAGTGAGACTCTTCCATAGACTTGAGTTCATCGCTCTTCCTGTCCTGCAGTGAGGAGAGAGAATATGCTAAATGCACGCTTCTCTCCCCTCATTCTAGAGATTGGAGGGGTCTCGCACCGATCTAAGCTCTTCAGATGTCCTTAAGACATATCTGAAGTTTAAAGAAAATGTGTCATCAGAAAATGACCTATTGTTTAAATCCTGTTTTTATGTTTAACCTATTTTTAAAAAGTTTTGGGTGGGTATTTTAAATTTCTATGTCAATATCTATATTCAAACAAAACCCATAAAACCCTGCATTTTTCACACTGGAAACGAAGCCTAATAATAGGCGCCACTTCTTGGTCTGTAGAGATCGCTTTACTGCAGTTATCTGCTTATCTATACACAGAGGTGATATCATTACAGGCAGGGTTAGGGTGAGTTCACACTTCATTTATTGGGTCAGTTATTTCCATCAGTTATTGTGAACCCAAACCAGTTGTGGGTCACAAACCATAGAACTGGTGCAGATCTTTCCATTATACCTTATCTCTGAGTAGGCTTCAGTTTTGGGTCACAATAACTGATGACAGTATGACCGATGAGACAGGATCCACTATTCTCAATAGGTGATTGTCAAAGCATAGCTATTCTTTCCTTGTACAATGACTTCTGCACAGGGCACGCCTAGACAACTCTACCATAGAAGTCAATGAGGTCCCCTCTCCTGACCATTGTGTCCATGGCCCATGAGGCTGCTGTAAAGCAATTTTTTTTTAAATGCGGCAAGCTGCCTGCCCTCACAGTCATGTTCAGGAAATAGAATTTGAAAAATCTGCAATCAGAAAATAAAAACAGATTAGAAAAAAGGGACGTGTGTTACTATCTGGATTTAACTGGCAGAAAGCATTTTTGGTGACTCATTCCCTTAATGAAACTACAGCGCGACTTTAGTAGTTTATTTTTATCAATTAAAATGCAAAGTGCGTGAACAAAAGAGAAATCTAAATCTAATTAATATTTGGTGTTGCCTCGAGTTGCCTTCAAAACGGCCTCAGTTCCTCTAGGTAGACTTGCACAGAGATTTTGAAGGAACTCTGCAGAGAGGTTGTTCCAAAAATCTTGGAGAAATAACCACACGTCTTCTGTGGATGTAGGTTTGCTCAAATCCTTCTGTCTCTTAATGCAATCCTAGTTAGACTTGTTGATATTGAGATCCAGGCTCTGTGGGGGCCATATCATCACTTCCAGGGCTCCTTATTTTTTATGTTCTTTTGGGCCCTTGTCCTGCTGCAGAACCTTTGCACAGTACTGTATGTAGGCAGTCATTTTTTAGAGACGAGCATTTGTACGCCGGTCTTGATTATCCTCCTGCGCTGCCAGACGATGCTCTTGACGAGATACACACAGTTTCATAAATTAAGGGCATCCTCCACCTATCCATGCCTCCTCCAGTAGCCCGTTCATTAAAGCCAGAAATGAGTCGGAGCCAATGGACCACACACCACCATCCCCGATTTTCAGAAATCGGCCAGGGTGGCATAGAAACACCACTTGCGCCTATATTTAGGCACAGTGCTTTTTGAAAAGTCACAGACCCGGGGTTTGTTACGTTTGTTTTACTCTGCAAAAGTGGCGTACCTGGATGATAAATCTCCCTCTTAGTATTCTGCTTTGTTTCTAGGCTTTTGTGGAACAGTTCCCAGAGCTGCTTCTGTTGTGGACATGATCAAGGCTCTGGTTGTAAGAACCATCATGTGCCAGGAACTGTCCATGTTCCACTTCAGGGGCAGGAATTGGCGCAGACCCTAAAAAGTTGCACTGCTCTTAAAAAGAGAACGAGCGCTTCAGGCCGGATGCACATGTGGCATAATAGTTTTTTTTTTTTGGAACAGTTTTCAGCAAATCGTCAGCAATCTGCTGAAAATTACAAAGCAAGTGAATGGGGCTTAAAATACAAAGGGTAAAATCTGCAACGGAAACGTTCTGCCACACGTGAGCTCACACTTTAGGAGTGAATTATACTACGCTTGTAGAGATTCCCCCAGGGTTTTTTGTAGGTGATCTATGAATGCCAACAAACATTGAAGAAAAGCAAAGTCTTTTGGACTCCTTTTGCTTCATTCGCCGCAGGGTTCGCAGCAATAAACCAACGAAATAAGACAGACTGGTTGCTAGAGACTTGTTCTCCTAGAAAGCCATTGCCTTTTAGTCCCTGTTCACTTCACGTTTTTGCTCTAAGCTGAGTGTTTCCATTGACTTTTTTCTATGAAATTAAAGGGGTTTTTCAAGACTTTTAAACTGATGGTCTGTCCATTGGATAGGTCCTCAGTATCGGATCGGTGAAAATCCGACACCTGGGGCCCCCGCCAATCAGCTGTTTGAGAAGGCACTGGCGCTTGCAGTAGGGCCGAGGCCTTCTCAAAACTTGGTCGGCTCATTGAAGTGAATGGGGCTGAGCTGCGATACTAGGCACGGCCACAATACAATGTGTGGCGCTGTGCTTGGTGAGCTGAGTGAAGGCCGCATCGCTCAAAGGAGCGCCGATGCCTTCTCAAACAGCTGATCGTAGGGGTCCAGGGTGTCTAACCACCAGTGTTCAGATATGGATGGTCTATCCAGAAGATAGGTCAACACTATAATAGTCTCGAAAAACTTAGACTTAGAACATAATATGAACAGAGCTTTAGGCCCTGGTTTATCAGGGCTTCACTCCAGAATTCTAACTTCCAAAAGTAGCTTTTTATTTTATTTTTAAGTTTTACTTCTCTCACTCCAGTTTGAAATATGGGTGAGAAAGTCAGTGTGATTAACTATGTAAGGGTACTTTCACCCTAGCATTAAAGTTTTCCGTTATTGACTTCCGTCAAAGGGGCTCAATACCGGAAAAAAAACGCATCCGTTTTATCCCAATACATTCTTAATGGAAATCAATCCATTCGGTATGCATCAGGATGTCTTCAGTTCAGTGCCTTTTACGGTATTTGGCCGGAGAAATTTTTCCAGCCAAAATTCCGGAACACTTGCCTGATTAATTTCCATTGAAATGTATTAATGCCGGATCCGGTACCAAGTGTTCCAGAAACACTGATCCAGTTTCCCGGTCTGCACATGCGCAGACCTTTAATAAAAAAATCCGTTTTTCCAGATGTCACCGGAGAGACGGATCCGGTATTGCAATGCATTTGTCAGACGGATCCGGAAACAAATGATATCAGTTTGCATACGGATTTCCGAATCCGGCAGGCAGTTCCGGCAACGCTAGTGTGAAAGTACCCTAAGTCTGTTTCACTGAGGCTGGTTTTTAAAAAGTCACCATCTCACTCCTGTAAGAGGATTGAGCAGGAAAAGTGGAGTAGACAAAAGTATTAGGTTTAAAGGACATTTATCGGCAGCATTGTACCTATGAAACTGGCTGAACTTAGATTACAGTTTGCGCAGGGTTAGGCTACATGTATACGACCACACCGTGTTTTGTGGTCTGGAAGGGGCCGCCCATAATAGAAATGCCTATATATAGGACGTTCTATTATATATATATTTTTTTTTTTGTGGGGCCACGGAACGGACCAACTGATGCGGACAGCACACTGAGTACTGTCCGCAACTTTTGCGGCCCCATTGAAATTAATGAGTCCGCATCCGAACCGCAAAAAATGGGGCTCTATTGCGGACCCAAACAACACTCGTGTGAATGAGGCCTTAGAGACAGACCAGCAAACTGACCCTCCCGCAGAGTTAGAAAAGCAGCCGCTCTCAAGGTGTGGAATCTGAGCATATTCAGGAGCTGCTTTAATTGTTGTGCCTGGAATTTGGTGTAAATTCTTACTAAACCTACACTTTACAGCCAGTAACTGAAAGACGTTTCATACGGAATGGCCTCGCATTGTTTTACTTGGCTCTCTCCAGCCACTTCTATGCAGACCAATAGAATAAATAATATCTATACCTAGCCCCACGGATCATTACCCAGGGACTAAAGTCCCACTGTACTCGCGCTGTACTTATTTCATATATGTGGAAAAATCCATATCCTGATATTGCTAGGTTACCCTTTTTCTTACAGCCTAGAACATTAAGCCAATAATGGTAATTGGGGCCATCAAGAAAAAATGATTGCTTCTGTTCTCAGGAAATGTTGGTTCTGTAGCTGCAAGGTAGCTGAACGTCCCTGTGTGATTGGAGTGAGTCTACGTGCCTCATAGGATGGGACACAATGCAGAGGCTAGATGCACTGCCTTCAGGAGAATGTCCATCAGATATAGGAGAAATGGAAATGCCTGCACTGGTAGCACCTCTGGGACCTGCACCTGAACGGAGCGGAGAGGTGGTGGCCACCGCCAAGTGCTCTCCCCATAGTAGTGAATAGGAGCGCAACGCAAGCGCTCGCCTATTTTCGGTGACCCCCTAGAAATTAATGGGGGGTGCAGTGTGCCCTCCACAATTTTCACATGTCCGTTCTCAGTGTAGGTGCGGGTCCCAGAGGTGGGACCTGCACCTATCTGACAATGGGGGCATATCCTAGCGATATGCCCCCACTGTCTGATATCGGAAAACACCTTTGAGGTATGCATTATGGCTGCTGCTATTTAGGGATTTTTTGCTTTAAACAATCTTTTCTTTTTTTTTGTTGTAAGTGATCTACATGCAATCGGCTATAATCTGTGAGGGAGCCTGGCAGCAAGTGTGCACTTTCCCTGCAGTGCCGCCAAAGGGGAAATGTAAGCATTGCACTACCTCCATTGAAATCCAGGATCTACACAGACTAGCTGGATCCTCCAGAGCTAGAGGGGATCTCTTCCTCTATTAAAGGGCATCTATCGGCAGATTTGTCCCTACGACACCAGCTCACCTGTTACATGTGCGCTTGGCAGCTGAAGACATCTGTGTTGGTCCCATGCTCATATGTGCCCGCATTGCTGAAGAAAAATTATGTTTTAATATATGCAAATTAGCCTCTAGGAGCAACAGGGGCGTTACCATTACACCTAGAGGCTCTGCTCTCTCTGCAACTGCTGATCCCTCTGCACTTTGATACAACCAAGCAGGGAAATCATCATAATGCCTGGCCCTGCCAATCAAACTGGGAACACTGGTCTTCATTTAGAGATTGATGGGGGGGCCTAGCGTTCAGACCTCTGACGATCATACACTTATTCCGTATCCTGTACATAAGGAATAAGTTGTCTTTATGGATCATCCCTTTAAAGGGGTTTTCTGGGAGCTTTATACTGATGACCTATCCTCTAGATTGATAGGTCACCAGTATCTGATTTGTAGGGTCTGAAACCCAGGACCCCTGCTAAATATGTAGCTGCTTACCACGCGCCATACATTGTATAGTGGCTTCGTTTGTTATCGTAGTTCAGCCCCATTCACTTCAATGGGGCTGAGCTGCTCCAAGGCCATGTGACCGATGAACATGACGTCACCTGGCTTATGAAAAGCTGTTAGACGGCCGCTGCGCTACTGTGAGCGCCTGCGCCTTCTCAAACAGCTAATCTGCGGGGGTCCCGGGTGTCAGACCCCCACCGATCAGATACTAAGGATAGGTCATCAGTATGAAACTCCCGGAAAAACCCTGTACCTCTAAGTTGCTCATACATCTTCAATAGCTTTAGACCGAACCAGCTCTCTCCCGTATCCCCATTACGCATACATGCTCGGTTTGTGTGTAGATGTCTGTTGGGGGGGAGAAGGAAGCCACAGCCAGTTGCGCCCGGAAACAACAATAGGACTGGGTGGAAAGGTTCAGTCTGCCTGATCCTCCTCTCCCCTGATATCATCTGTCAGGGCTGAGTGAGTTGCTGCCCATATACATCCAACAATACACTATTGTTTATGGGGTCTTTAAACGTGAAACTTGTTACGTATCGGCGACTTTGCATGTTTGACTGTTTTTTGTTCTGTCACGTTACACCATTGTGTTCCTTCCCATTATTATTTCACAGGGCGGCTTTTCCTTCACACTAATGATATTTACTTCACAATATTGTTATTCAGCACACTGACAGTAGGAATGAAAATGTCTCTCTGGAACCGAAAACCTCCCCTTACGTTGGGTGCAGTCTAATGCCTCGTCTAATGAGTTCCATAGTGTCTGCATTACTGATCAATGGCTGGCAAACTCCCTGAACTCGTACTTCAGCGATGGTTGATTTTATCTTTATTACATTGGAATATTGTCCACCCGTACACAGCCCCTACTCCTCTCCCACGGTCCGTGCCCATCTTCTTTTCACAAGCTATAATGAGAGCTTCAAGAGGTCTCCTTCACAGCTCCGTCTGAAGTCACAGTGCCGCCTGCTATTTGGTGACACAGTACCACACCTTCACCAGTGAGCAGGACAGTGCACACATGCCAAGACTCCTCATGTATACTTATAGGGGTTGTGCAGCCTATCACTGGCTGATCGGCGGGGGGTGCAGCACCCCCCACCCCCTCCAAACCTCTGGTCTGTGTAAATCAGTTGTTGGAAATCGGCTCCGAAATTACACAGCACTCTCAACGTTGTAGTGGTTAGGACTGCAGCATTGCACCCACATCCTGAGAATCCTGTTCTGCAAAGAATAGGACATTTCTAATGAAATATTATTGCAACATACAGGTAAGGCTACTTTCACACTCGTGTTTTGGCTTTCCGTTTGTCAGATCCGTTCAGGGCTCTCACACGCGGTCCAAAACGGATCAGTTTTGCCCTTAATGCATTCTGAATGGAAAAGGATCCGCTCAGAATGCACCAGTTTGCATCAGTTCAGTCTCCATTCCGCTCTGGAGGCTGCCTGAAGCGTTTCGCTGTCCGCTTCACGAAACTGAGCCAAACGGATCCGTCCTGGCACACAATGTAAATCAATGGGAATGGATCTGTTTTCTCAGACACAATCTGGCACAATAGAAAATTGATCCGTCTCCCATTGACTTTCAATGGTGTTCAAGACGTATCGGTCTTGGCTATGTTACAGATAATGCAAACGGATCCGTTCATGATGGATGCATGCGCTTGTATTATTGTAACGGATCAGTTTTTGCAGATCTATGACAGATCCGCCCCAAATCGCGAGGGTGAAAATAGCCTAATAAAAACCTTCATAACTTCAGCGGATCCACCGCCATCTATGGAACTTTTAAGACCAGAGTCTAAACCGTTGGTCTTATTAATAAATGTGCCCCGTTGTATGTTTATGTACAGTGTGTGTTCCTCTTTGGTAGCGCCCCCTGCTGTTTAGCCTTCTGGTACATTGTCTCCTGCATTCAGTGGCAGAATAGCATGCTCCGCAGCTTCCCTGACAAGTTCCCCTCTGCTCAGTGCAGCCATACTGATCTCATAGAGAAGCAGGGGAAGTTCCCCTAGATGCCATTCATTCATCCTTCTATCCTACTTCTAAATTCATCTCATAGATTGTAAGCTCTTGCGAACAGAGCCCTCATTCCTCTTGCTTTAATTGTTGACTTGTTGGTTGCTATGTAAGGCTACTTTCACACTAGCGCTTGATCGGATCCGTTCTGAACGGATCCGATCATATTAATGCAGACGGAGGCTCCGTTCAGTACGGATCCGTCTGCATTAATAACTTAGAAAATTTTCTAAGTGCGCAAGATGCCTGAGCGGATCCGTTCAGACTTTCAATGTAAAGTCAATGGGGGACGGATCCGCTTGAAGATTGAGCCATATGGTGACCTCTTCAAGCGGATCCGTTCCCATTGACTTACATTGTAAGTCTGGACGGATCCGCACGCCTCCGCACGGCCAGGCGGACAGCTGAACGCTGCAAGCAGCGTTCAGCTGTCCGCCTGTCCGAGCGGAGCGGAGGCTGAACGCCGCCAGACTGATGCAGTCTGAGCGGACCCGCTCCATTCAGACTGCATCAGGGCTGGACGGAGGCGTTCGGGTCCGCTCGTGAGCTCCTTCAAACGGAGCTCACGAGCGGACCGACGAACGCTAGTGTGAAACTAGCCTTATTTATGACTGTGTTTGTACATGAACCCCCAGATTGTAAAACGCTGCCGAATATGTTGGTGCTATATCGATGAATTATTAAATTAGTATTAGTAGCAGTAGAATTATTAGTATAATTTCTATTTTTTATTATTATTATTGTCTCTCTAGATAATGGAGAATGAAATTGTATGGGCATTGCATACCATTTGTATCTCTGGGGCTATATGTGCTGGACTATTTTCTTTTCAGGGCAGGAAGGGAGATGCAAGTACTTGTACTTTTGTGAGCTGTTGCCCACCAGAAGAAAGAAAATCCACCAGATATGCAACTGTAAGCAGTTTAAAGTTTGTGGAATAAACCCTTAAAAAATCTAAAAAACATTTATGATGATTCGGGACCAAAACACAGAAGTTGTGTCTGGTCCATATTCAAGTGTCGGCTCATCAGAACAGAGCATATTATAGAGCAGGAGGAGCTGAGCAGAATGATACAGAGCATATTATAGAGCAGGAGGAGCTGAGCAGAATGATACAGAGCATATTATAGAGCAGGAGGAGCTGAGCAGAATGATACGGAGCACGTTATAGAGCAGGAGGAGCTGAGCAGAATGATATGGAGCATGTTATAGAGCAGGAGAAGCTGAGCAGAATGATAGAGCATATTATAGAGCAGGAGGAGCTGAGCAGAATGATACGGAGCACGTTATAGAGCAGGAGGAGCTGAGCAGAATGATAGAGCATATTATAGAGCAGGAGGAGCTGAGCAGAATGATACAGAGCATATTATAGAGCAGGAGGAGCTGAGCAGAATGATACAGAGCATATTATAGAGCAGGAGGAGCTGAGCAGAATGATACAGAGCATATTATAGAGCAGGAGGAGCTGAGCAGAATGATACGGAGCACGTTATAGAGTAGGAGAAGCTGAGCAGAATGATATGGAGCATATTATAGAGCAGGAGGAGCTGAGCAGAATGATACAGAGCATATTATAGAGCAGGAGAAGCTGAGCAGAATGATACAGAGCATATTATAGAGCAGGAGGAGCTGAGCAGAATGATACAGAGCATATTATAGAGCAGGAGGAGCTGAGCAGAATGATACAGAGCATATTATAGAGCAGGAGGAGCTGAGCAGAATGATACGGAGCACGTTATAGAGCAGGAGAAGCTGAGCAGAATGATATGGAGCATATTATAGAGCAGGAGGAGCTGAGCAGAATGATACAGAGCATATTATAGAGCAGGAGGAGCTGAGCAGAATGATATGGAGCATATTATAGAGCAGGAGGAGCTGAGCAGAATGATACGGAGCACGTTATAGAGCAGGAGGAGCTGAGCAGAATGATATGGAGCATATTATAGAGCAGGAGGAGCTGAGCAGAATGTTACGGAGCACGTTAGAGCAGGAGGAGCTGAGCAGAATGATATGGAGCATATTATAGAGCAGGAGGAGCTGAGCAGAATGATACGGAGCACGTTATAGAGCAGGAGGAGCTGAGCAGAATGATAGAGCATATTATAGAGCAGGAGGAGCTGAGCAGAATGATACGGAGCACGTTATAGAGCAGGAGGAGCTGAGCAGAATGATGCAGAGCATATTATAGAGCAGGAGGAGCTGAGCAGAATGATATGGAGCACGTTATAGAGCAGAAGGAGCTGAGCAGAATGATATGGAGCAGGTTATAGAGCAGGAGGAGCTGAGTAGAATGATATCTAGTTTTATGGGAAAAGATACAGTATAAACTTGGGTTTATTTATATTCCGTGGACTGAGATGGATATGAGTGACGACATTATCTGTACAGCGCTGTATAAATGAATAAAACACATTGTACCCAGAGGATTGACCATTGAAACTGGACATGATGGCCAAATCAAAAAGAAAGCATCTCTGTTGTGGCTAGATTATGTGACTTGGATCAGTCAACAGCAGTCTGGCTACTTAGTTGTCTACATAGAGTTCAAAAAGTTGGCCAGAAAAGGTACTTTTTCTTTCTTTCTTGGATGGAGGCTGACCATATGATAATCCATGATGCCTCCTAGATAAGGGTATATTTTTGTACAGAGGTCCAATTTATCTGTAATATTTATTTAGCTTTACTTTGCTCTACATCGCTCCTCTTAACTCATCCGGCCGTAATGATGAGCATTTAGCTCATCATTTCTTCGGATATACTGAAGAGCCTCATACAAGCCTTGACAGCCCGTAATAGCTGTTCTCAGGATCTCGCACTGTCTCCGCGTTTGCCTCAATAGGAACATTCATAATTATCTAATGGCATATATAATTTACCTGTCCGGTATTTAGTTTGGCCTCTAGTCTGACTCCTTCATTTTACGACGTGAGTCACATTAGTCTAAGGCAGCATATTGGTAATTGCCATCCGTTCCCCTGACTCCCGAGCGGAGGAACTGGTTAACGCAGCCCTTTCCCCACTGTCTTCCTCTGACGGTTATTGAAGGTTGCTGAAGTGTCGCTGTCCATCTTTTTTACGGCTGGCACCTGGAGAGCGTGATTAACAGCATTTCCAAGAGCTAGGCGTAATTTATTTATCCGAATATTACAAGACAACAGGGGAAGCGGAGGAGATACAATGTTAAAGATATGCTTTGGCATGAAGGTGGCCGAGCAGGGCATGGTTACATTTTGACATCCCGGCCAGAGTGGATATATATTGCTAAGTGATGTGGGACGAAGCAAGGTAGAACTTCAAGACACATCTTGGCATTAGAGAGCAGGAAGATGAAATGCGTTGGCAGCACGGAAAGCTTTTAGATCACACATCTAGAGCGTCCAAGTCAATGGGGATGTGTTATTAAAGATGTTCTTTGGCAGAATAAGCAACATTAGGATGGCAAAAGAGCTCTCAGAAACACCTTTGCGCCGTTCAAAATGGATGGGAAAGAGGCTTGTAACTGGCGCAACCCTAATGAATCAACTTAATAATTCCTAATAACAGGATTTATGGGGCGCTGTGGTCTGTGCAGGTCCTTCCAAGTACACGTAGGCCTCATGCACACGAGCCGCAAGCTGCAGATCTTCAAAATAATGCAGACAAGTGTGCTGTTTTTATTTTTTTTTATTTTTTTGCGGACCTGTTAACTTCTGGTCTGTGGTCCGCATCCTGTGGACATATTTAGTCCTTTTGCAGAGCGCACATATAGATGCTGAAAGCACACAGATGTTGTTTGTGCTTTCGGCATCTGTATGTCCGTTCCATAAAAAGAGAGACCATACCCTATACTTGGCCTCAATATGTGGACCACAGACCCATTGACGTTAACGGGTTCACAATAAATGCGGACACTACATAGACGGTATCTGTATTTTGTGGACAGCAAAATACATACAGGCATCTTGAGGCCTTTTTGCTACATTCATACAGGTGTATGTATTTTGCAGTCCACAAAACGTGGATCCGCAAAATACAGATTTCGTCCAAATGTGGAAAACTTCAAGGGGTATGAATACTTTTTCAAGGCACTGTGTACGGAAGCTGGATGACTCCTCGTGTGCAGGTGAAGTGTCTGCCCACGCTGTCAGGCTTCCTATAGTAATGTCCTGGAGATCTCTGTCTGGCTCTGTACAGTGCACACTGAGCCGGATCGTTCCTCTCCACACACGCTCCTCGCTGATACATTTGTGTAGTTAAAGAGAGCAGCACAGATCAATGCGCCAACAAGAAGTAGAAGTAGAAGTAGAGGGCATAAGTTGTGTTCTACCTAATGGCGCATTACTAATCACTAGTTTGATATTTTTTTTTGATTTTTTTTTTCCTCTTTTCTTCAGCTACATATTATTCTTTGCTTTGTGCTGAGTGAGCTTCTTCTTTTCAGAAGTGAATATGAGCTATACCATTAACGCTCCACCAAAGGCACAGTTCCATACATTTTTAACCATAGAATTACTGTATTCATGGCTGAAGTCCTATTTTTTATTATTTTTTATATATATATATATATATATATATATATATATATATATATTTTTTTTTTTATTTTTTTTTTTTACGCGTTTCGGGAAAAGGAAATGGTCTTGAAGTTGTTGGAAAAAGACGTAGAGGATAGAGCAACCTACAGATGAAAAATACAACTGTCAGTGGGAGGAAGCAACAGAAAGCTTTAGTGGCCCACTTGGTTGGCCTCAAAGGGGTTGGTCACTTTATAAAAATAACTCCTAAACTGTATTATTGTGGTCCGTAAATATCAGACTTTATCCCAGCAGCTCTGAAGAAGGTCCCTGGCTGCCCATGTATGAGCCATGTAAACGCTGAAGAGCTGTGTTCTCCACTTTCAAGTTGGAGATGGCCACGTGATTTAACCAGGTGACCGCCTTCTCTGCCGTCCCCCGGCCGTACCTCTTCTGCGCATGCGCTGAGTAGTAACTGAACACATTCAGCAGGTATACAGGCAACAGTCTTATATCTGTGCATGTGCAAAGAGAGGCAGCCAGGAACAGCCGTGAAAGCAGTCATATGGGTAAATCATACAACCGCCGCCATCTCTCATCCAACAGGCACAGAATCTGCTGCCTTGCGTTATTTACATAGTCCATGTATTGGCAGCTTTGGTGGTCTTCTGCTAAGCATCTGAGTAAGGCCTCATGCAGACAACCACATTCTGCTTTGGTGTGCTGTCTGCTTTTTCAGCGTAAACTACACAGTGAGCCATTCAGTTCTATCGGGCAGTGTATGCGGCCATATTGTGTGACTGTTCTGTAAATTGTAGACAGGCCCTTTCTGTTGATGGGAGTGGGAAAATACGGAATGCACATGGAAGGTATCTGTGGTTTGCCAATCCTTTTTTTGCAGACACAGCTGTGACCTTAAAGTAAAATGACATTCACAGATTTATGCCCTGTAGCTATACAGTATAGAGCTGTTTAAGAAATATTTTTATAAAGTGACTACCGCTTTAAAAAACAAACAAAACTGACCAATGATTTTTCTATCTGGTGTCCGCTTATGTTTCAAATGATGTCCTGGTCTCAGTGACCACTGTGTCTAGCCGCTGAACAGAACACACTGCGGTGGTCACAGACAGTAATCCACATAGGACCAGGGCCGCTCCATGGGACCTGCTTCTTTAAATATGGATTCCCTTTCTGTTTTCTTTCCTCTTGTTTCCAGTTACTCTACTTTGATCAAGTTGAGAAATTTGCATTCCCTTGAAATATGCAAAAGGTGAAAAATTGAAGAAGTTATCTAATTATACAAATCTCTAGCTTATATTGTTTTCCTTATCTTCAAGAAATTTGAGTGCTACACACTGCAGGGGTCAGTTTTCATTATTCCGCTAACATATGATCCATGTTAACCACCTTCCTCGTTGTATTTTATTCAGAACCCATTTTACTAAGTATACAGGGCTTATAAAAGCTTTGGATGAGTATATGTACCGTATTTTCTGCTCCATAAGATGCACCTGGAAAATAAGAAAAATATATTTGTCATCCGGCACACTGCTATTTTCTCTTCACTTTTTTTTTTTTTGGGTGGGGTGGGGGGGGAGAACGTCTCAAAGGATAACTGTCACATTTAGGCCCTAATTTTAATTTTCATATATGTAGTTACTAATAACATGATATTCCAGAATCAGTTACTATTAGACTGACTTACCCCATAATTAATAAGATTCAGCCCTTGGCAACCAGTCTGCATAAAACTGCAATTTCACTATTCAGTAAAGATGGCCGCCACTGCCCTCACCCTGAGGCTAATCCCGCCTGCCCTCACTAGCCAGTAACAATAGCCCCCCAAAAGTGTCAGTAACCACAGCCCTCCCCCCTAAAGGGTTAATCTTCTGCAGCACAAAGGGGTCCTCTTACCACATGTTGCTTTCATTTATACACTGAGCAGACGGCAGATCTCCCCTCCCTGGTCTGCGCTGCTTCAACTCTGCATTGTCCCAGTCTGCTGAGTGAGGGAGCGTCTGCCAAGCGCAGGGACAGGGAGAAGTGCACACAGCCCAGGCACTGTTATCAGCTGCTGGGGAGGACCTGGCTTTAATCATTTACTTACAGTCCCTGGCTGTCAGTAATGTGACCTTGCACGCTGCCTGCTTCTGCATCCTCCATCCTTCAACACATAGACGGACCCTGCCTAGCAACCTGATTTTAAGCAGAGGTAAAAGTAGGCAGTTCAGGGAACAAAACTGTGGAATTAAGGGGTAATTGAATACACAGTGAAAAGTTGAAATAGGGCCACCAAGGAGATATTAATCACCACAATCCAGTACTCCCCAAAAAATAATACAACAGTTATCCTTTAAGGAATTAAAAATGCAGTAAGTTTTTTTCATTTTTTATATATTTTTTGCTTTCTTCCATCATGTTCTTGAGAATCGTAGTTACAGCTGGCGTGCAAGAGGTCACAGACCACTTCTGTAGGTAAATAAATGGCGGCCTGTGGTTTATCCGTGATGGCCTAGAATATACATTATTAAAAGTTAATATCCACAACAGACATAAAAAACGTGCTTTATCGGAGTTACAATTATACCCTTGAATAGATGAAGCTTTTAGCCAGCGCTGATTAACTTCTGACTAATGCCGCTGCATAATTGAATAGCCAGTTCCTTGGTTAATGGTGTGATGATTTTTATAGTACAGCGTTGTCTACTAGCATTGGGGGCAGCCATGTTTATATATATATAGATAGATAGATAGATAGATATACTGACAACAGAAGTGAACACGTTTAAATACAGTAGAGCCTTTCAAGGGATAGCAAAATAACAAATTACATTAATAACGGATCCAGTCGCCACAGTTCTGCGACGCAGTTATTGCCCTTGGGCTCTTTACAGGCGAAACATGCTAAATAATTGTTTCACTTGTAAAAGCCTCATGGACCCTTTTTTTTTTTTACGACAACTCACCCGCGATGTGTAATCCCAGCCTAAACAGTCAGTTCTCGACATTGATGTGTTGGAAGCAGGAAAATGGGCATACGCAAGGATCTGAGCAGCTCTGCCAAGGGCCGAATCGTGATGATTAGAAGACTGGTTCAGGACATCTCCAAAACAGCAAGGCCTGGTATAGCGTGAATAGCACCAACCAAAAGTGGTTCAAGGAAGGGAAACTGGTGACATGGTGGTGTGCGCCCAGGGCTCAAGGAGGAAAGTCTAGTTTGTCTGGTCCAATCCCATAGAAGGACTAACAGGTGTTGGAGCACATAGTACACTGCAGCTTGCGTGTGTGGGGCTGCATAGTACTGCTGCGTGGTTTTAATGCTATGGTTTGTCGGTTTCACTGGGGAATTGGTTGAGGCTCAATCTCCCACCCTTATAAGGCCCAAGGAAGTATCTCATTATTTTCTTTTTTTTATTAACTTATTTTTGTTTGTTTTTGTTTGAATATCCATATCAAAGTAATCTTGAAATATTCCAGCCTTATATATATTTTCAGCCTTGACACTATGGCTTACCGGTGGCTTCTGCTTGCCGCTGCTCACTTGTAATCCGTTGGGCAGAGTCATCTCATTATGATTAGAGGGCGGGAGACTTGATGACAGCTTTATTGTATTGCTAAAGGCCTAGTTAAGGACCAGTTTACATGGGCAGATTAGGACCACTATCAGGAACGAACGTTTGCTGTGTAAATGGGCCGCCGATTACCTGACACATGAGCAAAACGCTTATCTATTGGGTGTATCTTCGTTTGTTCCTCTCAGAAAATCACTGCCTGTTGGCAGCATATTACATATGTTGCAGACAGACCAATTATTCTGGGTGGAAACAAACGATCGTAGTTGCAATCATTCATCCCCATACAGAGGAGAGGATCCGGATCATTGTCCTTGTGTATCAGCCTGTGTAATTAGGCTGTTAGGCAAGATGGCAACACTATTCACATTGATAAGACTTTGTGTAGCCACACTGTCACTCATTGGCCTTCAGGAGATGGGGACTCAATCACTTCCTAAAGACTGCTAATAGTTGGCCATGTCTCTAAGAGCTCATACACACAACCATGACCACCCCAGGAAACACGGTCCGGGTATCTGCCGACCAAACTAAACTGACCGTATCATAGTGATTCATTTCATATCTGATCATAGATCTTGTATCACAGTTCGATACAAGAAATCGGATACAAACTGACTGCATCATAAATGACTACGATACGGTCAGTTCGGGTTAGGGGAGCCACGGTAGGCCTGGAAGCTCTGTCCTTTTGTTTGCCGATCACAGTCGTGTGCCTGAGCCCTAACCGTTAATTCCCATTCATTGTAGCTGCCGTAAAGCATGAACCCCCTGCTGCTATGCCTATACAGATAATACAGGAAATTAGTGAGCCTCTAATATGGCCGTTACCAATAAATAGAAAAGTTGCACAATGAAGACATGGGGGAATTTATCAAGGCCAGTTTTCTGGGATGGGAAAGGTTGCATATCTAGGTGGCGTAAATGTCAGTTTCTAATGGCACGTACCTCCCCGAGATGTGCCAAAATGATTAATGGGCAGGGTCAGGCTGGCCACAGAGGGTCCGCCAGTCGGCCCAAGCGCGGACAATAAAACAGGGGCCTTAAGGTCCTATATAGACACGGGGTGGGCCCTCTTGAGTCATTTTCTCTGGTGGGCCCAAAGGACTTCAGTCGGACGCTCTTAATAGGCATGCACCTCGTGATAAATGTGACGTATCTGACTGAAGGACTACTCCTCTCTTGATAATTCGGCCCCATTATTTCTCATCATACAGACTTTCATCAATTATTAATTTAGATAGTGAGCCCCACTGGGGACAGCGAGTGATGCTAATGCCCGTAAAGGGCTGCGGTGTGTATGTCAGTGCTGTATAAGTGAGTAAAATGAGTAATAACACTAAATTGCAGCCTAAAAACACAGGAGGGCAGCCTGGTAATTGTAAATTTTCCTGTGTCTCCCTTGTCCATCAATGAGCAGACCATAGGCTGTTGTATAACACTGTAATAATCTGTACTTATTTCACATCTGCAGTATATGGCAGCCTGTAGTCCGCCGATGGATGCGACGTGGGGAAATTCATAAATTATCGGAGCTTTCTTCTCATGCTGATAAAAACGGAGGCTTGGAAGCTTGTATAAGGTTAATGAGCCGTCGCTGAGCCTAGATTACACTAGCTGGTCAATGATCTAATAGCAGTTTACTAGCTGTTTAAGCCTTATGAGTGTGATCCGCGTAGCAACGCATTTCAATACAATCTCCACAGGTGCAGGTAATTGACTTCCTTTACTAGATTTGTGCACGGTGTTCCAGGATGTGACGTAACAGGTTTCTTAAAACGCCCAGCCTCGAGCCATTTGGAACTGGCCTGTGGAATCTAAGTAAGCGATCGCCTTTCTCTACACGTGTTTGCTGCGCTGCCTGCCACGCTCCGCTAGGAACATGATGACCTGGAATCCAGATAACACTGTGAAAGCTGAAAATCTCTCCCACAAAGCACCAACTAAACAGCGTGTTTCTTGACAAGCCTCAGCCAATATTGTTTTATTAAGAGTAAAAAAAAATCCTTGCCGGTGGTTCGGGAGTAGCAGTTTGTCTGTTCCTTCCAGATAAAATTTTCCCGCTGGGCTCCATGCGGAGGGAGAGCAGAGTACCAATGCACATATTATTTTCTATATAGCTGTGAGTGAAGAACTAAGGCTTTATGTACGCGACCGTGTATTTCATCCGTGTGCTATCTGCATTTTTTGGCAGCTATTACACCAACCTGTTTGTTTTTATGGGGCTGTGCACACGTCCGTGTTTTTTGGAGATCCATGTGCCATTCTACAAATTATAAAACATGTCCAATTCTGGTCCGGACGAGAATCATCATTTCTATAGATGGAAGTGAGAAAAATGCGGAAGATATCCTTATGTTGTGGATCCATGGTTTGCGGCCCAAAATACAGGGCGGATTTATGCCAGTGGATCTGATCGTTTTACCAATTTGCATTTGATTATTCCTAAAATAATACGTGTATTCATCAGATCGCAGCCCTTTTGGCAAAAGTGTTGATTGAGATGTCGTAGCTAGGGATGAGCGATCTCAAACTTTGCGAGTTCAGGCACCCGGACTTTTTCACAGAAGTTCGGTGTTCGGGTAATTTTATTATTTTCCATTGTAACATGGTTATATCAGAAAATAATAGCGTTCTTAAGACAGAATGCGAAACAATATGGCCATTTAGCGGTTAGAAAAAACCCAAAACCTCACCTCATTCACTTGATCGCACTGCAGCAGCTTCTTCTATCTTCACTGCACAGGACCTGCGATGTGCGCTATGACGTCATTGCGCGCTCCCATGTGGTGACGTCATCACGCACATCGCAGGTCCTGTTCAGTGAAGATAGAAGAAGCTGCTGCAGCGCGATCAAGTGGTTGAGGTGAGGTTTTGGGGTTTTTCTAACCCCTAAATGGCCATATTGTTTTGCATTCTGTCTAAAGAACGCTATTATTTTCAGATATAACCATGTTAAAATTGAAAATAATAAAAATGAAGTTCGGGGTCCCCGTTGACTTCAATGCGGTTCGGGTCCTGAACCTGAACTTTGACCTGAAGTTCAGGCGACCCCAAACTTCCACGGGTTTTGTCATCCCTAGTCGTAGCCTATTGAAAAGAATTACATTAAGAAAATCTAGTGCAAGGAAAGATTTTTATTTTTTTCCTTTCACCGTATTTTCAAGCTTCCCCCTACTGTGTCTGGAGTGTAATTACTACCTAGCGGGCTCCCAGGTCTAAACCATCATAAGCTGAAAGGTGGGTCTCCCCCCCACAGGTTACCATCTATGGGTAAATATTTCTGCTTAAAGCACAGTTTGGATTTAAGGGATGAAAAAAATCTATTGAGAGCTGCGCAGCGCAGAGGGGGAGTGCAGCGGAGAAGGAGAAAAGCCATTACACACTCAGCTGGTGCAAGATATTTCTGGTCCAGCATTTTCCATTGTAAGGCTGGGGGCCTTAACACTGCCCGTGCTGAAAGGTACAGAGGTAGCAGAGCTGAATTTCCCATTGAACACTATGGGGACGCATCATTAGTTAAAAAGGCAGCCTTATTCCTCATTCTGCCCTGAAGGCAGTAAACAAAACCTTATAAATACCATATAGAACGGTCAAACTTTTATCTGTACTCGAGCGTCTCCTCAGGCACTTGCATTGGACTCGCCTCTACTGCTGCCCTTTGCTCTTTGCAGCTGGCATTGTAAATGTAGGCTGAGCTCTTCCTTTCCCTGGAGGTGTCCTGCAGGAATTCAAAAAGACGGCTTACACAGAAATCAATCCTGCCATGACCGAGAGAGGAAACGCACATTCAACTCTGCTGCATTCGACAAACGTCCACTATGCCACCTGTGTGATCTGGATGCGCAGTAGTTAAAACCAGACGCTTTTTCCTCTAGGTAGTGCCTGCCAGCCAGTCCAGGAAAGCAACCAGTGTGTAATGAGAAATGGAGAAGGTCGTTCCATGTTATGCCTCCTTAACCCAGAGGGGGCCTTCAGTCAGTGGTTCCTAGTTTATCTTTTTGAAGGCAGGTCATATTGACAAGGTCATGTCCATATACAGTACTTATATACCCTAATATTAATGAATATGCTGTAATGAACGGAAAATATCATGAGTCGTCAACGTCGTGAAGGTTTCCTCTTCTGTGCTCCCACGAGGGTTTCATCCGTTGAATCTTGAAACTAGGTTTGTCAGAAAGCTGGGCGACGGCCGGCGTGTTATCTATTTTGTTGGTTGGCAGGTATATAATTATTATCATTATTTGTTTTATATTAACTTTAGATCTTTGTGCAGTTCATTTTGTAGAGTGTGTGATGCTGTAAAGATACCAAGCTTTAAAAGTTGGATGAATAGGGGCAGAAGCTGCCGGAATGCTCATACCCAGGATAGTCGTAGTATAGGTCCATGCACACAACCGATCCGCATATTTCGGCGGCTCAAATGCGGACCCTTCCATTTCAGTATGGACACGCCGTGTGCTGTCCACATCTATATGTTCCACAGCTCTGCAAAAAGTCATAGAACATTTCCTATTCTTGTCCGTTTTGCAAACAAGAGTAGACATTTCTAACAAAGGGCAGAATGTGCAGGACCGGATACGGTCATGTGGAGGGACCTTAATGATGTGTCCTGCCTTGGGCTTGTCTAATTTCCTTGCTTCAGAGTGGAGTTGTGCTATGAACAATCTTTTGGGACAAGACAAGACAAGACATTCACCTCTGCCCGCTCTTGAGGTGTGCTGCCTGATCCCGGCATGGCGGCTCCGTTCAGCACACAGGCTGCAGGTGACTTAGCTGGCAGAACCGCTGCTCCCAAGCTCGTTGAATTGGCAGCATTTCAATATCAGAAGATGCTTTAGGCAGGATCACTGGTAATGACCTACATATTTGCAGAAATTTCGACTGAAGGTAAACAGGGGGCTGAAGAAAAGCCATCTTCAAGTCCATTAACAGCTTTTGGCCCTGGCGGTGTATAAAATATATACCGGTAATCAACAATCATCTCCTGTTTGTACTGACTGCTGGTGCACTTCTTTGTCGGTTTTGTGCTTTTGTTGTGCCACAGTACGGCATATTGCAGATTTGTATTTTTTATATATATATATTTTTTTTATAACATGGGTATATTGTCAAAAGTGATGTTCACATTACTGTTTAATCTCCGTTGGATGTATACAGCTGAAGTACTGCCAACGTATAATATCTCCTACATGAGCCTCTGAGAATGAAACATTTTCATTGGGACTTATGGATATGTTTAGCATGTGTGCCGGGAGGTTCTTTAGTCCACATCTGAACGTAAAGTAAAAATGAAATGTAAACGGACAATTCGGCTAGTTTCCAGCAAAAATGCAGGACAGAATACCGCAGCATACTGCGCTGTTTTGTCCGACAGTATGATTGAAGCCTGACGAACTCCATTATAGTCGGTGGGGTCTGTCGCATGTCGTTGCTGTCTGGCATATGATGGATCTGGCACTTCACCTTTTTGGGATTTCTGTTTCCAGGTCGGAGAAGAGACGAAACAGTAAATATGCTGCAGATGTGAACCTAGTCTTGGGCCCCATTCACGCTACTGTATTTTTGTTCCGGACGCAGACCCGTTAATTTCAATGGGCATGCAAAAGATGTGGACAGCACGCCTGCATCCGTATGTCCCTTCCGCAGCCCCTAAAAAATAATAGAACATATACTTGTCCCGTGTTAAAGACAAGGATAGGCTTTTGTAACTTAATCCAGGGCCTGTGGAAGGGGGAAAATGTGGGATGCACATGGCTAGTGTCCGTGGTCTGCGGCCTACCAAACGGACACGGTCGTGTGAATAGGGCGTTCATTGTATAGACAGGAGTGTGCCCAGAAACTCTAGCAACCTATCCCGAGCGTCTAGTTTCTGTAGCCAAAAGTTTACCATTGGTCCTTTTACTTCTCCAGGAGGGAGACATGTATGATTTCCAGGATCTGGTTTGTATGAACTACATATGCACTAAGCCTTACATGTTCTGTGTGTCTCCTTTCTGTAGTAAATAGACATGACCCTTCAACCATGACATACACGTCGAGCACCGAGAGCCCTGTAGTGGTCCTGGTTCATAACATAATTGCAGGACATTCTATATACCTGTATTTATATCCTCCCTGAGAACCCGTTTAAAGGTCTTGTCTGGCTTAGAACACCCATTTCCAATTATCCTATAAGGCTGTATTCACACAGTGCAGTTAAATCACGTTTTGCTGCCGAGATCACTACAAAACCCTAGGAAACAGTCATAACGGCAGCCTTTCACAGTAATTGCAGCAATAAACCTTTATTTCACCTCACCACGTTAAATATACTCTTATGGAATTTCAGTTTAGTAGAGGGAGCCCTGAGAAGTAACTTCTAAGAGCTAGCCGCAGCAGAGAATAGCTACCAAGGGTCTCTCTTTCTCTCTCTCCCTCTGGAGAAATCTGAAAATTTGTATGTTTAGTGTAGGCCAGGGATCAGCAACCTCCTGCACTCCAGCTGTGGTGAAACTACAAGTCCCAGCATGCACAGTTGCTTGACCTTTCTCAAAATTCCTGCACAAGTGAAGGGAGCGTGCTGGGAGTTGTAGTTTTGCAACAGCTGGAGTGCCATAAGATGCTATCAATTGTCCCAAAGGTATGCATAGCCTAAAGCCAATGCCTGTGTGGTAGAACCCCCCCTCACTTTGATTAAAAGGGATTTCCAGTAATTGATGGATTATGCTCAGGATAGGCCGTCGCTATCTGATCGGCGGGGTCCCACACCCCCGCCAATCTGTTCTGCAGTAGGTCCATTGCTGAAACTTCACTGGGTCATCCATTGTATAATGGACAGAGCTGGTTACTGCAGTGCCGCTCCCAGTAAGGTGAATGGGAGCAGGATTGCCATAACTAGATCCGTCCACTACACAATGGACAGAGCTGAGTAGTTCTGGAGCTCCTGCAGAACAGCGGGGGTGTCGGACCCCTGACTATCAGATGTTGATTATCTAGACGGAATATGTGTATACAGTATATACTGTGTTATAAGGTCAGACTAGATTCCCTGGTTATGGTGCAGGAAACACGTTTTGTCTGTTGATTTCTAATTTACCGTCCTGCTGAATTAGGCTACTTTCACATATGCGTTTCCGTTTTTGCGATCTCAAAACCCATCCGTTTGAATACAACAACTGGTTGCGTCCATTTAGAATGGATCTGGTTCTATTATATTGAAAATGAAGGAACCGGATCTAGCACTGAAACCATTTAGTCAATGGGCGACGGTCAGTTTTTTTTTCGTGTCCGAATAAACGGATCCATCACCATTGACTTAAATTTTTTGTGCCGCATCCGGCTTCTTCAGTTTCCCATGCCGCACACAAAAATGCTGCTTGCAGCGGTTTTGTGTCCGGCATGGGAACGCAGCAAACAGGAACGGAGTATAGAATATAATGGTGCACTCCTCGTTCCAGTTTGTTCAGTTTTCTTCTCATTTCTTCTCAAAATGAATGGAGACAAACTGAAGCGTTGTGCTGCGGTTTTGAGATCCTGTGCTCGATCTCAAAACCGGAAAGGAAAACGCAGATGTTAAAGTAGCTTTACCAGTCCCATAGCTGCCAGGAAAATGCCCCCTTTAAGGCCTCTTCCCCCGTGGAATGTGTGCGCCCCGTGGTCATGCTGCAATGCACAAACACCGACCGTGGGGCAGCCGCAGCGGATCGCAGACACATTCACTTTAATGGGTCCGCGATCCGACCGTTCGGCAAAAAGATAGGACATGTTCTATCTTTTTGCGTAACGGAAGTACTGGACGAAACCTCACGGAAGCACTCTGTAGGGCTCCCGTAGGATTCCGTTCTGTGTTTCCATTCCGCATCTCCGGATTTGTGGACCCATTCAAGTGAGTGGGTCCGCATCCGTGATGCGGAATGCCCACGGAACGGCGCCCATGTATTGCGGATCCGCAAATACGGTCCGCAATACGGCCACGGAGCGCACACGTTTGTGTGAAAGAGGCCTAAGAATTCCTTGCTGTATTGTAAGACGCCATTCTGTTTAGATCATACCAGTCTTTCATGTCATTGTAATAGAAAGCTGAATTGTTGATTCAATAAACGTCTCTCCGGATCTATATAATACCATTTTGCGCTGGCATCTTCAGCTATCAGGTTGCCGTAAAATAAACTGTCAAACGGAACGTTTTAAGGAAATGAAATCCATGTTCTTTGAAATGTAAAGCACACAAGGCAATTTCAGTCCGACTTCAAATAATATAACCATGTTCACTCCTCTGGCTGAATGCGAGATTAATACCGCACTTCTATAGGACTATGAATTACAGGCGCACGGAGGTCACCCTTGTTTTTTTTTATTTTATTTTATTTTAAAGCAAACAGCTTCTTCGTAATGTTGGCGGTCTGCATGGAAAATGCAAAATTAGGGATAAAATGCGCAGAGAAAGTCTTTCATCTTAAGGTCATGAAATAAGGCAAAAGTAAATAGCGCAGTTTGATATGAAATTCATTTTTGGCTACCAGGGATTCTGGAGCTTGTAGGTCTTAAAAACTTGTAGAGTAACTACTTCCGAGGTGTACGGCTTTGTATGTCAGGATTAGCGGAGCAATAAAGCTACCTGCACGTGTTGTGGATTATGGACATTTTTCTCCGCCCGCATCCTCACGTGGAAAAAAAAATAAAAAATCCGTAATATAGTACCAGTAAAGTGTATGATATCAGACAAATGTGTACACTTTTGCTCTTTCATTCCATGCGGAAATTGACCTGCCGTGCGGCTTTTGAAATCTGCAGCATGTCAGTTCTTTGTGTGGATTTCACCCTCTTCAATGCAAGGGGGAGATCTGCGGCCAAACCACATCAGATCCACACCAAAAACAGCAAGTGTTTTTTTTTGGGTGTGGAATTTCTGCAAGACAAACCCGCACCTGTGTGCAAGTAGCAGGGTGGATAAAAATCTATGATTTTTTTTTTTAAAAAAATCGAAAAAATCTATTTTTTATTTAAATCAGATTTTTTTTTTTTTTTATATAAAATGCTTTTTGAGGAAAATATATTACCATCCAAAGGTTATTTCATTATGAAATAAAGATTACTTTTTTAATTATGTAGAATAAGGCTGTATATGTTTTAATTTTTTGTTAAATTCCATTAATCCATTCACAATGTCATGCTCTTCCAGAGGTTTTTGTAAGATTATTGGGTAGTTTCTCTACCTACAAGATATTATCACAGATGCTTAGTTTAATTTTGGAGTTCTCAAAACTGAATTTATAACATGAAAAGAGTTGAGAAAAAGATCTTAAAGGGTTTCTACCACTTCGCTGCACATATTTAGCTGTCAGACACTAGCGATCCGCTAGTGTCTGCTCTGCCCAACCATCCTAATATAATTGCTTTTGGGGCAGCCGTTTTGCTAAAAAAAAGAACTTTTATTAATATGCTAATGAGCCTCTAGGTGCTATGGGGGCGTCATTAGCACCTAGAGGCTCCGTCTACCTTCAGAAACTGCCGCCGCCCAGCGCGTCCCTCTGAATGCGATCCTCCTTGTGAGCGTATGTATTCTGCGCATGCGCAGTGAATGTCTGACCGCTTCCTTGCTCAGACATCTCCACTGCGCCTGCGCGATGACGCCGTAGTGCTCCGACGAACAGGCGCAGTGGAGATGTCTGAGCAGGGAAGCTGTCAGACATTCACTGCGCATGCGCAGAATACATACGCTCACAAGGAGGATTGCATTCAGGAGGAGATGGGCGGGCTGGAGGGACGCGCTGGGCGGCGGCAGTTTCTGAAGGTAGACGGAGCCTCTAGGTGCTAATGACGCCCCCATAGCACCTAGAGGCTCATTAGCATATTAATACAAGTTCTTTTTTTTAGCAAAACGGCTGCCCCAAAAGCAATTATATTAGGATGGTTGGGCAGAGCAGACACTAGCGGATCGCTAGTGTCTGACAGCTAAATATGTGAAACCGAAGTGGTAGAAACCCTTTAATCCTAACTTCTACAAACCTATAAATACAGAATCAACCCCTTCAGTGCTAAGTTTAAAGTTCAGTGAATAGAATATAAACAATATTTTTCTGATTGTTTTGGAGTGGAATAGATCTGCACAAGAACAGAGTGAAACTAAGTGTAAGGAGGAAAAGGCAAGCAGACAAGGAGTACTACAAAATGAAAGTGAAACTTTCTGAGCACAGTACTGCACAGCCACAGACAGACAAGTCTTTGGATCTTTTTGTGTGTATGACCTGAGGTTTATCACATTCTTTCCTTGGAGGAAAAAAACTATAATGGCAGCAGGCCGTAAAAGAGACCTAGTTTGGCAATATTTTAATGAAGTTCCTTTACCTATCGGTAAGGCAGGCATGCGTGCAAAATGCAAACACTGCAACAAAGAAATGCAAGGCCTGGTGGCCTGAATGTGGCGACATCATGAGATGTGCTGTGATGAAGATGACCAAAAAAACTAATTTTTCTCCTTCCTAAGTGCAACAGAAAAATTGTCCAAATATGAATCTTTATGTAAAAAACTATGATTTAAATCAAGCCTTACTGACTAGTGATTTAAATCGTGATTTAAATCGGTTTGCTTTAAATCAAATCCACCCTGGCAAGTAGCCTAAGAAAGCCGCCAATATCAAACCTTCTCTTCTCACATAATGTGCTTAGTGTAGGCATCTATCTCCACTTGATGGCCACTTCGTTGAGCATTGAGTGTAAGTTAAGACAAGCAGCAGAAGTCAAGTAGAGATCCAGTGGTGTCTCCTGGTGTCCTTTTGTAAATGTCCTCCGGCCGGTTGGCATGCATTGTTGTAACAGGAACTCTTAGATGTTCTTAGGTAATGCTGATAGGGTCTTGATGCTTTGACAACCTCCAATGAGGACAATCGTGTCGATTCCAGAAACTGAACCCCTATATGTTTTATTGTTTTCTTGGTGACCTATCCCTTTATTGTAATGCGTAATGAATATGTGACCATAGACCTCACCTCCTACTGCTATAACTGCTTGAGATAGCTGCATATCAGTAGGGCATGCCATAAAATTATGATCAAGGTGGCCCAACCTCGCGAGAATTAATTCCCTTTACACCAGGTGATCAGGAGTGTTACAGCTATGGGCTATGCTGGGGGTATTTTTTTAATCTGTAAGTGGTGACCTATCCTTGCGACATGCTATCATTTACTATAGGGGAAATAATCCTTTAAGCCCCAACCCTTTCCCAAGGCAAAAACTAAATTATGGATACAACAAAGATGTAAAAGACTCTTGTGTCTCTTCCATATATCTAAAATATTGATGGTTTCAAGAGTTTTAGAATTTTCTGAGTTACTGGTGGTTTTTTTTTCCCCCCCATTTTTATTTGTTTCCACTTTATGGCATCTGTCAGCAGTTTTGTACCTGTGAAACTGGCCGGCTGACCTGTTACATGTGCGCTTGGCAGCTGAAGGCGTCTGTGTTGGTCCCAAGTTCATATGTGCCCGCATTGCTGAGAAAAATGCTGTTTTATGGTGTTACCATTACACCTAGAGGATCAGCTCTCTGCAACTGCCACACCCTCTGCACTATGATTGACAGGGCCAGGCAGTGAAATCATTGCAAGTGGCCCTGTCAATCAAATTGCAGCAGTTGCAGAGCCTCTAGGTGTAATGGTAACGCCCCCGTTGCTCCTAGAGGCTCCTTTACAAATATTATAACATCATATTTCTCAGCAATACGGGCACGTATGAACATGGGACCAACACAGACGCCTTCAGCTGCCAAGTGCACATGTAACAGGTCAGCCAGTTTTATATGTACAAATCTGCTGACAGATGCCCTTTAAACCAGGCACAATGTCTTGTAGGATTAGCTCAGCTAAATGTAATGACACCTTCCACTTAGTGAGCTGTTGCTTCATTCTGGAGAAAAAGTACTTTTAATCCATATGCAAATGAACAGTTAAGTGCACCGAGGGTGGGTCCAAATCACTGTGTACCCTTCTTCTGACAAGCCCAGGTTCCTGCATAGTCCTCTTGCTTGGCCCGGTCAATGAAGAAGGAGAGGGAGGTGCTGGCAGGAGGAGTGAGGGTGCACAGAGTGGTTTGGGCCTGCCCTCAGTGCACTTAACTGCTCATTTGCATGTAGATTAAAAGTTTTTTTTCTCCAGAATGAAGCAACAGCTCACTAAGTGGAAGGTGTTGTTACATTCAGTCGAGATAGCCCTACAAGACATTGGGGGGCATTTATCAAGACTGGTGTTCCCATATGGCCGCCTTGATCCCCTTCGCTGAAATAAGATGTGCCTAATTTAAGACGCAAATGCCTCTAAATAAATTAGTTGCATCTCTGGCACTCCGGGCGCCACAAACGTGAACTAAAACTTATGTTAGTTTCTGGTGCAAGTTATAGTAAATCAGGCAGCCCCGCCCCCTCCTGATAAGCCCCACCTCTTTTCTTGCCACTTCAGAAAAGTGTTGAAGCTGAAAAAGGCACAAATAATGGCGCGCACCCTTATTTGTAACTTTTTAACAGATGTAAAAGCTTTAGTAAATGTACCCATTGTGCCTGTTTTAGTGAATTTCCTGGGGACAGGTTCCCTTTAAGACACATTATCTGATATCTCTAAAAGCAGAGTTTGGACGCCGTCGCTGTAGCATTTCCCTGATGGATGCAACATGTACGGTATATTCAGTGCTAAAATTACAAGAGCCTTCACAATAGAGCGCATTATCCTCTCAACAATGCACCTCCGCTCCCTCCCTGATTTACAGTCGCCAATAATGGAGAGCGCACGTCCTTGGCAGCTAAGTGGTTAAGTGCTGCACCTCCTGCCATATTGCATTTGAGGGGAAAGAAGCCGAAAACAAACAGGGCTGGCATGAAAAATGGTATAGCAGCACTAGTGCACCACGTGGGAGTGAAGTGGATGGCAAAGAAGTAATAGTGTTGCCTGATTATTATTATTTTTTTATAGTGTAAGTCAGCAATTTTTTTATTTCTTCAGAAATTTACCCTAAATCGGCATTTATTTAAGAATGGCTCGTGTCAAAAGCAATTGGCGGTTCCGACTCTTCAGAGGTTTCCTCAGCATCAACCTAAAGCGTCAGAAGTGTGGCCCCTGTGGCCCATTCTTCCAATAACTTGCCGTCGCATTTGCTTAAATGGCTTGTAACGAGCAAGGTCTTCGCCCACTCTGTGACATCACGTCATTATATCTTGTAATTGCTTACACAGCCTCGCTCGAGCCTCGGCGTTCGCATTTTGGCAAAATTACAAGAGCCTTCACAATAGAGCGCATTATCCTCTCACAATGCGCCTCCGCTCCCTCTTTCATTTGCAGTCACGAATAATGGAGCGCACACACGTCCTCGGCAGCGTCGTGGTTAAGTGCTGCACCTCCTGCCATATTGCATTTGAGTGCAAGCACATAACCTCTTAATTACCTCCCAGTGATTCAGTCCATTAATATGGCTGCTCTCCCTTTTATATTTTAGCTGTGGTCTCCACGTTTAGTTTTATTTACAAGGCCGCCACCATCGCGTCATCTATGTGCCCTTTACAGCCTGCCATGAGATGCATCAGAATATTACACAGACAATGGAAGCCGTAATCTTTCATGATCAGGGGCAGGCCGGGCCTCATAACAATCGTCGGCAGGAGGGGGGCTGAGCTCATACGCAGTCTCCGTACCAGAAAACCACTAATATCACTTGTATGTTATTCAGGGGAGTGGAGTTTAAAGGGGTTCTCCTATAATTAATGTAAAAAAATTAAAATCGGACATCCTATGGAACATGACAATCTCTTACTAACAAAGCTAGAACCAGCCCTGCACCTCACATGGATCCAGAGATCTCCCCATTCATTGCTCTGCTAGATTTATATCAAGCTGGCAGCTGGAGGGGCATGTCCTTAATGCTGGAGGTCAGGGGGTGAGTCCTTTTTGCAGTGGCTGTCTCTCAGTCACAGCTCAGGACACAATTGAAGGATGGAACTGAGCATGGGTGTCCACCTCAGCATGGTGGACAGAGAAATAAGAAAAGGCGCAAACAGCAGGTGGCGCTATAAAGCCAGATTTCAGTGAATAATTCGGTGGCTATACTACATTTTAGTTACATGCAGTTAAAAAAGTATTCGGGACCAGGTACTGGTTTGAAAACTGAAGAGTATTTTTTGGTGGGACAACCCCTTTTAATGCTTTAGCTTTGTGTGCTTTTGCATTTTTACTGTAATGTTTTTGTTTTTTTCATGAATCTTTGTCTTTTGGGGACTTTTTGTGCAGTGGTTTAATTAGAAATACGGGACATGCCTCCCTTTCAACAACATTTCAGATTTAAAGAGTCTTTGTATCTCATCTTTGGGGTTCACGAGATTAAAGCGGTCCTAGGTCACTCAAGCTATTGCCTCTTGGTCGGGGATTTTGTACCACAGCTTGGCAGTACATATATGGGTCAGGGTAACATCTGACCTTGTACTGAAAGTATGGGACCCCTTTTATCCATAGCACCCCCATCTCAGTATTACTGAGGTTCACATCAAAATTAAAGATTTTGTCTAATGGCATTAATATGCTTATATTTTATGCTTATTAACCTATATATTTTAAGCTTATTAAGGCATGTTTAGAAGTCTAAAATGCACAGCCTAAAGCCTGTATTACACAGGCCGATTGAGCAAGCGATTGTCAGGAGGGAAGCGTTCCCTCCCGGCAATTGCTTGCTAGCTACTAGAGGAGACTGCTGCTACTACATGCGGCGATCTCCTCTGCAGCATGGGGAGGAGCGATGGCTTTGCCATAACTCATCCCCTTGCTGTCTAGTGGTTTGCTGGCGGCAGATCATGATTAGATAATCTGCTGCCAGTCACCCGATGAATAAGCGTTTTCTCGTTCATTGGGCAATCCAGCGGCAGTATTACACTGCAAGATGACCGCTAACGAGCATCCATACAAACACTAGCCTAAAAAATCGGCCAGTGTAATACAGCCTTAATATGGTACCAGCTGAGAAAATTAGATTTTCAAATCTCAAACACACTGTGCGGAAATTGATGACCTATCCTCGGGATACGTCGTCAATATCAGATCAGCGGGGGTCCGATACCCAGCACCCCCGCTAATCGGCTGTTTGAAATGGAGACAGCGCTCATTACACTATGCGTCATCTCCTCTGGAGCAGCGGCGTAGTGTCATTGCAGGTAAATGCTCTATTCAAGTGAACGGAGAGAGTGCTCGTCATTACACTAAAGGGGCTGTGCAGGCAGTATATATTGATGACCTATCCTCAGGATAGGTCATCAATGTCTGATCAGTGTGGTGTCCAACACCCAGCACCCACTGCCAGTCAAAAAGTAGGCTTAAAAAATAAAAGAAATCCTGCTCAGATCTCCCATTGCTCCCGCTCGGACATAATGGTGAGATGAATATGACTTATTTTGAGGCATTCTGACCTTTTGGAGGCCATGTCCTGGTGATAGAAGGACCCGCACCTATCTGACAATGGGGGCATATGCTAGCGATATGCCACCAGTGTCTGATATGACACAACCCGTTTAATACTCCCTTTAAACGCTGCTGAAAACCTAATTTGTAGTAATGTCATAATCTTTTGCATATATTATTTTACAGTAAAGCAATAGAATCGGCAAGAAGCACATTATGGGAAATCACTGAGGACTTTTGCATTTACTCTGATCCCTCGTAAAGTTACACACAAAGCCAAAATTCAATCTTCCCCTGTGATCTCTTACATAGAGGTTGATAGAAACCATTTAGTTGAAAGTTCAGTCCCGTTACCAACAGTGGGGGGTATTTTTTGTATCTGTATTCTACCATTATAGAGTCGATGGGTTTTGCAGGGTTTTGCTTTTATGATCACAGAAAGATCAAACCACAAGGAGGTTAAAAGATTCTTGTCAGATCAATGCTGCGGTTCATAATGAAAGGGAGGACATGACTGCTGGAATTTCAGCTCAAATTCAGTTTTGGAGCCTTGAGAAGAAATGTGACATTACCGGTGTGTGGTGATCAGCGAGTGACCCGGAATGACTACCGCCATCTCTAGTGTAATGAAACTGTCCTGTCTGATGGCAGCTCGGCAGTGTCCTTGGTTTCTGGATGATTTTTACTTCTCCGGTGACTGGTGGAGGTGCGGAAGTTGTGGTCTTTGCCCTTGTACGTTTATTCACATGTGTTAATGGGATTGTCTATATTACGTTAATGTATGCACAGTCGGGACAAGCTGCCTCTTATTAGGCTAGCATTGAAATGAATTCTATTTTACGGTTTTAGGCTGCTAGTTGAGGATATAATGCAGCAAGGGAAATGTGTAGAAGGACCAGATTGAATGGGGTCTCCCTATATTTATAGCATACAACCTACTTCTCATTTAGGGTTTGTCTGACAACCTCTACTAAGTTTTGTCCGCTGCTCCTAAAATGTATATTCTTCTCTTGAAGGGGTTGATTGGGTGTTTAATACTGATGACCAGTCTTGGGATAGGATCATCAGTATCTGATCAGTGGGGGTCCAACATCCGGCACCACTGCCGATCAGCTGTTTGGGGAGGCTGCGACGCTCACGGGAACCATATGACATCACATTCATTGGTTACATGGACTAGATTCGCATGAGTCCCACCCATTCAAGTGAATGGGGCTGAACTGCGATACCAAACACAGCCACTATGCAATAGGACGGCGCTGTGCTTGGAAAGTTGCAAGTAGGCCGCGATACTCACTGGAGCTCCGGGCGAGTGCCACGGCCTCCTCAAACAACTGATCGCCAAGGGTGCCAGGTGTCAGAACCTCACCGACCTGATATTAATGACCTATCCTGAGCATAAGTCATAAGTTAAACGCTTGGAAATAAAACCCTTCAAAACACCCTAGCTTCGTACTGTTCTGCTCAGAGTCTCCTTGCAGTCCACGTTTACCTGTATTTAGCAATTATTTTGGAGGGAGGGGTGTGATCTTCTTTTCCTTAAAATTTTATTTCTGAGATTTGTAAGTATTTTCCTTTGAAAGTGTACTTAATGGCCTACAGGTCTCAAGTTACAGCCTGTATTCACTATTCTGCAGGCTTCAGAGTTGAAATCTCCCTGGATTTCCTGCTGGATCAGCATCTGCACAGACCTTTCTCTGATATTTTAGTTGTGGGACCTAGTAGTCTTTGCACCGTGCTCTGTAGAATCATAGGCCTCATGCACATGGCCGTTTTCATTGCAAACCGCAGATCCGCAAAATACAGATGTGCGCCGTGTGCATGCCGCATTTTGTTGCAGACCCTTTGTAGGTAATAGAACATGTTCTATCTCTTATTGCAAAACGGACACACAGATCCGGACATGGACACAGCGGTATGCCACCAGTGTGCAAGATGAGACAGCTCCTTTTAATGGTAACGCAGTGCACATTGGGAAATCCATGACCAAAATCACAGCGTTGTTGCATAGAGTATATTAGAAAACTAGAGCTGGTTCTATCTTAATTAAGATCTAATCCTATACTTCTGGACAACCCCTTAAATATTTAATTTTACATCCTCATTTCCATTCTCTTGTGTACCACCAAAGCCAGCAAGACGCGTTCTCACTTTTATGTGAGATAGCATATAAATGTTAACCGAGAATTTCTTTAAAACCCGCTGCTTCTCCTTCTGCTTCAAGCAGCATCCACGAGTTGAAGGTCGCAGTGTAACATTCCTTCTAAAGTAGATTTTGATGATCTTTTAGAATAGATGCTTTTGAAAACATTGACACATGGATAATAATTCTTTCTTTTCGCAGGAGTCCAATGTTCTTATTGCTGCTAACAGCCAGGGCACAATCAAGGTAAGTTGTATCCCTCACCTTATACAGGCCATTTCTGGGTCCGTGTGAGGATGGACTTCTGTTGAATATCTTGCTAGAAGTTGAGGAACATCGAGTCATTGGATTCTTGCTTCACCAGACAGCCTTCCTAGGACTCGTTTTCTCTTACCTCCTTGTTATACAGATCACTTAGTGCGCGCCAGAGTCAGCCATTTAATGTTCCTGAAAATATAGCTTTATCTCTATTTGGTGGTGTTACTTCAGCTGTCACCCACATTGGCAGGATGACATATTACCCACAGATGGATCTTGTTAGAAAACACATATTCCTTACAGTTGCAAAATGCAGTAATGTTGTTCTTTCATTTTCCATTCAGGTACTGGAGCTGGTATGAAACATAGACACCTGGTTCACAAGTGAAGAGGTCTTCAAGTTCTCTTGTTCTAAGGCAGGATCTCCACCTGCAGAAAACTCTAAAACTCTTCCTGATGGAGACTCTCAAAGCATTACGTCACATGTCACTTCTGGACTCTCGTGAGACTTTTCGATGGGCAGGACAAGAGTGGGAATGCCCATAAATGGACCAACAGTTTATGCCGCCATCCCCGGGCACTCAAGAATTCTCCCGCCCTCATAACTGTGTACTTTTTCTCTTCTGGTGCTGCTTTATACCTTAGTAATTGGGGGGCCTGTATACTGTTGCTTTGTTCGGTTCCTACCAACACTGAGGACATAACCTGAAAGGTAGAGAAAGGCTTCATTTTTATCATAGGGGAAGCTATTAAAAACATCACACAAAAAGAAAGTCCCAAAAACCTAAAAATAAAGATTTAAATATTTCTAAGGACAAATTGCTGTCTGATTATACTGTCATTTTTATTTCTGTATATTAAAACCTAAGCTTCTCCTCTGCGGTACATGTAAAGATGGGGCTACGAACAGCATCACGTTCTACAGCTGCACAGTTTACAGACAACTACTTCACTAGACACCGACGAGCAAGCTGTATGTGTATCTCTGACCTAACTTCCGATTGACAGCCTGTATTATAGCCAAAAGTGGTATACAGAATGTTACTGGTAGCTGCTAAAACGTGTCCATGCTCTGTCAACAGACACACCGCTATAATGCTCAAAGATGTGAACTAAAAGTCATCAAATGGGTTTTCCAGAGTTAAAAACAAATCTATAATTAACATCAACTGTGGTCTTAGAGCGCGCCATTTGTTATTTTTGCCTTTCAAAAGGTATGACACAAAATAGAGTCATAAGAAAAGATGCTCTGGAATTGTTATTCCATGGGGAATACAAGTAGTTACTAAGACATACATGTCACAAGAGGGGACAGGTCCTCTATAAGCAGTAAGTGAGTATTCGATTGACAGTTGATGCTCTGAGTAACTTTGAAAAAAACACAAGACTGGGCTAGACAACTGGGCATAGCATTTCCAAAGCAGCAGGTCTTATAGAGATGTTCCCAGTATTGCAGTCTTTAGTACTGTACTTGCCAAATGTGGTCAAAGGAACAGAAACAGTGTTACGGGTGCCAAAGGCTCATTGATTGCACATTGGACACTAAGGCTTGCCTCTTATGGTCCAGACCCACAGAAGAGCTGTTGAGCACACATTTCTGAAAAAGTCAATCCAAAGCACATTGGACGCTAAGGCTAGTTTCACACTAGCGGCAGGGGACTCTGGCAGGCTGTTCTGGCGGGTGAACAGCCTGTCGGATCCATCCGCCGCTAGTTCACGTGTGCCACCGGACTGCCGCTCCGTCCCTATTGACTATGATGGTTGCGGAGTTACGGCAGCGCACAGAGAGAGGCAGCTGGACTAGAAGTACTGCATGCAGTACTTTTAGTCCGGCTGCTTCTCGCCTATGCGCTGCCGTGCCGCCACCAGAACTCCGCCCACATTATAGTCAAAGGGGACGGAGCGGCAGTCCGTGGGCACACGTTAACTAGTGGCAGGACGGATCCGACAGGCTGTTCACCCGCCGGAACAGCCTGCTGGATTCCCCTGCCGCTAATGTTAAAGTACCCTAAGGTTTGCCTCTTCTGGTCCAGACCCACAGAAGAGCTGTTGAGCACATATTGCTGAAAAAGTCAATCCAAATTAGCACCATGCATTGTAGCTTGTTGCATTGCCACAGGGGGATCCATGATGCCCTGTCCACTGCTAAATGAGCAGTTTGACATCAGAACTGGACAATGGAGTAATAGAACAAGGTGTCCATGTTTGATGTTTCACAAGACCTCAAAGGTGGTGTGACTCTCTGGGCAATGTCTTGTTGGGAAAACTTTGGTCCTGGCATTCATTAGGATGTTACAACCTAAACATTGGTGCAACAAACGAGTACCAAATCCTCAATTAAGCATCTCTGAAGTATGCTGGAAAAAAACCTTCTGGAGCATTTATTTTATGATTGCATTTTACTCATTTTGGGCTTAAAATCATTTTTTCAATTAGTTTTTTTATAAAAAATATTTTTCAGCTTTGTCATAAAGGGTTGACTTTTGATTAGCTGTGAGAATCGTACTTTCCTTTTCACTTTGTGCCTGTCATGCAATAACCCTTATCTCAAACATACTAATAACTTAAAAACGTATTCAAGCCACATTCTTATGAGTAAGAGAACAATTAGGTTATAATGAGTGTTTATAAGGTCAGGAAATCAAAGATAATCTCGAGAATCTCAAGGCTGTACAGAGAAAAGGGCTAAAAAAAATTAATCAGTTTAAAAATATATATTTTTAACTTAAAATGAGTAGAATGCAATAATAAAAAAAATGCTTCCTAAGTTACTCTTAGCCTTTAACCCCTTAGTGACCACGCACATTTTTTGAAATTGCATTCCAAAAGCTATAACAATACATCAATGTACTTGTATGAGGTCTTATTTTTTGCAGCACAAGTTACAGTTTTAATGCACCATTTTAAATACATGTAGTGATTGATTAAAGCAAGCTGTTTAGCTAAAACCCCCTTTGTTTTCGTCAGTAAAAAGGTGTATTAGTGGTCACTAAGGGGTTAAGGTATCTGCTACTAACGTCAAAGTATTAGATACCACAGGACAACTTTAGAGGCTTTGTGGAGTCCATGATCTACACACTATTAGACATGTGGGTTTAATGGAATAGATTGGTGTCCATCTTATTGTGAATCTCTTGTGCTCTAGAACAATGCCACGTGATGAATTTAATTTCAAGTAAGATAAAAGCTGAGCACTGCTTCTATGCAATCAATTAATCGAGCGGGACCTTCTCTTTGTGAGCTGACTGATCCAATATAGCCTGGCACAATATGCTTTCTAGTACATGCCTCACTTGCTTTTCATTCCACTCTAATAGATACCCGTTTCTTTAATATTACAGGCCCTTATATTGTAGTATTAGTGTTTTCTTCTCATGACACTCCCTGGATGGCAGCTTTGTTGGTTATTGCTTTGCATTTTTCCTTTCATCTATAATAAAGTGGTTCAATGTACATAAACTAAGGCTAATTTATAAGCACACTTGGCATTTGTAAATAGATTCCCTGCTTTAAGACACATAACATTTTCATTTTTTTCCCCTTGAAAATGAGGCAGAATGTTTTTCTTCTGCCTCAGAAGTGGCACATGCCAGTGCATATGATGTCATTATGTATGCATACATAATCTATCAGATGGTGGCTTACACCAGGTCTAAAATTGTGGCAGGGAAGGGGACGAGCCCGTCTCATTCATCATTTTCTACACCTGTTTTAGGCATAGAAAATGGTCTAAATCTAAGACAGCTCAGAAGCTGCCTTACATTTAGTACTACGTAACAGGCGGTGTTTCTCTATGAACAACACAAAAGGCGCACCATAGGGTAGTACAGTCCAGTTAAGTAAATGAACAAAAGATACTCCAAATTGGAGGCTCACCTTAATGCGTTGTGCAATCAATAGGCACAACACTACTTAGGGCTTGAAGGGGGTCGTAAAAGACCCCCAAGGCAGATGGTCATGCAGCCAGGGATGTACGCATTTCCACGTAGGAATGCCTGGAGTCCCCAAGAAGGCGGATTAATCCAAGTAAAGAGAAGAAACTCCCACGGCGCAAAAACGTCTTTGACTATATAAACTTGATTTAATAATTTGGCAGGTGGTACAGCGCGTTTCGGGGCAGAAGACACCCCTTCATCAGGTACTATGAGCAGTTTGTACCTGATGGTGTTTCTTCTGCCCCGAAACGCGTTGTGCCACCTACCGAAATTATTAAATCAAGTTTATATCGTCAAAGACGCCGTGGGAGTTTCTTCTCTTTACTTACATATAGTACTGGCGCTGGATGCGACAAAGTTATGGAGAGGCATGCGCCTCTTCATTTCTTCGGTGGATCCTCCGCCAGCTACGGGGCTTTATTAACCACTTCAACCCCGCTAGCTGAAACCCCCTTCATGACCAGAGCACTTTTTACACTTCGGCACTACACTACTTTCACCGTTTATCGCTCGGTCATGCAACTTACCACCCAAATGAATTTTACCTCCTTTTCTTCTCACTAATGGAGCTTTCATTTGGTGGTATTTCATTGCTGCTGACATTTTGACTTTTTTTGTTATTAATCAAAATGTAACGATTTTTTTGCAAAAAAATGAAATTTTTCACTTTCAGCTGTAAAATTTTGCAAAAAAAACGACATCCATATATACATTTTTCGCCAAATTTATTGTTCTACATGTCTTTGATATAAAAAAAAATGTTTGGGCAAAAGTTATAGCGTTTACACACTATGGTACAAAAATGTGAATTTCCGCTTTTTGAAACAGCTCTGACTTTCTGAGCACCTGTCATGATTCCTGAGGTTCTACAATGCCCAAACAGTAGAAAAACCCCACAAATGACCCCATTTCGGAAAGTAGACACCCTAAGGTATTCGCTGATGGGCATAGTGAGTTCATAGAACTTTTTATTTTCTGTCACAAGTTAGCGGAAAATGATGATTATTTTTATTTTTTTTCTTACAAAGTCTCATATTCCACTAACTTGCGACAAAAAATAAAAAATTCTAGGAACTCACCATGCCCCTCACAGAATACCTTGGGGTGTCTTCTTTCCAAAATGGGGTCACTTGTGGCGTAGTTATACTGCCCTGGCAATTTAGGGGCCCAAATGTGTGAGAAGAACTTTGCAATCAAAATGTGTAAAAAATGACCGGTGAAATCCGAAAGGTGCACTTTGGAATATGTGCCCCTTTGCCCACCTTAGCAGCAAAAAAGTGTCACACATCTGGTATCGCCGTACTCAGGAGAAGTTGGGGAATGTGTTTTGGGGTGTCATTTTACATATACCCATGCTGGGGGAGAGAAATATCTTGGCAAAAGACAACTTTTACCATTTTTTTATACAAAGTTGGCATTTGACCAAGATATTTTTCTCACCCAGCATGGGTATATGTAAAATGACACCCCAAAACACATTCCCCAACTTCTCCTGAGTACGGCGATACCAGATGTGTGACACTTTTTTGGTGCCAAGGTGGGCAAAGGGGCACATATTCCAAAGTGCATCTTTCGGATTTTGCAGGCCATTTTTTACACATTTTGATTGCAAAGTACTTCTCACACATTTGGGCCCCTAAATTGCCAGGGCAGTATAACTACGCCACAAGTGACCCCATTTTGGAAAGAAGACACCCCAAGGTATTCCGTGAGGGGCACAGCGAGTTCCTAGAATTATTATTTTTTTTGTCACAAGTTAGCGGAAAATTATGATTTTTTTTTTTCTCTTTTTTCCTTACAAAGTCTCATATTCCACTAACTTGCGACAAAAAATAAAAAAATTTAGGAACTCGCCATGCCCCTCACGGAATACCTTGGGGTGTCTTCTTTCCAAAATGGGGTCACTTGTGGCGTAGTTATACTGCCCTGGCAATTTAGGGGCCCTAATGTGTGAGAAGTACTTTGCAATCAAAATGTGTAAAAAATGGCCTGCGAAATCCGAAAGGTGCACTTTGGAATATGTGCCCCTTTGCCCACCTAGGCAGCAAAAAAGTGTCACACATCTGGTATCGCCGTACTCAGGAGAAGTTGGGGAATGTGTTTTGGGGTGTCATTTTACATATACCCATGCTGGGTGAGAAAAATATCTTGGTCAAATGCCAACTTTGTATAAAAAAAATGGTAAAAGTTGTCTTTTGCCAAGATATTTCTCTCACCCAGCATGGGTATATGTAAAATGACACCCCAAAACACATTCCCCAACTTCTCCTGAGTACGGCGATACCAGATGTGTGACACTTTTTTGCAGCCTAGATGTGCAAAGGTGCCCAAATTCCTTTTAGGAGGGTATTTTTAGACATTTGGATCCCAGACTTCTTCTCACGCTTTAGGGCCCCTAAAAAGCCAGGGCAGTATAAATACCCCACATGTGACCCCACTTTGGAAAGAAGACACCCCAAGGTATCCAATGAGGGGCCTGGCAAGTTCATAGAAATTTTTTTTTTTCGCATAAGTTAGCGGAAATTGTTTTTTTTTTTTTTTTGTTTTTTTTTTTCTCACAAAGTCTCACTTTCCGCTAACCTGGGACAAAAATTTAAATCTTTCATGGACTCAATATGCCCCTCAGCGAAAACCTTGGGGTGTCTTCTTTCCGAAATGGGGTCAGTTGTGGGGTGTTTGTACTGCCCTGGCATTTGAGGGTCTCCGCAATCATTACATGTATGGCCAGCATTAGGAGTTTCTGCTATTCTCCTTATATTGAGCATACAGGTAATGAGATTTTTTTTTCCGTTCAGCCTCTGGGCTGAAAGAAAAAAATGAACGGCACAGATTTCTTCATTCGCATCGATCAATGTGGATGAAAAAATCTCTGCCAAAAAAAAAAAGGAGGGGAAAGGCGTCCGCCCAACATCCATACCCACTTAGCTCGTATGCCCTGGCAAACCAGATTTCTCCATTCACATCAATCGATGTGGATGAATAAATCATTGCCGGGATTTTTATTTTTTTTATTTTTTTTTACATACAAAGTGTTTGCCAAAGCATAGGAACGCCGCCTCCTCCTCAGCTCGTATGCTTCGGCAAACGTATCTGTTACTGCAGAGTAGAAATCTCGTCTTGCAGCGCCGCATACACCGACTTGCGTGTAATCTGACAGCAGCGCAATGCTTCTGTCAGAATGCACATCGGTGCTGCAGCTAGTCGATCGGTTGGTCCACCTGGAAGGTAAAAAAAAAACAAACAAAAAAACAGGCCGCAACGCAATAATTTTATTAACTTTGCAACAGAACATATAAACTTTAACTTTTTTAACTGAACATTAACCTTTTTGCTTACTGGTGTTTTTTTTTTTTTTTTTTTACCTTTTATAGAACAAACCTCTCCTTCCCCATGGGTCAATGTGCAAAGCGCAAATCGCCCAAAGATGTGGCGAAGTGCATTATGCACTTTGTCCCAGGTGAAAGGAGACGTTTGCAGCAGCTGTGTGAGTGAATGGGCCCTAATAGCCCTGTGTGCCTGTCCTGGTGAGATGATCTCTATGCTAATAGTGTACCTGTGAGTGGTACTTCCGGAAACACTCTCCAAAGCATAGGGCAGGGTGGTCAGGACAGAAATAGCGGGTGTCACGCCTTATTCCACTCCTGCTACAGACACGACATCTTTTTCGGGGTGGCGGTCGGTTTGAGGTACCAGGAATGACACTGGGGAAATGTCGCTCGTGTAGACGGCTAACTACACTGGTGGATGGGGCCTCGGAACCTCCTGGGTACAGGAGGTTCTCGATGATCTCTTTCTGAAATTTGAGGAAGGATCCAGTTCTCCCAGCCTTACTGTAGAGAACAAAACTATTATACAGAGCCAATTGAATCAAATATACAGACACCTTCTTATACCAGCGTCTGGTTCTGCGGGAAACTAAATACGGAGACAACATCTGGTCATTGAAGTCCACCCCTCCCATGTGAAGGTTATAGTCGTGGACTGAGAGGGGCTTTTCAATGACACGGGTTGCTCGCTCAATTTGGATTGTCGTGTCTGCGTGAATGGAGGAGAGCATGTAAACGTCACGCTTGTCTCTCCATTTCACCGCGAGCAGTTCTTCGTTACACAGTGCGGCCCTCTGCCCCCTTGCAAGACGGGTGGTAACGAGCCGTTGGGGAAAGCCCGCGTGACTAGTTCGCGCAGTACCACAGGCGCCAATCCGTTCTAGAAACAAATGCCTAAAGAGGGCCACACTTGTGTAAAAATTGTCCACATAAAGATGGTACCCCTTGCCGAATAAGGGTGACACCAAGTCCCAAACTGTCTTCCCACTGCTCCCCAGGTAGTCGGGGCAACCGACCGGCTCCAGGGTCTGATCTTTTCCCTCATAGATCCGAAATTTGTGGGTATAGCCTGTGGCCCTTTCACAGAGCTTATACAATTTGACCCCATACCGGGCGCGCTTGCTTGGGATGTATTGTTTGAAGCCAAGGCGCCCGGTAAAATGTATCAGGGACTCGTCTACGCAGATGTTTTGCTCTGGGGTATACAAATCTGCAAATTTCAGGTTGAAATGGTCTATGAGGGGCCGAATTTTGTGGAGCCGGTCAAACGCAGGATGGCCTCAAAACGTGCCCTGGACATAGCAGCAGAGAACATGGGCATGTGATGAATTGGGTTCGTGGACCAATATGACCGCAATTCATGCTTTTTAGTTAGACCCATGTTGAGGAGGAGGCCCAGGAAAGTTTTAATTTCGGAAACTTGGACTGGTTTCCACCGGAAAGGCTGGGCATAAAAGCTTCCCGGGTTAGCGGTTATAAATTGTGTGGCATACAGATTTGTTTCTGCCACAACTAAGTCTAAGAGCTCCGCAGTCAAGAACAGCTCAAAAAATCCCAGGGCTGAACCGATCTGAGCTGTCTCAACCCGAACTCCAGACTGGGCAGTGAAAGGGAAAACTACAGGTGCGGCTGAAGTTGGGGACTGCCAATCAGGGTTTGCCAGCACCTCAGGGACTCTAGGGGCTCTACGGGCACGTCTTTGCGGTGGCTGCGACGGGGTCACTACTGCACGTGCCACCGTACCAGCTTCAACTGCCCTTCTGGTGCTCGCTACTTCACCAGGTTGTATGGCAGTGCTGGTACTAGGTCCAGGAAGGGCTGGGCTGCTGGTGTATGCCTCACCACGTAATCCGACAGCACCAGCCCCACTCTGCTGCTCTTGAAGCGGATCCTGCGCAACCTGCGGTCTAGCGACACGGGGCCGGGTACGCCTGGTGGTATCAGGGACCTCAACCTCCTCGTCCGAACTTTGGGTCAGAGAGCCACTGCTTTCTACAGGTTCGTATTCTGACCCGCTGGATTCATCAGATGAGGGTTCCCACTCCTCATCCGACTGGGTCAGAAGCCTGTAGGCCTCTTCAGAGGAATACCCCCTGTTAGACATGTGGGCAACTAAATTTAGGGGTATTCCCTGAGACTACCCAAGAAAAAAAAGCAAGCCTGTCTTACAAAGGGGAGGCTAGCGAAGTACAGGAGGCCGCTGCGGTTGATAAAAAATATCAAAACTGATTTTTTTTTTCGCCGCAGTGCGTGTAAAGTGATTGTGCAGTGATCAAAAAAAATAAATTTTTTGGGTCACTGCGGTGGGGCGGGCGTGGGTGAACGCACGTGTGGCCGACCGATCAGGCCTGATCGGGCAAACACTGCGTTTTGGGTGGAGGGCGAACTAAAGTGACACTAATACAATTATAGATCTGACCGTGATCAGTTTTGATCACTTCCAGATACTATAAAAGTACAAATGCTGATTAGCGATACGCTAATCAGCGAATAACGGACTGCGGTGCGGTGGGCTGGGCGCTAACTGATCCCTAACTACCTAACCAAGGGGCCTAAACTATACCTAAAACCTAACGGTCAATACCAGTTTGCACTGATCACTTTTTTCCTTTCACTTGTGATTGACAGGGGTGATCAAAGGGTTAATTGGGGTTCAGGGGGGTGATCTGGGGCTAAGTGTGTAGTGTTGGTGTACTCACTGTGTAGCCTGCTCCTCTGCTGGATCCAACCGACGAAAAGAACCAGCAGAGGAGCAGGCAGCCATATAACAGATCATATTTACAAATATGATCTGCTATCTGGCACTCTGATTGGATTTTTTAAAAATCAGCAACCTGCCAGCCGCGATCATTGGCTGGCAGGTTGCTGACGAAATACTTCTCGACGAAATGCCGGCCCGAACTGCGCGGGCGGCAAAGCGCGTCATCTCGCGTCTCGCGAGATGACGCGTATATGCGTGACTGTGCGCAGCGCTGCCGCCTCCGGACCGCACATCTGCGGTCCGGAGGCGGTTAAGACCGGTGTGTGGCATCGAGCATTTAGACTTTGTGACCATACTTTCTATTGGAATCATGTGGAGATATATATTGGCTTAATAAAGTGAGAATATACTGTATGATATGCTGCACTATCTATGAGTAGGTATTAGAGATCGACCGATATAGATTTTTTTTTTTTTTTTTTTTTAGCAGATACCAATAATCTGTGAACTTTCCGGCCGATAGCCGATAATTTATACCAATATTTTATATCTCATAATATATATTATATAAGTTGGTAGTCACTGAGGTGGTGGAAATTTGCATTTGGCACTAGTATATTATAAATGTAAATTATAAATTAATAAAGCTCTAAGGGCTCTTTCACACCTGCGTTATTGTCTTCCGGCATAGAGTTCCGTCGTCGGGGCTCTATGCCGGAAGAATCATGATCAGGATTATCCTAATGCATTCCGGAACGGAACGTTTTTTGGCCGGAGAAAATACCGCAGCATGCTGCGCTTTTTGCTCCGGCCAAAAAAACTGAAGACTTGCCGCAAGGCCGGATCCGGATTGAATGCCCATTGAAAGGCATTGATCCGGATCCGGCCTTAAGCTAAACGTCGTTTCGGCGCATTGCCGGATACGACGTTTAGCTTTTTTACAGTGGTTACCATGGCTGCCGGGACGCTAAAGTCCTGGCAGCCATGGTAAAGTGTAGCGGGGAGCGGGAGAGCAGTATACTTACCGTCCGTGTGGCTCCCCGGGCGCTCCAGAGTGACGTCAGGGCGCCCCAGGCGCATGGATGACGTGATCGCATGGCACGTCATCCATGCGCATGGGGCGCTCTGACGTCATTCTGGAGCACCCCGGGAGCCGCACGGATGGTAAGTATACCGCTCCCCCGCTCCTACTATGGCAACCAGGACTTTAATAGCGTCCTGGGTGCCATAGTAACACTGAAAGCATTTTGAAGACGGATCCGTCTTCAAATGCTTTCAGTACACTTGCATTTTTCCGGATCCGGCGTGTAATTCCGGCAAGTGGAGTACACGCCGGATCCGGACAACGCAAGTGTGAAAGAGGCCTTAGTTGGTAGTAAATTTATAATTTACATTTATAATATACTAGTGCCAAATGCCAATTTCCACACCATCCCCCCCTCCTCACTGACTTTAACAACACCTATCAGACCTCAGATCAGCCCTTTATTAACCCCTATCAGACTTCAGATCAGAACTTTATTAACCCCTATCAGATCTCAGATTAATAAAATAAAACACTCCTCGCCTCTCCTGTGCTGTGGCTCCTCTTCATCTCCGGGTCCGGTGTCTCGCTCCCCTGTGTTCTCCTGCCTTATCAAAGAAGACCAGGGAGGGTGAGTATCTGAAGCGTTTGCTGCGCTTCTTCCCCGCTCCCGGTACCCAATGCATACTAGTGCGCGCTTCCATAATGGAAGCGCTCACTAGTATTCTCTTTATACGCATTATCGGTATATCGGCAAGGTTAGATATCGATAATGTACAAAATCCTGAATTTCGGCCGATAATATCGGAGCAGGGGACTTGCATACTGTACACGCTACCACTTTATTCAGAGAATGAATTTTCGGGATCTTCAATTCTCAAGATCGTTGTAGATACCAGAGGTTAGTACCCCTAGTGATCTGACATTTAGCTCCTATCCTGTGGATAGATGATACATGCTTTTTGTGGGATAACCCTTTGATAAAGTCCTGTGATCACAGCAGTCTCTGCGCTGTGAGAAAACTTGTATAGGTAGTGACCAAGCTGTGCCTCAGGTGCACTGTAATATGACCATCCAGAAGCGCAAAACTGATATAGAAGCCTGTACCTACTAGGGGTTTATTACCTGCTATTTATATTCTCCAGATGATGCTCCTTCGCTGTATTTTAGCTTCACTCCATTGGGGCAGAGATATAATCTGTCACTACAGTTTAACTACAGTGTCTACAGGGAGTCTGATAATTGACTCGTAACTGGTTCAGGCTGCTGCTCCCTCCCTCCCCCTGCAGCTATGTCACAGGCTCCCCAGGACATGAGTGCAAGAAGAGCTGATTACCAGTATAGCATGGGTAGAATAATCATAAACTACAGATAATAACCACACAATGAGAAAAAGATGATCAGGACTCTGCTGGACATAGACTGAAGCGAATAAGCCTTAGTAAGAAGGAGTCTTGAGGGTCACTTTAGACACTGGGCTTCACAAAGAAATTGGTTGATGGGCTATTAGTTTTAAAGAACCACTCCCACAAAAAGCTGTATTCTCTGATCCATTATAAAGGTATGTGATGTAATTTATAGTGAAGGTAATCTTCTTACCAGTGACTGTATTTGTGAGTTATAACCTCCCTTCTGATCTTCAGCTGTGTCATGTGACCAATACTCTCCATTTGACACAGGACAGGAAGTCAGTTGCTTCTCTATTCATACCTATAAGACTGACATTGAGGCTCCTATAGGAATACATAGAGAAACTGGCCTTCTGTCCACACATAAGATGATTTATTTGGAAAGTCAGAGTGTTGGTCACATGACACAGCTGAGGATCAGAAGAGAGGTTATAACTCAGAAATAAGGTCTCTGGTAAGAGGATTAACTTCACTACAGTTTACATCATGTACCTTTCAAACAGGTCAGAGAATAAAACATATTTTATTGGAGTGGTTCTTTAAAGATAATATCCCATCAACCTATTTCTTTGTGAAGTCCACTGTTCTGGCCCTAGATTTTCAGAAGTCTCGAAATTCCTCCTTACTAAGGCTTATTTGCTTCAGTCTATGTCCAGTGGATTATTCAGCCCGTGGTATACTGGAAATCAGTTCTTCTTGTACTTATGTCTTGGTGAGCCAATTACCAGACTCCCTGTAGACACTATAGCTAAACTGTAGTCACAGATTACAGCTTTGTCCCAATGGAGTGAAGCTAAAATACGGCGAAGGAGCAGCATCTAACTATGACAACTGTTCCTCGTAACAACAACTAGTCAGAAAATATAACAGGTTCTTAAATCCAAAACCCAAACGGGACTTCTTTTTTTTTGTTCTGGTCCTATCACATTTAGTTAATAATGGATCTCACCAATACAGCTCGATTCAAGGAGGCTCTTCATGTACTATGGATATGGTAACACGATGTTAGTTAAGCTAATATTTACAGAGCTAAATACATGATGTAAACTTAAAGTGTAACTGTTATGTTTTCATCAAAAACATGTATTTTAGCATACGTTTCTGCTGCAGCATTATGCATAAAGTAGTCTTTAGTTTCTTCACTGTTTTCCTTGAGCTTTTTTTCTTAGTTACGGCTGTTTTAACCCCTACAATATGAGAATCTTTTCAAGATGGCTCCTTTGCTAGTTTTCTGAGGCCAGCAGCTTCTTGCCAGCCAATCAGATTATATTACTGAGACACGCCTCCGCACTCTAAAGTCTAATGCAGGCATGTAATGGCACTCTGTCTTCTGTTTACACTAAAGGGAAGACAGACAAGCCATAGCAACGGTCTTTTAAGGGACGAGTGGAAAGGGACAGAAGACATTATTGAAAGCTGTTATAAGGTAATTACAGATCTTTTGATAATCCCTGACCAACTAACTCAGGTATACATGCCTAGCTCTAATAAACTAGCAAATAAAAGAATATGACAGTTACACTTTATCAAGATCATGATGGCTAGGCATACAGGTTCCAGTATCATCGAAACATGGAGCCTTTGGCCTTTCTCATAGATACTGCAGTGCATCACGATGTACACGGAATAAGGGACAAACCGAGAGCAAAAGTGTGCCATGAGTAGACACAGTTGAAACAATGTACATTTCAACAAAACTAGAAAATGACTTAAAACAAACTTTTCCAGCACCTATCTTTAGTTGAGTTGTTCTGTTTTATCGTTCATTGGCCATATGGTGGCTTAATATTGCTTGAACAGTGTTTTTCTTATTTTGTCAACCCCGTCTCATACTGTCTTCACACTATAGTATCTTGGTGATACGACATATGCTGTAGCTCCTTCTCATACAGTACAGGCTTTCTGCAGTCTGCATATTCCAGATTGTGTAGCGAAGCACGTCGACCAAACATGTTTCCTGCGGCTAGCAGCTCTTCTGGCTTTAAAGACTAATTTATTATTAACCACCTCGTTTATTACCAGGATTTATTATTTGCAGCCACAGAAAAAAAAAGCATCTGGCACTATTTCAATAAACAATGCCTGCGTTCTGCTCCCTCTCGCTGTTGTATATTGAACCCGTTACTGGATGCCATACCACCAGTTTAGATTCACGGAGGTCTGTACCAGTATTATGCATAGTGGAGTTTTTTTTTTGTTTGTTTTTTCATTTAACTGTATATCACGAGAAATGTGTGTTTGAAAGGTATTATAAATGTAAAAAATACCCCTTAAAGATAAAAAATAACTTACATCTAAAGCTTAGGAAACAACTCACAGCTACCCTATAATTGCAACAGCTCTCTCTGCCTCTCTCTCAGTAGGAAATCCCAGCAAAGTCTCCAGTCAACCCCTTAATGCTAGTAGTCTTCTAAAAATAAGCTTTAGCAGTTTTGATAGTCTATAATAATACATTTTAATGTAAATACTACCAGTATAACTGGTGTAGTCTTAACCACACTGTGCACAGCCCTTCATGGACACACTTACAAATAAGCATTTATTAGCATTATGGTTTGGTATAGTTGTAGAGAAGATGGGGGCTGAAGCAAAAAGCAAAGGAAGGCAACCCACCCCCTCCACATGCCAATTTTGGAAGTTCTCATAATTTCAGCCCACGTAATACCGCCATGCCATACAAATACTGCCACTTTAAGCTCATAAGATGCCAAAGTGCAGTGTCCAAATAATACCCCCTGGAGAAGCCTGTGTAATACCACCATGCACCACTAAATAATACTGGGTGGATTGTGTGCTCCTTGGGTTCTTTTCCCTATGGGACCTCCTAACAAGTTCTTTTGACATACTTCTAGATGGCTTGCTTTCAGCTTAGACTCCATTCCACTATGTTTAGGTCAGTGTCATGTTTTGAGTGCACACTCTGAAGTATGAAGAAATTACTATTCCATATGTGTTTCCCATGGAGCATTGCCAATAAGTCTTCATACCCTGAAGTGCTTTCAGTAACGGCTGTTTCACACGAGCGGATGTCGTGCGTGACATCCGCTCCGTGAATAACAGCCAAGACCCGATGCAGACTGCAGAGGCACGGAGCAGTAACATGATCGATGATGCTCCGTGCCTCTCTGTGACCTCTTTACTACGAAATCACAATGACAACTTTATCTCACTGGTATAGTAAGGACCGGCACTCGCTATTGGTAGTAATATCAACTCATCTTGATATTACTACCAATAGCGAGTGCCGGTCCTTACTATACCATTATCTGTGGATCTTCTTCCCTGGACACGCGCACCGCACAGCTGGAAGCAGAAGTGCCGCTCGTATCTTCTCTCAACTTTATCTCACTGTGATTTCGTAGTAAAAAGGTCACAGAGAGGCACGGAGCATTATCAATCAAGTTAATGCTCCGTGCTTCTGCAGTCTGCATCGGGTCTTGGCTGTCATTCACGGAGCGGATGTCACGCACGGCATCCGCTCCTGTGAAACAGCCCTAAGTGTCCATACAGGACAGGTGTCTTGAAGGACATTCAGCACCCTTCCTAAGCCACTTCCAAATCATTGCACTGAGCCAGCCAGAATCCTACTCCGTACTGACTAGGGACAAGCACCCCGAAACAGCTGTCTACGGATGGATATCTGGCTTGGCTTTTTTCCCTCAAATCCTAAGGCTTGTTGGAAAGTCAGATCTAGACTCCTAAAGGCAACTTCCAATAGGTGGAGCTGGATAGATGCTTCTCTTTCATGGCAGATGCCTCTTTGCAACACAAGTGAAGGACAGCAGAAGATAACAAGGTTCTTTAAGCATACAATGGTATTGTCTTAGGCTTTTTTTTGACTCTTTCAGTATTGCACAGCCATTCCCTGCCTCTCTACAGTACAGATAAATAATGAAGAACCCTATTGCGCACTTCGAAACACCTACAGTGTTCAAATCTGATATTCAGGCTCAATTACCTATTTTCTCTACAGTTGATATTTTACTGCATTTCAAATAAGTATCCAAATGCTTTGGAAGTTCTCTTACATGCTGCTTTGTTAGCTATCAGAATATGTTTAAAAGACCTCACAGGGCCTGAAGACCCTATCAGGGTTCATTAGATGTGAGACTTCCAACTAATATAGAAGACAAGTGCCGTACCTTGAAGTAAATATATCACTTTGAAATGGAAGATTTACTGTAAGCCTGAATTGTCGGATGTGACGACCACAAGTAATGGCTACTTCCGTCAACCCAATCCACAAATAATGAAGATTTGGCGTAAAATAGACCCTTAACAGTCAATTGTCACTCGGCTCCCTGGGCAACATTGTGAATCATAATTGCCTATCAATATTTGTGTAACCGCCTGATGAACTAATTAGCAGGTTTCACACACAGTAGGCTTTGAAATGGATCTAACTTCGAATTCATCTATGCCAGGCATTGATTTACTGCAGAATACATACAATGGGACAGAAATTGAGTTTTCAGACTGTGGTTAATTTAAAGTTTAATTAAATGTATTTGTATTTTGACCTTATGTATCATAGAATTCAGTTTAGTATTAATTGAAGTATGCCATGTTTGCTTTCCTCTTAAAGTTCTCCATGCATGGCATTCTGTAATGATTCCGCTGCCCTTTTTTGTGCGTTTCTATGGAGATCTGTATTAAGGAATATAGTATAAAAGTAGGTACGCATAATGAAATATTTAAAGTGACCCACCTCCTCTACCAGAAAACAATGACTGGCTTTTTTGTAACTCAGTGAATGTTTATGACCATGATACGTATCCATATGTATGTGGAGCCCCCACAAATTAACAGAGCCGCAGGTCGGACATGACCGTGGCTGCCCCATTCATTTATTTAGGAGTTCCGGAGATAGTTGAAAGCTGTACTTGGCTATCTCCAGAACTCAAATAGAAATTAATGGAGCGGTCATGTGCATGCCCATCTGGCCACTCTGTTTTGGAGCGGCTCCATATGGTACAGGGCCCATGTTCCTGTAATCCTAGCACTAGAACAACCACCAATCTAATAGTTATCCCATATCCAGTGGATATGGGATAACTTTATATAATCGGAATACCACTTTAAGATCTTAAGTGAGACGGGGTGGGAATACACAATATTTTAAAACCCACCCAAGAGCAGGATCTGACCATCAACTTCCTGCCTTGAGAACCTGCTTGATATACTCCTTAAAACTTACCTTTTTAAAAAAAAAAAAAGTTTGCATTATGCCCGTGCTTCTTTCTATAATCATAACTGTGAAGGAGCATTAGGCTTTCCTAATGTTTTTTTTTTTCAACCATATTATTCCCTGTTGCACAGCTAGATGCATTTCTCTCAGAAGCAAGGGGTGTCGCCCCTTCTGCCAGCACTGTACTGATGGCTGTGACATCCTTTCCCTCCCTTCCCACTATGTTTGTTTTCAGCTCCAGAGCTCACGGAACACATAAGGGGGAATAAAACACCCTCACAGAAAGGCAGGAGACTCCTTTCATGTTTGGAGCAGTGTAGAAGCAGTTATTTTTATCAGGCTCAGGATCTCAGCTAGCTGTGACACGCCACCACTTCCTCTCAGCCATCTTCTGTGTCTCTGTTACCAGGCTGACAAAGGCAGTGAACTTCAACTTAGCTTTTTTTTTAAAAAAAAAGCTTGCATTATGCCGGTGCTTCTTTCTATAATCAACTGTGAAGGAGCATTAGGCTTTCCTAATGTTTTTTTCAACCATATTATTCCCTGTTGCACAGCTAGATGCATTTCTCTCAGAAGCAAGGGGTGTCGCCCTTCTGCCAGCACTGTACTGATGGCTGTGACATCCTTTCCCACTATGTTTTTTTTCATCTCCAGAGCTCACGGAACACATAAGGTGGAATAAAAACCCCCCTAAGGCGGGAAGGCAGGAGACTCCTTTCATGTTTGGAGAAAGGCAGGAGACTCCTTTCATGTTTGGAGCAGTGTAGAAGTAGTTCTTTTATCAGGATCTTAGCTAGCTGTGACACGCCACCACTTCCTCTCAGCCATCTTCTGTGTCTCTGTTACCAGGCTGACAAAGGCAGTGAACTTCAACTTAGGTAATGTGAGACCCCTAGTGGCCATTACTTTGCAGCTTTTTTTTTTTTTTTTTTTTTCAGGCGGATGCAGGCATATTTTTAAAATGAAGTGATTTAAAATGTTGATAGTTAAACCATTCTCTATTAAATGAAATTAAATTGTGTGACTCTTTAAAGAGGCCCATGTTACTAGTCCTTAGTTCTCAGCACAGTAGAAGGTGACCCAAAGTCCTTCTGTTCTGTATGGTCCCGATTCTGTCCATCTAGTTGCAAAGAGTCAATCTGATATTGCAGCTCATCTCCTTTCACTCCAGTGGAGTTCAGCTGCAATACCAGACACAAGCTATATTCAGGTGTGGCACTGTTTTGGGAAGAAAGCAGTCAGGTTTATAGACCACACCTTTAAATGGGAGGCTTGGGAAAAGAAAAATGGTCTGCTCCATGAACAGCGCCACTTTTGTACATCAGCAGTTTTTAGCATTGCAGATCATCAAGTTAATGGAGCTAAGCTTCAATACTTAAAGTAAGGGGGGAATGGATGACTAAATAAGCTTCAATATGTTAAAAAAAAAACAGACTCTTCACAATGTAACGAGAATAAGGCAAGAGAAGCATTGTTTTTTCTTGAACAGAACCAGATGTCAGGACTTATTACTTCCCTCCAATTGATGCCTGTATTTATTTGTCCTCTATAACTCCAACTAATACATTCATTACCTGGGAAACTGTACCTGTCAGCATCCCTCTAAGGTACGAGCTGTGCCGGATGCACTGGTATGAACTGGACATTCGTAGCTAATAATGCTTGTGCCCAACAGCTTCCTTCAGGGTCATGAAAAATGTATTCTACCTTAGTATAACAAAAAAAAAAACAATGTATGGCCTGGAATATGTGCAAATAAAAACAGCTGTATTGATGCTACCTTCCTCCTCTTCTATAATCACAAGAATTGGGTCCCTTGTTTCCCCATTTGAATGGAGCCGTGGTCGCACTTGTCTGCTGTGCTCCACTTAACTCTAGAGCCTGCTGGAAATAGCTGAGCAATGGACATTCCTCTTGATCAGCGGTGGCTCCAGCAGCCCCCCTTCCTCTCCTGATCGGACACTTATTCTCTATCCTGTGGATAGGGAATAAGTGTTTTTTTTTAGGAAACCCTCTTTAGAAGGGGTTGTCTGGTTTCCGATATTGGTAACCTATATCAGATCGGCTGGGGTCTGACTCCCAACACCCACACAAATCAGTTGTTTGAAGAGAACGTAGTGCTCCTGTGATATAGGTCATCAATATCGAAGCACCTACAACGAGAACGGAGCCGGGGAGAGTTGTGGCTGGAGGACCCCGGGTTTCCCAGGGTCCGACCACCACCAGGCACAGCTCCCCGCCTCTCCCATTGAAGTGAATTGGAGCGCACCGCACATGCGCAGCCGCCCTCCGTTCATTTCTATGGAGCCGCCGAAAATAGCCGAGCGCTGGCTCGGCTATTTCCGTCGGCCCCATAGAAATGAATGGGAGCGTTGGCCGCGCATGTGCGGTGCGCTCCCATTCACTTCAATGGGAGAGGCGGGGAGCTGTGCCTGGTGGTGGTCGGACCCTGGGAAACCCGGGGTCCTCCAGCCACAACTCTCCCCGGCTCCGTTCTCGTTGTAGGTGCGGGTCCCAGAGGTGGGACCCGCACCTATCAGACAATGGGGGCATATCCTTGCAATATGCCCCCATTGTCTAAGATTGAAAAACTCCCTTAAGCGTCATAGACACATCAGTGTTTGGTCAGTGATTTCCTTCAGTGATTGTGAGCCAAAACCAGGATTGGGGCCTCCGCAGACATAAGGTATAAGGGAAAGATCTGCACCTGTTCTGTGTTTAGAGCCGCACCTGGTTTTGGCTCACAATCACTGATGGAAATCCCTGACCGAACACGGATGTGTGAATAAGGGCTTATGGTGTAGCCCATTCCATGAGCTCCTTTGCTCATAGTTATTCAGTACTCCAGCTACACTTGTGTATATACATAGATCCCCAAACATGAACCAAAGTATACATATTCATCTGTATTGTTTTCATCCTCGGTCTAGATAGTGCCCACATACTTTCTAATCCCCCTGTCATTGTTTATTACTGTTTTGAGGTTGTTTGATAACCTTACATGCCAGTAATACCCAGTATTATTGAATACTGGTTTGAGGCGACATGTTTATAGTTAAAAAAAAAATTTAAGAAGGGCACTATCTATCCATTTTACACATGATATTTTTGCTTCTCGTGGTCAAAATTGTACATTTTACCCTTTGTTTCTCTCTCTCTTTAGCTTTTTTATATACATTTTATATTATAGGATTGTAGTGACTAATACAATATTCTATTGGTTGTTACCTTTTTGTTCCTTTCTTTGTGTTTGGTCTGATCTTGTATGGAAGGGTTCATACTATTGTGCTGATGTATTGTGTTCTCTTACACAACAATGGACCCTTAAATGAACAGGGCCCTAAAGGCACATTTACACGCACCGAAGAAAAGCCGATGGTCTGGAAGGAAGCATTCCTTCCTGACAGTCGGCTTGCTCATTCAGTGTGGGTGGAGCGCTAAAGTTACATGCAATGATCACCTCCACAGTATGAGGAGGGGTCACTATTGCAATTGCTCGCCTTCATACATCTGCATTGTTTCTGGGCACCAGATCGCTGTTTAGGCAGAATGATCTCCTGCCCAGAAACAATCATTTAGGTGCACGAATGACAGGGTCACCCGATGAACGAGCATTTTGCTCATTCCTCAGGTGATCTGCTGCACCTTCTTGGGCAGATTGTTAGGAACGAGTGTTTTCTAGGGATGTTTGTTTCCATTGATCCGCCCAATAAAATGCCCATGTTAATCCACCTTTAGGGTGCAGAAGAAGACAAACCCATTTGGAGTTAACATGCTGGTTCCTGACTACGCTCCTGTGTCATCCTCTGACCTGTAGCATTGTGAACACCCTCCTGGTGATTAACCTTGGCTCCATTTGTGACTACACTACTACTTTCATCGCCACGATCGGTGTCAAATTGTGACCTTTCACTGTGCACCCCAGTCAAGCCTGAGTCAAACTGGCTTCAGTTTAAGGGAATTCACATTTACACTCATTACCGCTGATGGGACCAAGGAACCCAAGTTCAAAACCAGCCCCATATTACAATGGAAGCTTTATTCTGTTTTCTACAATTAGAAAACCAAATCTCAAGCAGTAGATGACTTCTACCTAGATTATTTATGACTAGAGGGTTTATTTTTTTTTTTTTTTTGGTGGGAGGGGACCTCTGGAGAACACTACTACTTATATATATCGGACCTTTTTCTATTAGTTGTAATGTTAAATTTCTAAAACTTGGCCTGCAGCCCCCTCAGGTACCTGTCCATCCATCCATTAGAAGTAGCTCCAACCACTTCTATTTTAATAATAAATAGATTGTCCGCATAACCATCATCAAGACTCCCCTTCTGTGTACAGCCTGAGGTCATGTTTGAGAACTGAACAATCTTAAAGGAAAAGTGTCACCAAAAATGTTATCCAGTAAAAAGCAGATAGCAACACATATCCATTTTTCTAATATGTTTTTATTTTCTAATTACAGATTTATTTTTCCTATTTCCAAAACATGGTTATAGGGGGCATCCATCTTGCGCCGGTCATCTAATAACCCTTATCTCTCAAATTACTAAGAGGTCATAAACAGTCGATAATATATACAATGATAATACATTTCTCCTCCCCCTCTTTGCACGTTGTAATTTGTACTTTGCACAGTCATTAAGGGCAATAGGACTATAACATATCCATCACGCTGTTAATGGAGTATGTTAGCAGTAATTATGAGACCTGGTAAATAGAAGAAGCTATAAACAGAATGAAAAAATGTGAAAGATTATTAATGAGTGAAATGAGAGACATGTGGGAAGTGGCCTCCCTTGAAAAATATCTCGAATGGGACGTCCTCCCGAAAGGTTTGAAGGTCTTTAAAACTTTGGCAGGAGATGTAGGTGATATCAATACATTAAAAGAATGGAACGAGATGTTCCACAGTTTCTCTAGAAATACCATACAATTCATTATTGAAAAAAAGAAAAAATGTATTAATTAGGACAAATAGAGAGAATGGTTTTAGAGACTCAAATAAAGCTGCATTCTCTAATCATCCGGACATTATACAATTGCAAAAATCTATAAAAAATAGGAATAAAATGAAAGAGGATGAAATTATAGAGAAAAAGAAACTGAAATTTGAACGGGACTCCATCCCGCAATTAATGATGGGGGAAGGTGGTACTAAGAGGGACAGACTGGATAAATCTTACCATAGCACTATAGATGAAATCATATGTGAGGACACTCTGCTAGATAGGAGAGATTTAGCAACTCATGAAACAAGTCCTGAAATCCCCCTGGCAACAAATGACCCAGAGAACCATACCCGAAAAGCTCCCCTCACTCCAATAATACATGTCAACAACAAACAGTTAGTTAGAGAAAATAGTCCCACGATTAGAACAAAAGATAGCCCTTTAGAAACCTCCAATAGATTTAGCATATTGGGAGATACATCAGAAAATATAAGCATCATACCATCTGTACATCCAAGTACTAGTTATAGTACTATAGTAAAAAGAAAAAGTAGCAATATTAATTTTACAGCTAAAATAAACACACCTGAGCAGAACACAAATAAAACCCAAAAGAAGAAAAGTGTGAAAAAGGATTTTTTTCAACCATGCTCATCCGGAAAAAAACAAAAAGAGGAAGAGAGGGAAGAAAACCTCCAAAGGAAAGCACCAATTGACGAGACAGAAAATATACAATCTGAGCAAATACCAACTCAATCACTAGTGATATAAAACTACTCCAAAAAGGCCTAAACTTTGCGCCATCTGCTCAATTTAATCCATTCCAGGCTTTTATAGGAATTAAGAAATTCTTGAGGAATCTTGCCCTTAAAAAATATTTTTAGAAAAAAAATCATCCACTGAATGTATGTTCTATAAATACAAACAAGAAGATAAATAATTATATTTTCAAAACAACAAAAAAAACTAGTGATAACACTGACGCGGAAATAAACTATATTAGTGACTCGCGCAATCAACGCAAAATAGAGGTAACTGAACCAGCAGCAATTAAAAAGGCTTGTGTGAATACCCACTTGAAAAAACGCTCATACTTTAACCCTGTGGGCGAATTTTTTGGAAGCTTTAAGAACATTTGAACATCTAGTCTTGATGGACTTAAGGAAAATGAACCTAAAAAGAAAATGCAAACAAAACTTAAGTTGAAATGAACAGAAAAGTATAAAAACATTACAGAGTAATAATAATATCATCATCCGCCCTGCTGATAAGAGGGGGGGGGGGGAATTGTTATCCTAGATTACGATCAATACTGCATCTATGTAGTATTGATCGTATGCGAATGTTGGGGGATAACAAAACCTATAAATTGCTTAAATGTAACCCAACAGCAACAATTTAAACAGGATCTAAACAAACTAATAGTGAAAGGGAAAAGACTGGGGCTAGTAACTAAGGATGAGGCAGGAATTTATAAACATCCCCAATCCCCGTATAGCAATTTTTTATTATTTGCCCAAAATACACAAAAACACCACTAACCCACCCGGTAGGCCGATCATATCAGGTATTGGTAGTTTGACATCTAATCTATCGAAATATATTGACGTAATCCTACAGAAATACGTTCAAAAACTACCGGCTTATCTTAAAGATACCCAGCATATTCTGCGAATCCTGGAATCAATTAAATGGGAACAGGGATACATTTTGGGCACCCTGGATGTCACTTCCCTATATACCGTAATCGAAAACCATAAGGGGAAGGAAGCTACAGAATATTTTTAAGGAAGGATGGCACACTACCCTCTGAACAAATCGAGTTCATAGGCGAATGTATCCTATTCATCTTGGGACATAATTTTTATTAAATTTGAGGAACATTTTTATTTACAGACATGGGGTACCGCTATGGGGACCAAATTCGCACCGAGTTTCGCAAATCTATACATGGGGAGATGGGAGGAGTCTACCATCTTTCCCAGTGGACATCTTCGGGCGAATCTGGTCCTCTGGTACCGTTTTATTGATGATATTATTTTTATTTGGAAGGGTGGGGAGGATCTTTTAAATTAATTTTTAGTTGAAATTAATAAAAATGATTTTTACCTTCAATTTACCCCATTTTGTAGTTCACAACAGATACATTTTCTAGATCTAATGATCAGCATCCAAAATAACCAGATTCAGACACAAACATATACAAAACCCACAGACAGTAATAGTTTTATTTCCCTTGACATTTGTCACCTACTAATCTGGTTAACTAATATCCCACGGAACCAATACATTAGGTTGCGGCGTAACTGTACAACCCTGGCACAATAAAAAATATAAACTGGAGCAAATCAAACATGAAATAGCACAAAAAGATAGACAAACTCTCCTCCAGAGAAAAAAAATGAAAAAACCGCAACAGGTGAAAAGAACAAAGAAGATACCACTATTTTCAAAGTTCCTATCATCACGCCATACAATGAAAGAGAGATCCTTCTCAGAAGAATTGTTAAACGCCATTGGGATATTTTAAAACAGGACAAAGTTATAGGGGACAAAATTCCCCAATATCCGTGTTTCATATTTAAAAGGGCACAGAACTTGGGTAATTTGGTGGCCCCCTGTGTAAAAACCCAAAGAAATCAAATTTCTGAAACCACAAGGAAGAAACGTGTTTTTTTCCCTTGTAAAATTTGCAAAGCCTGCCAAAATATTAAGCATAGTGGACCAATAGAAACAATAGAGGGTGTAAACAAGGTGTACAAAATAGATAGCTATTTCACTTGCCATACAATTGGCGTAATCTACTTTATAAAATGCCCATGTGCTAAAATATATGTAGGGAGGACAAAAAGGAGCCTCCAAACAAGGATAAAGGAACATATAAGAAATATTAAAAAGAAGTTCGTAGGGCATCCACTCTCATACCATTATGCGGATAAGCATGGGGGCAGTTTTTTAGGATCCATCTTTGGAGCAATAGAAAAAATACTACCGGACAAAAGAGCGGGTGATTATATCAAATTAATGTCAAAAAATGAAACTAAATGGATATATAATCTAGACACTCTCGCCCCAATGGGACTTAACCAAGAGATAGAATTATTTGCCTTTTTATAAATTTGAGATGGTGCTAATCTTTGGAAGATCTCAAAGAAAATAATATACAATAATATACAGTGATAATATATTTCTCCTCCCCCTCTTTGCACGTTGTAATTTGTACTTTGCACAGTCATTAAGGGCAAAAGGACTATAACATATCCATCACGCTGTTAATGGAGTATATTAGCAGTAATTAGGAGACCTGGTAAATATGGAAACTAATGCCTATATACATCTACATTGAAGCGGTCACTAACCATCCCTGAGGAAGGAATCCGTGAATTCTGAAATGCGTCGGAGGTATTGTGACCCAAGCAGGCGTCCGTCCAAGGTGTGACGTCACACGGAACTTTCGTTTTCCAAAGCTATCAGCGGAGTTTCCCTCTCGCGCGCGCGTCACCGGCCGGGACCGTGCACGCTGGCAGAGGAAACAGAATCATTCAGCGAATCATCGGCTTTACTGACTGTTGCGTCTCAGAGCCCGTTGACGCAGAGTACTTGGGCATATTATATTCTAGGTATTGAGACTCATATATCAAATCATATATTACAATATACTGGACTGTTGTTTACAAGTAGTTTAGGTTAGCTGGGTCGTTTGATCTCTTACATCAGAGCGACCATCCCAATGTTACTTTATAGTCAGTGTAGTCTCTCCATCTATGAATAGAACCCTATTTGGACAAAGCTCTGCTAATCCATTTAGCAGTATCTATTAACCACTTCCTTCCAAAGCACACAGGGATAATCAGTGGTGCTCCTACTTTGTGGCCAGCGCGGTTTCAGGATCCTTTTTTCACATTCATATCAGTAAGAAAAGGATTAAGCTTTGATGAGTGTTTTTAAGGTCAGAGAGCAGAGATAAGGAGCCTGTCAGCTTCCTGCCTGACGGAGCAGAGATAAAATTCTGATTCTTCTAGTAGAGCATCTCGGCTCTGGACAGAGAAAAGGGCTCCATATTTTTAATAAACACCAATATTAAAATTATTTTTAGCTCATAATGAGTACAATGCACTGATAAAAAAATAAATTGCCCCTAATGGTGTACATAGCCTTTATCAGCATTTAGAAAACATTAAAAAATAGCTTTATGGCTGTTCCATGGGCTATAGACACAATGGTCTGGAGGGGACTTCATTGACTTCTATGGGAGCGTCTTCTAGGCATGCTCTGTGACCTGTGCAGAGGTCATTGTACAAGGAAAGAATAGATAAGCTTTGACAATCACCCATCCTGAATGGTGGATCCTGTCTGATCTATACATAGAGGGGATATCATTATAGACAGGATTAGAATGGAGGATAACTGAAGTAAAATGACCTGTACTCACCAAAAAGTGGTGCCTATTATAAGGCTTAGTCGCCAGTGGCAAAAACTGCAGGATTTATGGTTTTTGTTTCAATACATATATTGACATGGAAAATTAAAAATAACATCAAAAATTCTTTAAAAAATGTTAAACATAAAAATGTGATTTAACAATAGGTTATTTTCTGATGACACGTTCCCTTAAAATATCTAGGCATAGTAGCATATAAATGTTTCAAACACTATTGAGTTGAATGACGCATTATCTTTTTTTAATAATAAGGTTTGGCAAAGCTCTTTACCAAATTTATTGGTCAAAATAAACATCGTTCCCCTCTTCTTCAGACTGCAGGCCCTGTGTAAATTCTGCATTTAAAAACCTTGTCCGTCAGCAATTTCATCATATTTGACAGGAGGAATAGCACAATATATAGTGCTTTTCTTCCCATTAAAATGCCAGACATTGTGGTGGAACCCTACGGATACCGTTGTATCATAGGGTGTTGGTATGCATCATATGACAGATCCCACAAGTATTTGTATTTTTAAGCTCCAATGATTAACTGAAAAATATGATGGAAGTGTGAACAGAGCTTAAATATGCAAAACCATGAATAACAAAACTGCTTTTAATCAATCATAAGCAGTCATCAGAGAGATCTTGCAAAGTATTTTCTTTTCCCCACTCTTCTCTGTCTTCGGCTAGAGAACGGCTATGTCAATGTCACACACACATAGAACAGGAAGTTCAGGAGAGAAGCAGGGTTTAGCCAGCCACACTGAAAGGGAGGCAGATGGATCTGCTTGCACTGTTAAAGGAGTCCTTGGCCTTGGTCCCCGCAGCCACTTTCTCTCCCACTCTCCTAAGATCTACCATCTGCCTCCCAGCTTTTTTTAGCTTGTTCATTCCAGTGCAGCCAGTTTTATTTCACCCCATTTACCCATTGAGACATAGCTCAGCAGTGCAGAGAACTGTAAGGACCTGTGTGATGTCATGATGTGGGTGGAGCTTCTGTGCTGTGTTTGTGTGTGTGAGAGAGAGGTTAGTGTGTCTCCCTCTATAAGTTGTCAAATATTAGGCATTGCAATTTTCTATTTATACTCACGCCCTCTAATGTCCTCTGGTAGCCCATAATTATATCCTAAAAAATGCTCAGAGCTGTAGTTCTCTCCTCTTATATCCCTCTCCATGTAATGGCCACTGATGCCCAATAATAACAGTCTGGACATGCTGGGAGTTGTATTTCTGTCCTCTTATACCCCTCTACATATAATGTCCACATAATAACAGTCTAGACATGCTGGGAGTTATAGTTCTGTCCTCGTAAACCCTTTAATATGGCAAAATTGACACCTGCACTCACACTTTAAATGTTGTGGGGCCTCGTGGAGGGCTTGTGACAGCCAATCAAATGTAGGAAAACGCCATGGCACTCTCTTACTGTATTTGACTCCAGATGTTTTATTCAACAAAATTTAAATATGGTCCAATCAAGTATTAAATCACAAAAATAGATGAATGATTCATGTGGTCCACTCACTGGTTGAGGTTATGGCAGACATACAATGCTCCTCAGACTCATTTACTGATGAAGGTCATGTCGACCAAAATGTACATATTTCCATGAGCTATTTGCAGTGAGCCCCTGAGGAGCTGGAGCAGAGGATGGGAGTAGTAGTGGACCTAATAATGATGTGTCACAGTGTACTCCCTCAGGCCATTGCTTCCTAGGGTCAGTGCAGTGAAGGAGGGGCCTCCTGTGTTTCCTCAGGACACTCCCTGTAGCTGTGAGCTCCCATGCCCATGTGGGTGCTAGGCAGGGTACATGTTGGAAATGCAATGGCCAGCATATGGTGTTAAAAGAGTAATTAACCAGACCAGATTATCCAAACGAAAGTCTTGTTTTACTTTGTGCACAATAGGAGTTGTAGTACATCTAGCAGTTATCTGTACATAATGCAAATTCTTTCCCAGATATCCAAGCACAAGCTGAGCACATTTGTAGCAATGGCCGTCTGATTAGTCCTTCTTTGGCTAAAATCCCTGTGTCTAGGATCTCTGGCTAGCAATCACAATCTGACAACTAAGGCTGCAGTGTCCACTGATCTGGCGGTGCATGGGGTGTCTTAACATATTATCCCTTTACAGCAGCAGGGTCTGGGACGTATCAAGCTGGGTTACCTTGCTGACTCTCATGCTGTGGCCATGCAGTTCCTCCTTCAAAACTTCATCTTATTCATCTGACTGTCAAACTATGGTCTGGGTTATATTTGTATATACAGTGGCGGAAATAATTATTTGACCCCTCACTGATTTTGTAAGTTTGTCCAATGACAAAGAAATGAAAAGTCTCAGAACAGTATCATTTCAATGGTAGGTTTATTGTAACAGTGGCAGATAGCACATCAAAAGGAAAATCGAAAAAATAACTTTAAATAAAAGATAGCAACTGATTTGCATTTCATTGAGTGAAATAAGTATTTGAACCCTCTAACAAAAAAAGACTTAATACTTGGTGGAAAAACCCTTGTTTGCAAGCACAGAGGTCAAACGTTTCTTGTAATTGATGACCAAGTTTGCGCACATTTTAGGAGGAATGTTGGTCCACTCCTCTTTGCAGATCATCTCTAAATCCCTAAGGTTTCGAGGCTGTCTCTGTGCAACTCTGAGCTTGAGCTCCCTCCATAGGTTTTCGATTGGATTAAGGTCCGGAGACTGACTAGGCCACTCCATGACCTTAATGTGCTTCTTCTTGAGCCACTCCTTTGTTGCCTTTGCTGTATGTTTTGGGTCATTGTCGTGCTGGAACACCCATCCACGACCCATTTTCAGTTTCCTGGCAGAGGGAAGGAGGTTGTCGCTCAGGATTTCACGATACATGGCTCCGTCCATTTTCCCGTTTATGCGAATAAGTTGTCCTGTGCCCTTAGCAGAAAAACACCCCCAAAGCAAAATGTTTCCACCCCCATGCTTGACGGTGGGGATGGTGTTTTGGGGGTCATAGGCAGCATTTTTCTTCCTCCAAACACAGCGAGTTGAGTTAATGCCAAAGAGCTCTATTTTGGTCTCATCAGACCACAGCACCTTCTCCCAGTCACTCTCTGAATCATTCAGGTGTTCATTGGCAAACTTCAGACGGGCCTGCACATGTGCCTTCCTGAGCAGGGGGACCTTGCGAGCCCTGCAGGATTTTAATCCATTGCGGTGTAATGTGTTTCCAATGGTTTTCTTGGTGACTGTGGTCCCTGCTAATTTGAGGTCATTAACTAACTCCTCCCGTGTAGTTCTAGGATGCTTTTTCACCTTTCTCAGAACCATTGACACCCCACGAGGTGAGATCTTGCGTGGAGCCCCAGAGCGAGGTCGATTGATGGTCATTTTGTGCTCCTTCCATTTTCGAACAATCGCACCAACAGTTGTCACCTTCTCTCCCAGCTTCTTGCTAATGGTTTTGTAGCCCATTCCAGCCTTGTGCAGGTCTACAATTTTGTCTCTGACATCCTTGGACAGCTCTTTGGTCTTTCCCATGTTGGAGAGTTTGGAGTCTGCTTGATTGATTGATTCTGTGGACAGGTGTCTTTTATACAGGTGACTAGCTAAGACAGGTGTCCTTAATGAGGGTGACTAATTGAGTAGAAGTGTCTAACCACTCTGTGGGAGCCAGAACTCTTAATGGTTGGTAGGGGTTCAAATACTTATTTCACTCAATGAAATGCAAATCAGTTGCTATCTTTTATTTAAAGTTATTTTTTCGATTTTCCTTTTGATGTGCTATCTGCCACTGTTACAATAAACCTACCATTGAAATGATACTGTTCTGAGACTTTTCATTTCTTTGTCATTGGACAAACTTACAAAATCAGTGAGGGGTCAAATAATTATTTCCGCCACTGTATTTGAGTGTGGGGAGGGATGATTCTTGGTAGTTTTAGTATTCTGCAGTCTATTACAATTCCACATGGTTGCAACCAAATTTCTTGCGTGCTATTACTAACAAAGAGATTCCTTCCAACAAAATGGACAATCTTGCTGTGTAGACAAAAGTTATCCTAGCTAAACCCAGCTTCCTCCTCCTATACTTCCTGGCTCATGTGCACTACTAGCATGAGATGGGGGAGATGACATGGCCGCAGCGTGAGAGAACAATACACTGCTTTTCTATTGTACTTTTTTATGGTCTGCAATTGTGATATGTAATTAAATAAAAACAAATAACAAAGACACAGATTATGTGATGTTTTATTGGTCCTTTTTTTGTGTTTGGATTCTGTGTTTTATTTCCACTTTAAAAAGTTGCAAAATAGGACTTTTTCAACATTATTTGCACAAACATTTGTAACTTGTATCTTTATACCAGTCACTCCGGTTTTGAAATGTATGTGGTAAAGTGGCAGTGGTTAGCTACGTTAATTAGTTTCACTCCAGATTTAACACGCAAATCCGCTCCAGTAGGGGAGAGTGACATATATATATATATATTAAAAAAAAACTGGATTACCACTTCTAAATTACATTTTTCGGTCTAATTATACACTGAATGTAATACGAATGCAAAATTAAGTTTGGACCAAAGTGCGCCAATATAGACTCCTATACAAGCAAAATTTACTTTAAATATTACTCTCATGATAAATTCCCCCAATGTCGCTGTCACGGGAAGTCATAAGGATACAGCAATAGAGCAGCTGCTGGCATTAAACCTGTAACTTCAAGCCATTGTTATATCAGACTAGGGCTAATACTAGGATAATGACTGACTGTATCTTGGTGTCCTTGGCTTTCAATCCTTAATCTCAATGCGCAAGCGGTTTCTGAATTGCTTGTCACTTACACATGGATTTGGGTTTATCTCCCATGCTTCTTTTTTTCTGCAATGATCTATTTAATATTTTGTAGGAACATACTGTAGATAAAATATTTTTCTGAAGAGTCTGATCTGCTCCTTGTCCTGGTTTGCAGCCATCTGCTTTATCTACTGAAGGAAACCCTCATGTCTGAAGGATGCTGCCGTCTCCCTCTTCTTTTTTATTTTCCTTCGATGTCAATATTAACACCAGCTAAGCTGTATCTCTCTTTGCTTCACACAGTACATCACAATAGGATTTTATTTACATGGCCTTGGTGAGTATGGAGCGTCGCTGTACAGGTCCTCGCATTTCCTATATACCGGAGTTTCGTTAATGGCATCTCCTTTGTATTATGAATTGGAGCTGATATCGACAGGCCCTGCGCCGCAGCCACGCTGCAATCATGGCATCTTGAGATTTTTTTTTTTTTTTAGGCTATTGATTCCCATCCGCCTGCACAGTCGCACATGCTTCCTGCTCCTGATGTTGATCAATACCCTGAACGACCTTTACAAGGGACCCCAGGACTTCAAGGAACTGAAATATCACTGCTGAAATCCAAAGGTCGTCCAATCCTTTAATAGCAAACAAATATTTCTCAATTAGAAGGCCCCATAGATCAGTGTAGCAGGGAATGGTTGCTTCATTAAATCCCTTGTACAGTAGAGGTGCAGAGCATTGCAGCATTTCCCTGCAGAGATAAATCCCTGGCTTGTCCTCCTCCAAATTTATGAATAATGTTGTTCATAGTTGATTTTAGGCACAGGACGGGGTGCATTGATCTACTGTATATACATTTTGAGTTAGATTGGAACTAGGATTACCTTACTGAAGCTACTGATCCTCCCTATGAAGATCCAGCTGGTAGGGAGCAATGCACCCTGGGAAACAAAAAGTATTCAAAGTAGCTCTCCTCCTGAAATCTGATTCTGTAGTGCCACCTATAGGTGACTACATGCAATTCAGTGCACGACCCTTTGCACTGAAACTCTGTGGATTAGATGCGGCAAATTTGCAACCTTTTTTTCAGTCCCAGCAAAGTGGATGAGATTTTAGAAAATCTCATCCAAAGACTAATTGAAAAAAATCTGCAGAGGATACTAATCCGCGGTGGGGATCGAAAAAATAACTAAAAATACAGCAAGTCTATTTATGCTGCAGGTTTCCAACATGGATTTCACCCTTTGCAATGGTGAACTCTGTGCAAATCTGCAGAAAAGTCCTTTATAACCCTGCATGCAATTACCATAGTAGATTTTGCCCCAAAATTCGGCCCGTCTTGACATACCCACAAAGAGCATTGAAAGATGTCAGATTATCAGCCAAATCAGAGACAGCCATCTGTAGACAGCAGCAGTGTTTTGGGGTTGATGCTCCAGGTAAGTGCCCTGTATGTTACTGGCTGGCTATGTGTGAGGTCTTGTCCCTAGGCAGGGGGGGGACATAGAAATCACTGGGCCCCATAGCAAGAATCTAAATTGGGCCCCCATTCCCCTTTTATAGCACACCCCAATTCCCATTCCAGGCCTCTCCCTTTGTTCCATGAACTATGCTTGCTGCTGCGTTTTATAATGTGTGCCAACAGGGCCGGATTGGGATTACAAAACATCCATGGCACACAAAAGAGGTATAAGAGATGCAGTATGTACAGATATATAGTATATACAGCAGTGTGCTGATATGTGGCATACAAGGTATAATAGATGCAGTGTGTACAGGTATATAGTATATACAGCAGTGTACTGCTATGTGAGGTACGAGGTATAATAGATGCAGTGTGTACGGATATATTGTATATATACATCAGTGTACTGATATGTGAGATATGAGGTATAATAGATGCAGTGTGTACCGGTATATAGAATATACAGCAGTTTATTAACATGAATTATGAGGTATAAATTATACCTCGCACCTCACATATCAGCACATTGCTCTATATACTATATATCTATACACACTGCATGTATTATACCTCGTACCTCACATATCAGTAAACTGCTGTATATACTATATATCTATACACACTGCATGTATTATACCTCGTACCTCACATATCAGTAAACTGCTGTATATACTATATATCTATACACACTGCATCTATTATACCTCGTACCTCACATATCAGCACACTGGTGTATATACTATATATCTATACACACTGCATCTATTATACCTTGTACCTCACTTATCAGCACATTGCTCTATATACTATATAACTATACACACTGCATGTATTATACCTCGTACCTCACATATCAGTACACTGCCGTATATACTATATATCTGTATATATTGCATCTATAATACTGTGTAATATATGCAGTGTGTGTGTTTATATATATATATATATATATATATATTTATACAGAGCAGTGTATTGATGCAAGACATAGAAGGTATAATAGGTGCAGTGTGTACAGATATATGTGGTCAGTTATACATTATGGACCAATGCAGAGATGATTGTGAACTTCTAATACTTGCTATTAGGGGTTGAAGGACCTGTGATGATGTCATCACAGGTCCTGGCAGATGCACCCTTTAAACCCAGGAACTACACCATTTTTGGTGCAGTTCCTTTGCTAGATCCTGCAGGACCTGTGATGTTGAAGATGATATCACAGCTCCTGGCAGATGCACTGTTCTAACCTGGGAACTACACTTTACACTGTGCAGTTCCCTTACAGATCATCTGCAGGCAGGTTATTATACCCTATTCATCCCTGCAGATCCTATACATTTACAAATGTTTGACCAGTGTGTCCCTCCCAGGGTGGCGCCGTTTTTTTCTTCCCTGTTCCTTTTTTGTTCCCTGTCCTCCGGCATCACATGCATGTAATTGTAATTTTAATTGTGTCTTGTTATATTATAATAAAATTCTACATTTACACCATTTACCTTTTGGCACTGTGGCCTCCTTTTGTCTTTATTGTTCTGCCTTATCAAACAGTTGATTGGCGGGGTCTCGGGTGTCAAACACCCACTAATTAAATACTGATGACCTATTCAGATGATAGGTTATCAGTTACAAAATCTTGGAAAACCCATTTAAAGTGGGTTCCCAACTTCAGCACATAAAGCCTGTTACGTTTGCTCACACAAGGGAAAAACGTTTTTAAAAAAACTGTGTGGTAGAATGGCAATGCTCACCCTTGAATTTATGCCTCGTGATTGTATTTTGAATGCCATCGATCCAACCACGGATTAGCCCCATACAATAGGTCCAATCCCCATATGCCTACCTGCCAGGGTTTTAATAGGTTTCTGCATATAAAGGGTGCCAAAAAGGACATGTAATTTCTTGGGGCAATTTTGAAATCTGCAAGTGAAAAATCTGCTGCCACATGAACAGCAATGGGAGGTGAATTCCTTGCAAATTTCTCAGCACAATAGGCGCCAAAATTTGCTTGGAAACGAGAAGAAGCCCTTAACGTTTTTCCACTTAAGTCATTTTTGGTTTCAGCATGGCAGGAGGGCAGTAAGTTGAATGTAATTTTTTAAGTATTAGGAATGCCAAAAACTTATGCAAACTCTTTCTCTCCTGTACAAGTGATTGATTGAATTGCAATTTCAAAATCAAGATGAATATTAGTCTCACTGAGCTAAGAAATTGGAAGCACTCACACGTGGTGGTTTCAAAAGTCAGAACCTAAGTGGAGGAAATCAATAGTGTTATGTTATAAATGAAAGAGTTCTACGGCGTGTGCATGGTAATCTGTCTGGCCGCTAACAATAAAGACATTACCACAGCCCTCATACGCAGTGGAGACGTTTTTATGACCACTTCCTTTTTGATGTTGGCAGTGCGTACCTCATGAAGGAAGTCACGTGTGGTGAGCTGGCTTGGTGGGTATATAAGGTTGTGGCAGGTGCAGCACTATGAAGTGCCTTTTGCGCTGTGGCATTCGAAGAATTATGATCTCTCTGAGAGGTATATTTGAGGTCTAACTAATAGTTCTATTTTCTGAATTTGGTCGCAATTTGCAATATGCAGTTAGCAGTAACTATTTGCAGATTGGTTGAGTATGATCTGGAATGGTTGTATACAATTTGGATTGAAATATGGAATTTGAATTTGGATTGTGAACTTTGTAGTTTGCAATTGGTGAAACTGTAAGCAAGCACACATATAACTGGTTCAGTATACAGTTCTAATCACTATATTAACAGTAGGAACATTACATAACTATTTTAAATACCTATTTTGGCCTTTCTGCTTCCATAAAACACAGCTCTTAGTGGGATGAATGTCTGTTCAGCTTCTCTCCTTTGGTGTAATGATTCTAGCAGCTTCTGCTAGGGGAATTTGCCACACAGGCTGTGTGTGAGGCTGTCTGTGATTGGTCAAAACTCCTGCTGTGTGTGAGACTGGCAGTGATTGGTCTAAACTCCTGCCTAGCAACAACAGTTTAACCCCTTAAGGACCGGGCTCATTTTCACCTTCAGGACCAGGCCATTTTTTGCAAATCTGAACAGTGTCACTTTATGTGGTGATAACTTTAAAACGCTTTTACTTATCCAGGCCATTCTGAGAGTTTTTTCGTCACATATTGTACTTTATGACACTGGTAAAATGAAGTAAAAAAAATTCATTTTTATTTATAAAAAGATACAAAATTTGCCAAATATTTGGAAAAATTTGCAAATTTCCAAGTTTAAATTTCTCTACTTCTATAATACATATTAATACCTACAAAAATAGTTATTAATTTACATTTCCCATATATCTTCTTCATGTTAGGATCATTTTGGGAATGACATTTTATTTTTGGGGGACGTTACAAGGCTTAGAAGTTTAGAAGTAAATCTTGAAATTTCTCAGAAATTTTCAAAAACCAACTTTTTAAGGACCAGTTCAGGTCTGAAGTCACTTTGTGAAGCTTACATGATAGAAACCACCCAAAAATGACCCCATTCTAGAAACTACACCCCTCAAGGTATCCAAAACTGATTTTACAAACGTTGTTAACCCTTTAGGTGTTCCACAAGAATTAATGGAAAATAGAGATACAATTTCAAAATGTCACTTTTTTGGCAGATTTTCTATTTTAATATATTTTATTTCCAGTTACAAAGCAAGGGTTAACAGCCAAACAAAACTCATTATTTATGGCCCTGATTCAGTAGTTTACAGAAACACCCCATATGTAGTTGTAAACTGCTGTACGGGCACACGGCAAGGCACAGAAGGAAAGGAATGCCATACGGTTTTTGGAAGGCAGATTTTGCTAGACAGTTTTTTTTGACACCATGTCCCATTTGAAGCCCCCCTGATGCACCCCTACAGTAGAATCTCCATAAAAGTGACCCCATCTAAGAAACTACACCCCTCAAGGTATTCAAAACTGATTTTACAAACGTCGTTAACCCTTTAGGTGTTCCACAAGAGTTATTGGCAAATAGAGATGACATTTCAGAATTTAAATTTTATGGCAAATTTTCCATTTTAATATTTTGTTTTTCCAGTTACAAAGCAAGGGTTAACAGCCAAACAAAACTCATTATTTATGGCCCCCATTTGTGGTCGTAAACTGCTGTACGGGCACACAGCAGGGCGCAGAAGGAAAGGAATGCCATATGTTTTTTGGAAGGCAGATTTTGCTAGACAGTTTTTTTTGACACCATGTCCCATTTGAAGCCCCCCTGATAGACCCCTAGAGTAGAAACTCCAAAAAAGTGACTCCATTTTAGAAACTACGGGATAGGGTGGAAGTTTGGTTGGAACTAGTTTAGGGTACATATGATTTTTGGTTGCTCTATATTACACTTTTTGTGAGGCAAGGTAACAAGAAATAGCTTTTTTGGCACCGTTTTTTTTCTGTTATTTACAACATTTATCTGACATGTGGTATTTTTATAGAGCAGGTTGTCACGGACGCGGCGATACCTAATATATATACAATACTATAGTCTAAGAGCCATAGCTTTTTCAGTTTTTGGGCGATTATCTTGGGTAGGGTATGATTTTTGCGGGATGAGATGACGGTTTAATTGGCACTATTTTGGGATGCATATATCTTTTTGATTGCTTGCTATTACACTTTTTGTGATGTAAGGTGACCAAAAATTGTTTATTTAGCACAGTTTTTATTTTAATTTTTTACAATGTTCATCTAAGGGATTAGGTCATGTGATATTTTTATAGAGCTGGTCGATACGGACGTGGCGATACCTAATATGTATACTTTTTATTTATTTATGTAAGTTTTACACAATAATATCATTTTTGAAACAAAAAAATCATGTTTTAGTGTTTCCATAGTCTAAGAGCCATAGTTTTTTCAGTTTTTGGGGCGATTATCTCAGGTAGGGTATGATTTTTGCGGGATGAGATGACTGTTTGATTGGCACTGTTTTGGGGTGCATATGACTTTTTGATCGCTTGCTATTACACTTTTTGTGATGTAAGGTGACCAAAAATTGTTTATTTAGCACAGTTTTTATTTTTTACGGTGTTCACCTGAGGTATTAGGTCATGTGATATTTTTATAGAGCCAGTCGATACGGACGCGGCGATACCTAATATGTATACTTTTTTTTATTTATCTAAGTTTTACACAAAAACAGCTTTTTTAAAACAAAAAAAATTGTCTCCATATTCTGAGCCATAGTTTTTTTATTTTTGGGGCGATTGTCTCAGGTAGGGGCTAATTTTTTGCAGGATGAAGTGACGGTTATATTGGTACTATTTTGGTTGGCGTATGCCTTTTTGATCGCTTGTGACAGAAAATGGTTTATTTAGCACAGTTTGAATTTTTAATTTTTTACGGTGTTCATCTAAGGGGTTAGGTCATGTGATATGTTTATAGAGCTGGTCGATACGGACGCGACGATACCTAATATGTCTATATGTATTTTCCTTTTTTTTTACAATTGTTTTTTACTTTATTTTTGGTAAAGGGCGCTTTTTTTTTTACTTGAAACTTTTAATTTTTCTGTAAAACTTTAATTTTATTAGCATTTTTTTTTTTACTTTATTTTTTGTCCCAATATGGGACAGGGTCTGATCCTTGTTACAATACAGCACAATACATCTGTATTGTGCTGTATTGAACTGTTAGGCTGAGTTCACACGGGCGAGATTTCCGCGCGGGTGCAATGCGGGAGGTGAACGCATTGCACCCGCACTGAATCTGGACCCATTCATTTCTATGGGGCTGTGCACATGAGCTGTGATTTTCATGCATCACTTATGCGTTGCGTGAAAATCGCAGCATGCTCTATATTGTGCGTTTATGGCCCCATAGAAGTGAATGGGGCTGAGTGAAAATCGCAAGCATCCGCAAGCAAGTGCGGATGCGGTGCGATTTTCACACATGGTTGCTAAGATGACAGTCTATTCACTGTATTATTTTCCCTTATAACATGGTTATAAGGGAAAATAAAAGCATTCTTTAATACAGAATGCTTAGTAGGTGGTCAATTGAGGGTTAAAAAAAGATCAAAAATAATTAACTCACCTTCTCCTCTTGATCGCGTAGCTGCCGGTCTCTTCTTACTTCTTTAATCATGAGCTGCGAGCTAAAGGACCTGTGGTGATGGACCATGTGATTGGTCCTTTAGCCGGCAGCTCATGATTAAAGAAGTAAGAAGAGACCGGCAGCTACGCGATCAAGAGGAGAAGGTGAGTTAATTATTTTTGATTTTTTAACCCTCAATTGACCACCTACTAAGCATTCTGTATTAAAGAATGGAATTATTTTCCCTTATAACCATACAGGTCCTTCTAAAAAAATTTGCATATTGTGATAAAGTTAGTTATTTTCTGTAATGTACTGATAAACATTAGACTTTCATATATTTTAGATTCATTACACACCAACTGAAGTAGTTCAAGCCTTTTATTGTTTTAATATTGATGATTTTGGCATACAGCTCATGAAAACCCAAAATTCCTATCTCAAAAATTGGCATATTTCATCCGACCAATAAAAGAAAAGTGTTTTTAATACAAAAAAAGTCAACCTTCAAATAATTATGTTCAGTTCTGCACTCAATACTTGGTCGGGAATCCTTTTGCAGAAATGACTGCTTCAATGCGGCGTGGCATGGAGGCAATCAGCCTGTGGCACTGCTGAGGTGTTATGGAGGCCCAGGATGCTTCGATAGTGGCCTTAAGCTCATCCAGAGTGTTGGGTCTTGCGTCTCTCAACTTTCTCTTCCCAATATCCCACAGATTCTCTATGGGGTTCAGGTCAGGAGAGTTGGCAGGCCAATTGAGCCCAGTAATACCATGGTCAGTAAACCATTTACCAGTGGTTTTGGCACTGTGAGCAGGTGCCAGGTCGTGCTGAAAAATGAAATCTTCATCTCCATAAAGCTTTTCAGCAGATGGAAGCATGAAGTGCTCCAAAATCTCCTGATAGCTAGCTGCATTGACCCTGCCCTTGATAAAACACAGTGGACCAAAACCAGCAGCTGACATGGCACCCCAGACCATCACTGGCTGTGGGTACTTGACACTGGACTTCAGGCATTTTGGCATTTCCTTCTCCCCAGTCTTCCTCCAGACTCTGGCACCTTGATTTCCGAATGACATGCAAAATTTGCTTTCATCCGAAAAAAGTACTTTGGACCACTGAGCAACAGTCCAATGCTGCTTCTCTGTAGCCCAGGTCAGGCGCTTCTGCCGCTGTTTCTGGTTGAAAAGTGGCTTGACCTGGGGAATGCGGCACCTGTAGCCCATTTCCTGCACACGCCTGTACACGGTGGCTCTGGATGTTTCTACTCCAGACTCAGTCCACTGCTTCCGCAGGTCCCCCAAGGTCTGGAATCGGTCCTTCTCCACAATCTTCCTCAGGGTCCGGTCACCTCTTCTCGTTGTGCAGCGTTTTCTGCCACACTTTTTCCTTCCCACAGACTTCCCACTGAGGTGCCTTGATACAGCACTCTGGGAACAGCCTATTCGTTCAGAAATTTCTTTCTGTGTCTTACCCTCTTGCTTGAGGGTGTCAATGATGGCCTTCTGGACAGCAGTCAGGTCGGCAGTCTTACCCATGATTGCGGTTTTGAGTAATGAACCAGGCTGGGAGTTTTTAAAAGCCTCAGGAATCTTTTGCAGGTGTTTAGAGTTAATTAGTTGATTCAGATGATTAGGTTAATAGCTCGTTTAGAGAACCTTTTCATGATATGCTAATTTTTTTAGATAGGAATTTGGGGTTTTCATGAGCTGTATGCCAAAATCATCAATATTAAAACAATAAAAGGCTTGAACTTCTTCAGGTTGTGTGTAATGAATCTAAAATATATGAAAGTCTAATGTTTATCAGTACATTACAGAAAATAATGAACTTTATCACAATATGCTAATTTTTTTAGAAGGACCTGTATTATAAGGGAAAATAATAACATCTACACAGCACCGAACCCAAACCTGAACTTCTGTGAAGAAGTTTGGGTCTGGGTACTACAGTCAGTTTTTTATCACGCGCGTGCAAAATGCATTGCACCCGCGCAATAAAAACTGAACAACAGAACGCAATCGCAGTCAAAACTGACTGCAATTGGGTACCTACTCGCGCGGGTTTGCCGCAACGCATCCGGACCTTATCCGGACACGCTTATGTAAACTCAGCCTTAGTTTCTTACACTGTAAGACGCTAACAGTTGCCTAGGAGACCCAGCCTGGGGGCTGGGCCTCTTAGGCTTCCATACATGAATGGCTTGGGGCTGCCATGGCAACCATCGAGTCCCCGCCACAGCAGCGCGGGGACTCGATGCATGAGGTGAGGGAGCGCAAACCTCCCATATGCCGCGGTCAGCGCTGACCGCGACATATGAGGGGTTAATCCACCGGCATCAGAGTTATCGCCGATGCTGGTGGATGCAGCAGGGATCCGGCTGTCAGTAACCACCGGATCCCTGCTGCTGATCGGGGGGAGGAATGACTGCAGGACGAGAGTGCTCGTCCACGAGCGCTAAGTGCCGGCAATTGAGGACGAGCATTCCCGTCCTGGGTCGTCAAGGGGTTAACTCTATGCTTTCTGTTGTTTCTGCTGTGTCATTGAGCTTACCTTACATTATATAATGAATCTTAAAGGCATGTTATATTTTCTGCTTCTGTGAACACAATGTATAACAGTTTTATGACATCCAAACATGAAGTCACTGTAAATAACTCTGCTTTTGTCTTTAACACACAAACATAGGAACTGTATTAGGGTTATTGGCAGGTCTAGCTGTACAAACATATAAGCTATATTAGCAACCTAGGACAGGTCTTAGCTGGCCAGCTACAAAGGTGTACGATAGGCTGTCTACACACATATCCCTCATTGCTGTCATGGGTAAAAGGGGCAATTTAACAGCGTAGGGATGATTATTGGCTTTCGGGCCAAGGGTGGTGGTATTTCTCAAACTGCGTAGTTTGTGAACTGTTTGCGTGCTGATGTGGTGAAAGTGTATCATGAGTGGACAAATGGCACCATTATGAAAAATCGACATGGAACCTGTGGAGCATCATGTGCCACTGATGTGAGAGATAAACGTTGGCTACGAAGGTGTGTAAGGGTGGACCAACATGCTACAGTGAAGCAGATCACCGCCAAAATGAACCATGGGGCTACCACATTTGGTTCTAAAACAACAGTTCAGCTGATCCTACACTGTATGGGTTTCCAAAGCAGACCGATGGTCACTGCTCTTATAGGCTTCCTTAGTGCATGCCGTCATAGATTTTCCGTTATGATCCGTGGTAGCGGAATCCATACGATAAGCCGAACCTGTACGCCAAACTTGAAAACACAATTTCACTCATCACTAATAATAATGTAACTCAACTGTGCCTGACTGCTGTGCTGTAATTGTAACATGGAAATTGTATTGTGTGAGATATGACTGTATGTGAGACTCACAATGTGCAGATATAGGGTGCGCGCACTTCGCTCAATGAGGCTGATTCTAAATGTCCGCACCGGCGCGTCAGGCACAGGCCTGTGCGCACGCGCGCGATCTTTGAAAAGGAGGAGGGGGCACTGACTGAGCGAGAGCCGGAGGCGGATTTCTTTACATTCAGGCGGCGCTGAAAGGATCAGGGGAGGAGCTGGGCACCAACGGCGGCGGGCGGCAGCTTCAGACCCTCAGAAACGCCCTGGGCACCTTATCCAAAGAGATTGACAGGTTACATAAAAGGTATTTTTATCAAAACGAGACGGCGAATTTATGTTATAACAACACCTTTGTAATCACAAGGGCGGCATGGAGAGAACAATAGTTTTAAAAGGGGGGGGGGGTTAGAAAGTGGTGACAGAGTCCCTTTAAGGCAGGGGTGTGGAAGCAATGGTTGGTAAATGGTGATGAGTCAGTTGCCAGGCTAGTTGCTGCAAATAAATATGTTTTTTTTTCTTTACCAATGTGCAGGATAGGAGTAGTAGCACACCCAACAGTATCAAAGCACATTTCCAAGCAAATCACAGTACAATTCCTTCCCAATTGTAATGTTTGGATAACAGCAACGATGGGGATTGTGGTACTCCTTCTCTTTGCCTTTCTAAAGTCTCCCTGCAGAACCTTAGGCATGCAGTTGAGCTTTTGGGCATGTAGTCTGTAATTCCCAGGCTGAGGGGTGCAGAATAAAATACGGATGGCCAAGCTGTCTCATAGTGTAAAAGGATGCGTTAGCAATGTTCTATCTCACAGCAGCAATGTCTCTTTCTGCCGTAAATGTGCACAATACCTTGATGACTGACTCTAATGCACGGCCTTGTAGATTTTAGACCTTCAAGTTTCTTGGTGCACCCGAATGAGAAATAAGTCCAGAGAGTCAGGGTCTGCAGTAAACCAGTGTGCTTCTTTACTGGAAGAGGTCAGATTCAAAACAATACAAGTGAGACATAGGGCTGGCTTCTCCAGTCTCCTCTCTGACAAAAGAAGGGTTTGATGCTGAGGAAAGGACTGAGCTAACTATCCCTCTCTCTCGCGCAGAAGGCTGTTACCCTGGCCAACAGGGCCGTCTTTAACAAGGGGCAAAAGGGGCAGCTGCCCCGGGCCCAGTTGATCCTGGGGGGCCCAAGGCAGCTGCCTCTTGAGCCCTGCTAGCCACTGCCCCGGGTGTTAGGCTGTCAGCTACACAGGGGGTGCTGCCATGCCTGCCGGCACTCCAGGCAGCGTACTGTGAGAGCTGTGATTCTCTAGGACCTTACATGACATCATCACCATGTGACCAGTAACCTAGCAATATTACTGGTCACATAGCTATGAGGTCATCAAGGTCATTTCTACCAGGAGTGTTGCTGTAGAAGTTTGCCTTTACTGTGGAGCTTTGTTTTGTTAAGATTACATCAGAAAAAGGTGACAGGGGCTGTTATGCTAATATACTGTACAACTACTGTATAGTGGGGTGCTGTATAGTTTGGGGGCCTGTATACTGTGAGGGGCTGTATACTGTGGGAGCCTGTATACTGTGGGGGCCTGTATACTGTGGGGGCCTGTATAGTGTGGGGGGCTGTATACTGTGGGTGCTGTATATTGTGGAGTGCTATACTGCTGTACTGTATAGTGTGGGGGCTGTATATTGTGGGTGCTGTACATTGTGGAGTGCTATACTGCTGTACTGTATACTGTGGGGGCTGTATACTGTGGGGGGCTGTATACTGTGGGTGCTGTATATTGTGGAGTGCTATACTGCTGTACTGTATATTGTGGGGGGGCTGTATAGTGTGGGGGGCTGTATCATGTATAGTTTGGGGTGCTGTATACGGTGAGGTGCTATACTGCTCTACTGTATACTGTGAGGTGTTGTATACTGTGGGGTGCTGTATACTGTGCGCTGCTATACTGCTCTACTATATACTGTGGGGTACTGTATAGTGTGGGGTGCTATACTGCATACTGTGTGATGCTGTATACTATAAGGTGCTATACTGCATACTGTGTGGTGCTGTATACTATAGGGTGCTATACTGCATACTGTGGGGTGCTGTGGTGCACTGTAACACTAGGGTGAGGGTGAGCCGATCCCCGGTCTTCTTCCTGCAGAGCGGTGCCCACTTCCAGCCTGAGCCCATCTGCCCAGAGCACTGATCCTGAGCCGCTGTAGTCTTCAGAACTGGAAGTATTTACAGTCATTCACTGTACTCTACCAGGTGTGTGGATTTTTGTGTGTGTGTGTTGTGGTGGAGGGCGTGATTGCCTGCTAAGGTGTCGGAAGGCGGGATCCAGGGGGCCCAAGTAAATTTTTGCCCAGGGTCCAATCAATATTAAAGACGGCCCTGCTGGCCAAAGGCTGGTGATCCAGGGTCTGCAGCAAAGTATCCCCATCTCAGTAACTTCTTCTGGTCACTCAAGTAGTCTGGCACTGGCAGAGTCTCCTCTTCTAAGCACTGTTCCCTAATTGCAAGACACTAGGGGCTCTGACTGCTCTTCATATAGCTGAACTAGAACCTTCTAGTCGGAGGGGTGGAGTGGAGAAACTCATCACAAACAAATACAATGTTACAGTAATCGTCTCATAGACTTGCATTAGAGCTTCAATGATACTCAATGGCAATGACACAGACAAAAACAAGTCTTCAGACATAATAACATGGCAGCACTTGGCATTCAAAAGGTTAGTCTGTCTGGTTTTGGTGGTAAACAAGTCTGACTTTTGCCTTCTAATATACTCTTCTTCAACTTTTTGGGCAGTTGGGGAAAATTACCAGCTTCTCATTATTAGCTAGAAAGTCCCAAAAGTCTTTTTAATGTTAATTAACCCTTTCCATCGTGACATGCAAATACAGTGAAAATGAGCTGAATATATATCCCAACAAACATATAAAATGCTGTTACACAGTATTAAACAGTGTAAGTCAATGCAAGTTAACCCTTTAAAGTGAAATAAAGTAAGGAGTTGCTGACTTTGCATAGGGGAAACAGGGGTAAATGTCCAAACTTTAAAGTATCTCTACTTCAGGGCACTACATTACTGCATGTGCCTCCTTAAACATCTGATTGGGGGGTGGGGGTCCCGAGTGGTAGACCCCCACCAATCAAATACTGATGACCTATTCAGAGGATAGGTCATCAGTTAAAATATCTCGGAAAACCCCTTTAAAAAGTGTTTCTGACTTTTTTTATGCCAGAAAAGTGGCACAGGAAGATAATTAATATCCACCTGCGTTCTTTTATTTTGCAGGTTGCTGTAGTCTCAGTCTGTAGTAAACTGATCCACAGTATAATCAGAGGGAAGTGGGTCTAAGGCTACTTTCACACTAGCGTTCTGCTGTCCGCTCGTGAGCTCCGTTTGAAGGGGCTCATGAGCGGACCCGAACGCTTCCGTCCAGCCCTGATGCAGTCTGAATGGATGCGGATCCGCTCAGACTGCATCAGTCTGGCGGCGTTCAGCCTCCGCTCCGCTCGCCTCCGCACGGCCAGGCGGACAGCTGAACGCTGCTTACAGCGTTCGGGTGTCCGCCTGGCCGTGCGGAGGCGTGCGGATCCGTCCAGACTTACAATGTAAGTCAATGGGGACGGATCCGTTTGAAGATGCCACAATATGGCTCAATCTTCAAGCGGATCCGTCCCCCATTGACTTTACATTGAAAGTCTGGACGGATCCGTCCGAGGCTATTTTCACACTTAGCTGTTATATGTCAAAATAATGCAGACGGATCCGTTCTGAACGGAGCCTCCGTCTGCAATATTATGATCGGATCCGTTCAGAACGGATCCGATCGAACGCTAGTGTGAAAGTAGCCTTAGCAGATTCACAGTTTGCCTGTAAAGTATGTCCAGTCTACTGAAGCCTTTCATCTCCTGGACAAATAAACTGCAGCATCCCAAAGTCCATAAGACAGATTTTCTCCACAGAGCATCTGCATGTACCACCCTTTTTTGCTGTTTTTCTGTCTAAGAAGCTGGTTTTTAAGCTTTCTCTTTACACCTTTTCCTTTCTTTGCTGTTTCTTTCTCAGAACTGTATTTTCTGCTTCTGCTCACTTCACTGTCTGTCTAGACACTCACTTAGTCACTAAGCCCTATGGGGAGGGTGGAAACAGCCCCACCTAGCTACAGAAGCTAAGGCCTATTAAGGGTACATGCACATGTTCAGGATTCATGTGCGGCAAATCCACACTGAAATCCGCAGGTGTTCGCAGGCAAATCTGTGCGGTCAATCCGCATTAATTGATGCAGATTTACATGCAGATTTGCGTGCAGATTTGGTGCGGATTTTCCACATGCGGATTTCACTAAGTGAATGAAGAAAATCCGGTCAGGAAAATCAAAATAAATTGACATGCTGCGGATTTTAAAATCCGCACCGCAGGTCAAAATCCGCGCGGAAAAAATCTGCATCATGTGCATTGAGAATTTCAAATTCTCATAGAATACAATGTACATCACCTACGGTGCGGATTTTCCTGATCGTGTGCATGTAGCCTAAAGGGTTTAGGCTAGGTCTACACGACGACATTTGTCGCGCGACAATAAGCCACGGCGACAGTTACAGCACAACTACACTGCAACATTTGTAGCGCAACATTTTGTTGCACCAGTGTCGCGCTACAATTTTTATAATGGCAGTCTATGGTGTCGCACTGCAACATCCTGCGACTGCGACGCAACAGTCGCAGAATAATCCATCTCAAATGGATTTTCTGCGACCATTGCGTCGCAGTCGCAGCATGTTGCATGTTGCAGTGCGACACCATAGACTGCCATTATAAAAATTGTAACGCGACATTGGTGCAACAAAATGTCGCGCGACAAATGACGTTGTGTAGACCTAGCCTTATCCAACACTATAAAACGGTCTCCCATACGCCGGCCCCTCAAATTGAATATACTTACCTGGCTCCCTGATCCCTGCGCCGCTCCTGGGCCCCGTACTGAGGCTGCTGCTTCTCACCGTGCGCGGATGAAAACATCCAGTGTCAGGGGGGAGCAGCCAATGGCAGGCGGGGACGGGGATGAGACTCCCTAGCATCACAGCTTAATCTGTGTTTTGCTCTGATCATGAACCGATTGATTTGAGCCTGCCGCGTGGTGCATATTTTTGTTTGTTTTATGTAAGTACTCTAGTGGCTGAAAAAAAAAATTACTGAGAAAAAAATAATCTGAGATGGCAAATCAACTTTTCCAGAAATACCTGCCATGATTGGGCAGAAAATGGTCTAAATCAGTTTTTAAAGCCATCTAAATTACTAATATTGGGTAGTATAAATAAGAGATTGTTTAGTTGCCGCTTTTCAGATGATGCTGATAAAAGCACATACCGAACAAGATCACACAATGCAGAAGCCATGTCACTCCAGGCTACACAGAACAGACTTTCTTTATAGAAGTGAAGGTTTAGATAAAACACTGACCTACAGATAGTTCAATAGCCTTTTTTCTCCTCTGTAAAGACATTAATGGGTCCTGATCATCATTAAATTGTGGAAATGGACACAAAATTCTTACATAACTGGTAATTAATGATTGTTTTTTCTCATCTCAAGTTCAAAGACCTTTAGTATCTCCAGGTATCAGAAAAACATCTCTTTATTTACTTGTAATAGACAAGTACTATATGTACTAATGTGTAGAGTTGAGCGGACACCTGGATGTTCGGGTACAACGGGTTCGGACAAACTTCACAAAAAAGTTTGAGTTCGGGACCCGAACCTGACCCCAAACCCGAACCCCATTGAAGTCAATGGGGACCTGAACTTTGGAGCACCAAAATGGCTCTAAAAAAGTCATGGAAAAAAAATGTGGTTAAGAGCATGGCAAGTGCTCTGCAAACAATTGTGGATAGGGAAATGACTTCAAATAATATTAAATACGTAAAAATAAAAAATAATCTTGATCTAGGAGGACGAAGTCCATATGGAGTAGGAGGTTGAGGAGGCGGTGGATGTTGTGGTGTAGGTGGAAGCGGCGGTGGAGAAGGAGGAGGTAGCCAACACTGGTTTTTGGTTTTGTTGTTTTTTTGTTTAAATTTAGCTAGACCCCAAAATATTAGGAAATATAAAAAATAAAACAAAGAGAAAGGGCGATGGAGTACAACAATGGCTGGGTGAGGCCGGTATACATGTCTATTCTGCACAAGGTACGGACAAGTCCTGTGGGATCCCTGGCTGGTTAATTTTAATAAACGTGAGCTTGTCCACATTGGCTGTGGACAGGCGGCTGCGCTTGTCTGTGATAACCCCCTCCTGCCGTGCTAAACAAACATTCAGACAATACACTGGCTGCAGGGCAGGCCAGCACCGCCAAGGCGTAAAGGGCAAGCTCAGGCCATGTGCCCAATTTGGAGACCCAGAAATTGAAGGGGGAAGACCCATCAGTCAGTACGTGTAGGCATGTGCACACATACTGCTCCACCATGTCGCAAGTCCCCGTGATGTCCACGATCCAAATCGATAACTTCCCTATCAACTTTCGATGTTCTTTTATGCGCCTACCATGTTGATCATGGGTAACAGGGAATCAGGGTTCCATGCCGGAGAGGGAGCCTGAGAAAGGGATACCACATCCAAGGGAAGTCAATAGATGAAATGTGATCGAGCGGAAATGTGGGACAAGTTGTTAAAGCGGAAGCAGCCAAGTAAAGGAGGGGGCGCGCGGCAATTAAAGACGAACCACTCCCGACTTGGGGAGGTAGTGACGATAAATAACAATACAGGACTCTTAAGATGCCCTGTTATTTGAATGATTAATACAAAATTACAGGGAATGTCACTGCGGTATTTTGGATTTGGAAACGTTAGCCAGGAGAGGCCCTGCTGCCGCTTTGTTGACTCTAGATAACTTCTGCCTGATCGCACGTCCCCGTGACCTCCACGATCCAATTGGATATCTTCTCTATCTATTCTCTATCTATCAACTTTCTATGTTCATTTGTGCGCCTACCATGGTGATCACGGGTAGCGGGGAATCAGGGTTCCACACCGGAGAGGGAGCGTGAGAAAGGGATACCACATCCAAGGGAGGTCAATGGCTAAAATGTAATCGAGCGGAAATATGGGACAAGTTATTAAAGCGGAAGGATCGGAAGAATGGAAGGGGGGGGGGGTGCGGCAATTAAAGACGAATTTTTGAAATCTAAGTCCCTGTCACCTATGCAGAGCAGTTTTTTTTTTCATTGACAAAAATGGGTTAATGTCACCCACCAATGGAACAGACGATTTTTAAAAATTTCGTTCCTGTCAACTATGCAGAGCAGGGGTTTATAAACGGCAAAACTATATTCATGTCACCCACCAATTGAACAGACGATTTTACAAAAAATAAGGTCCCAGTCACCTATGCAGAGCAGGGGTTTGTATACGGCAAAAATGGTAAAAATGTCACCCAAGAATGTAACAGACGTTTTTGCACCCTGCTCCATCTTTTGCTGTGCTGGTGCCTCTGTGTGACTACCGCCTCTTCCTCCGAAACTAGACCGGTCACTCGCATGACCTTGATTTCATGTGGGGTCTAGTACCTCTTCATCCTCCACATCATCTTCCACCCACTCTCTACCCCTGCCCTTCTTTGGCTTTCTGCAGACTGCAGAAAGCCGCAGCAGTTGGCTCCTCTGTTTTGTCATCAGAGACGTGCTGCGGTGGTCTTCCCATGTCCTCATCCTGAAACATAAGTGGTTGGGCATCAGTGCACTCAATCTCTTCCACTTCTGGGGCAGGGCTATGTGGATGGCCCACCGAAACCCTGCAAGCAGAGTCACAAAAAAGCATAAGAGACTGCAGCATGACTTGGGGCTCAGACTGCTTGCCTGATTTGCAAGAGGGTGAGTTTAAAGACAGATGGCCATGGGCTGTAGGTGCCAACTCTGATCTTTCAACAGGGGACTGGGTGGGAGACAATGCGAAGTCAGCCCCCCAATCTACTATCGTCTGTACTTGTTCTGGCCTCACCATTCGTACTGTCCTAAATGCAGTGTAGGCCGCAAATGTACTTGGAACCGAACCCGAGTTCGGGAAATGTTTTTTTTACAGTATAAATCAATTTCTGAAGTTATTATGCGAAGTCTCGCAAGACTTCGCGAATAGAGATGTCGTGAACATCAAATTTTCCGTTCGCGAACGGCGAACGTGAATTTTCGCAAATGTTCGTGAACGGGCGAACTGCCATTGACTTCATTTGGCAGGCAAATTTTAAAACCCACAGGGACTCTTTCTGGCCACAATAGTGATGGAAAAGTTGTTTCAAGGGGACTAACACCTGGACTGTGGCATGCCGGAGGGGGATCCATGGCAAAACTCCCATGGAAAATTACGTCGTTGACGCAGAGTCGGGTTTTAATCCATAAAGGGCATAAATCACCTAACATTCCAAAATTGTTTGGAATAACGTGCTTTAAAACATCAGGTATGATGTTGTATTGATCAGGTAGTGTAACGGTTACGCCCGCTTCACAGTGACAGACCAAACTCCCTGTTTAACGCACCGCAAACAACTGCAAACAGTCCATTTGCACAACTGCAAACTCCCCATTTGCACAAGGTTGGATACCAAGCTAGCCATGTCCGATTCCTTGTCCTCACTGATGTCATTGAAGGTCTCTTCCTCCACCCAGCCACGTACAACACCAAGGGTCCCCGAAAGGTGACAACAAGCCCCCTGGGACGCCTGCTGTGTTTGGTCTTCCACCTCCTCAAAGCCACCTTCCTCCTCTGACTCCACTTCTTCAGACTCCTTTCTCTGCGTTGCCTCTCTCTGCGTTATTATAAGGTGTTTTAAGTAGTACTATTCCTATCAGTTTAATCCCTGTTACGTCCACTAGTATTATTATTATTAATATTATTATAAGGTGTGTTAAATAGTACTATTCCTATCAGTTTAATCCCTGTTACGTCCCCTATCAGGGGACGTGTATGGAATACATTTTTGACAACCACAAAGAGTTGTCAATAGTTGACACACTCATGACAAATTGTATTCCTCTATGCGTCAATCTTGGTGTAGTGATGACTGTGCTCGTGCGCACGTTTGGGAGATTGCAGGCGATGGGGTTTTTTCAAAGCCTATGGTCGTGCTGAGGTAGTTCAGTGACAGTTAAAGGACCCAGAAAACTTTTCTATGCAAAATTATCCAGCCGATCGCTTTTGGTCTGTTCACAATGAAGCAATGACCTTATCATCTGGGGTGTGCCAACATTGCCATTGCCAACACACTCATAGAGGTGGTCGCTTCATTGTGATACACAAGCCCCTTCACCACAACAAGGTAACGATCACGAAGGGGAATTGACACATGTATGTGCCTTTTATTTGTTTGGTTTTTGAAGCCACAGTGCAGCACCAGAGGCCAGAAAAATTAGGCATGTACACATGCCTGAAAAACTAGGCTGTAGCAGCGGCCAGAAAATGTTTCTGTCACGGACGGTGTACAGGAAACAAGACAAAGCAACATGCATATATGACTCACTGGATCCAAAGCTAAGGAACAAAAGGGAGACCCCTGCACAAGACCTGAGACTTTCCCTGGCTGCTCAGCCTATGCAAAGATCCCAGAGGTGGATGGTTGCATATCCACGTACCTCGACTATATAACCCCTGAACACCCTACAATAGTGAGGGGACACGACCACCGGCTCCCTACACCAGACACGGAGGGAGTCAGGGTCAACTGGGATCCAGCAAACAGAAAATAACAGATAAATGTTCAGCACTTAACTTTGTAGCAGACTGGAAAACAAGATCAGCATGCACACACACTCCAGGAAGTAGTATAAGCCGCCCAGTAATGCATTATGGGGCGGAATTTAAAGGGATGCAATCAGTCCAACTACATGACAGCTGAGAGAGGCTAACGAGATGAGGAACTGAACATCACAACAAAGAAACTCAAGGAGGAGGTTCTGAAAGGCTTCTGTCAGAGCTTCTCAGCAGTCTGGTTGTGACAGTACCCCTCCCTCTACGAGTGGACTCCGGACACTCAGAGCCCACCTTCTCAGGATGGGACCTATGGAAAGCCCTGATGAGACGAGAGGCCTTAATGTCCGTCACTGGGACCCACATCCTCTCCTCAGGACCATAACCCTCCCAATGAACAAGGTACTGGAGAGAACCGCGGACAAGCCGAGAATCCACAATCCTAGAGACCTGAAATTCAAGATTCCCATCAACCATAATCGGAGGAGGAGGCAAAGGCGAGGGTACAATGGGTTGAACATAAGGTTTCAATAAGGACTTATGAAAAACATTATGGATCTTCCAAGTCTGAGGAAGATCAAGACGGTAGGCAACAGGATTGATGACAGACAGGATTTTGTAAGGCCCAATAAACCTAGGACCCAACTTCCAGGAGGGAACCTTCAATTTGATATTCTTGGTAGACAACCACACCAGATCACCAACATTCAGGTCCGGACCAAGCATACGTCTCTTATTTGCCACACGCTTATATCTCTCACTCATGCTCTTTAGATTATCCTGAATCTTTTGCCAAATAGATGACAAAGACGAGGAGAATCTGTCCTCATCAGGTAAACCAGAAGACCCCTCTCCCGAGAAAGTCCCAAACTGCGGATGAAACCCATATGCACCAAAAAATGGTGACTTATCAGAGGACTCCTGACGACGGTTATTTAAAGCAAACTCAGCAAGGGACAAAAAAGAACACCAATCCTCTTGATTCTCCGCCACAAAACAGCGCAGATATGTCTCCAGATTCTGATTGACGCGCTCTGTCTAACCATTCGACTGCGGGTGGAAAGCAGAAGAGAATGACAACCGAACCCCCAAGCGAGAACAGAAAGCCTTCCAGAATCTGGAAACAAACTGCGTGCCCCTATCAGAGACTATGTCTGAAGGAATTCCGTGCAATTTGACAATGTGATCAATAAATGCCTGCGCCAGCGTCTTAGCATTGGGCAAACCAGGAAAAGGGATGAAATGCACCATTTTGCTAAAACGGTCCACCACCACCAGAATCACAGTCTTCCCTGAGGAACGAGGCAGGTCCATTATGAAGTCCATGGACAGATGTGTCCAAGGATGGGAAGGAATGGGTAAGGGAAGGAGAGGACCTGATGGCCGTGAATGAGGGACTTTGGCACGAGCGCAAGTCTCGCAGGCTGCCACAAAACCCTCAACCGACTTACGAAGAGCAGGCCACCAGAATCTCCGAGCGATGAGATCCAGTGTGGCTCTTGCCCCTGGGTGCCCAGCAAGGACCGTATTGTGGTGTTCCTTAAAAATCTTGTGTCTTAAAGCGATAGGCACAAACAACCTCCCAGGAGGACAAAGATCAGGAGCCTCTGACTGGGCTGCCTGCACCTCTGCCTCCAATTCAGAAAAAAGAGCAGAGACCACCACACCTTCAGCCAAAATGGGACCCGGGTCTTCAAAATTCCCGCCTCCCGGAAAACAACGTGACAGGGCGTCTGCCTTCACATTCTTAACTCCAGGGCGGAACGTGACAACAAAATTAAACCTAGAAAAGAACAAAGACCATCTGGCCTGTCTCGGGTTCAGACGCTTGGCTGACTCCAAGTAGGTCAGATTTTTATGGTCAGTAAATACGATAATAGGGTGTCTAGCTCCCTCTAGCCAATGGCGCCATTCCTCAAAAGCCAACTTGATGGCCAACAATTCCCTATCTCCCACATCGTAATTTCTCTCTGCGGAGGAGAGTTTTTTCGAGAAAAAGGCACACGGTCGCCATTTGGCAGGAGAGGAACCCTGAGACAAGACCGCCCCACACCCACCTCAGAAGCATCAACCTCAACTATGAAGGGTAAAGAAATATCAGGTTGCACCAAGATGGGATCGGAAGCAAAACTCTCCTTGATATTAGAAAAAGCCTTACGCGCCTCTACTGACCAAGAAGAAAAATCTACCCCCTTTCTGGTCATATCAGTTAGTGGTTTAACAATAGAGGAATAATTCAAAATAAACTTCCTGTAATAATTGGCAAAGCCCAAAAAACGCATCAGCGCCTTCTGATTCTCAGGAAGCTCCCACTCAAGCACAGCGCGGACCTTCTCGGGGTCCATGCGAAAACCAGAAGCGGAGAGAAGAAACCCCAGAAATTGAATTTCTGGAACCGCAAACACACATTTTTCCAGTTTCGCATATAATTTATTCTCCCGCAGGATGAGCAAGACCTGACGTAAATGTTCCTTATGAGTTATGAAATCAGGAGAAAAAAATCTAAATGTCATCCAAATACACTAATACAAATTTTCCCATCAAATGATAAAAAATGCTGTTCACGAAATGCTGAAAAACGGCTGGGGCATTCATCAAACCAAAAGGCATAACCAAATTCTCAAAATGGCCCTCAGGGGTATTGAAGGCCGTCTTCCATTCGTCTCCTTCTCTGACCCTGACCAGGTTGTATGCCCCTCTTAGATCTAATTTGGAAAAGACTTTAGCCCCAACAACCTGGTTAAACAGGTCCGGGATCAGAGAAAGCGGATAAGGGTCACGAATAGTGATACTGTTCAGCTCCCTGAAATCCAGACAAGGTCTTAAAGAACCATCTTTTTTCTTAACAAAGAAAAAGCCAGCGGCAACAGGTGACTTCGAGGGTCGTATGTGTCCTTTTCTCAGACTCTCAGAGATATAAGCACGCATAGCGATCCTCTCAGGTTGGGAAAGATTGTATAAACGAGATTTAGGCAGTTTGGCGCCTGGGATGAGATTAATAGGGCAATCATACTCCCTGTGCGGGGGCAAATCTTGAACTCCACTCTCAGAGAAGACATCCGAAAATTCAGAGAGAAAAGATGGTACAGTCTTAGTAGCAACCTCAGAAACAGATGTCGTGAGGCAATTCTCTGCAAAAGTCACTCCAACCATTTATTTGCCTCGCTTGCCAATCAATGGTGGGGTTATGTTTAGTGAGCCAGGGTAGCCCCAACACTAGAGGAGTAGGCAAACCGCTAAGGACGAAACATGACACATCCTCAACATGAGCATCACTCACAATTAAACGGATATTGTGAACTATGCCCTTTACTGATTTCTGAGAAAGTGGAGCGGAATCAATAGCAAAAACAGGAATATCCTTTCCCAAAGTGCGCACCTGGAAACCATGAGTTATTGCAAATTGATTATCAATGAGATTGACAGCTGCTCCACTATCCACAAAAATCTCACAAAAAATGTTCTTGCTCTCTAGCGCCACCCTAGCCGGCAGGACAAAACGGGAACTACAAGCAAACGGAAAACCTTCAATCTCCGCCTCAACCCTGCCAATAGTAACAGACGGAACATTTTTAAAAGATTTTTTCCTGTTTGTTTCTTTATTACTCCCAGAAAACTGCCTGAATCTTCTAGAAGGACAAACATTTGCCAAATGATTTATACCTCCACAACAAAAACAAACCCTCCCATGCGAGCTGAATCTTCTATTGTCAGAAGCAATCAACCCCAGCTGTATGGGCTCCTGCTCAGCAGGGGCTGACAGCGACCGAGACCCCTGCGCACAGAATGAGACCGCTGCACTGTCCTGGGACTGAGTATGACAGGAAGGGGACATCTCTCCTCTCTCTCTAAGACGCCTGTCAATACGAACGGCCTGAGACATAGCAGAGTCCAAAGAAATAGGCCTCTCATGAAAGGCAAATGCATCTTTCAATCCCTCTGAAAGACCATGGCAAAATTGACTTCGGAGTGCAGCATCATTCCAACCAGTATCAGCTGCCCATCTCCGAAATTCTGAGCAGTATATTTCTGCGGATTGTTTACCCTGGCATAATAGGCGTAGTCTAGACTCAGCCAGAGCAATACGATCCGGATCATCATATATCTGACCCAGGGCTAAAAAGAATTCATCCACTGAACGGAGAGGCCGTGCCCCCTCCGGCAGCGAAAAGGCCCAAGACTGAGCGTTACCCCTGAGCAGCGACATAATGATCCTCACCAGAGGAATGGGGAAGAAGGCGAAAATGGAGTTTGCAAGCCTCTCTAAAACGCACAAAATTCTCACTACCCCCGGAGAACGTATCCGGGAGCGAGATCTTAGGCTCAGAACAAACTCAATGAACGCAAGCTGAACCGGTCACTTGAAGCTGAGAAAAAGTCTTACGGAGATCAGCTACCTCCAATGAAAGACCCTGGAAGCGTTCAGCCAAAAGTGAAACCGGATCCATGCTTGAGACGGTTTTGGCGGCTTATAATGTCACGGACGGTGTACAGGAAACAAGACAAAGCAACATGCATATATGACTCACTGGATCCAAAGCTAAGGAACAAAAGGGAGACCCCTGCACAAGACCTGAGACTTTCCCTGGCTGCTCAGCCTATGCAAAGATCCCAGAGGTGGATGGTTGCATATCCACGTACCTCGACTATATAACCCCTGAACACCCTACAATAGTGAGGGGACATGACCACCGGCTCCCTACACCAGACACGGAGGGAGTCAGGGTCAACTGGGATCCAGCAAACAGAAAATAACAGATAAATGTTCAGCACTTAACTTTGTAGCAGACTGGAAAACAAGATCAGCATGCACACACACTCCAGGAAGTAGTATAAGACGCCCAGTAATGCATTATGGGGCGGAATTTAAAGGGATGCAATCAGTCCAACTACATGACAGCTGAGAGAGGCTAACGAGATGAGGAACTGAACATCACAACAAAGAAACTCAAGGAGGAGGTTCTGAAAGGCTTCTGTCAGAGCTTCTCAGCTGTCTGGTTGTGACAGTTTCCCAGGCAGAAAGTGCCCTAAAACATTGCGGCTTGAACCCTAGTTGGTGGCGGATAAGTCACGCAAGTCATCCGGCATTCAGAGATAAAATACAGCAGCGTGTGGACCATTTTTAGCCCAAGGCAGCTCATCTCAGTCATCAGGCCTTTTTTAGTCTAATGTATCGGGATAGCTCAGGCCACAGGTCAAGCCTGCACACCCAGTAGTCAAGGGGTTCATCGCTCCTCAGAGTGTCGATGTCTGCAGTTAAGGCGAGGTAGTCTGCTACCTGTGGGTCAAGTCGTTCTCTGAAGGTGGACCCCGAAGGGCTGTGGCGATGTGTAGGACTTAAAAAGCTCTGCATGTCCTCCATCAAAAACACGTCTGTAAAGCGTCCTGTCCTTGCCGGCGTGGTTGTGGTAGGAGGAGGATTACTTTCACCTCTTTCCCTGTTGAATTCCCGTTGTGCTGTGACATCACCCTTATACGCTGTATAAAGCATACTTTTAAATTTATTTTGGAACTGCTGCATCCTTTCCGACTTCCGGTAATTCTGTAACATTTCAGGCCCTTTCTGCTTATACCGGGGGTCTAGTAGCGTGGCCACCCAGTACAGGTTGTTCTCCTTCAGCCTTTTTATACAAGGGTCCCTCAACAGGCACGACAGCATGAAAGACTCCTCTTCCTCAGACTCCTCTTCCAGTGTTGCCGCAGGTCCAGCAAGCGATGATGACAAGGCTGTTTCTGGTGGTTATGATGGTGACCACAACTCTTCCTCTTCACGCTCATCTACGGCCTGATCCAGCACTCTTTGCAGGGAACGTTCCAGGAAGAAAACAAATGGGATGAGGTCTCTGATGGTGCCTTCGGTGCGACTGACTAGGTTTGTCACCTCCTCAAAAGGATGCATGAGCCTACAGGCATTGCGCATGAGCCACCAGTAACGTGGCAAAAAAATTACCAGCTCCGCAGAGGCTGTCCTAGCACCCCGGTCATACAAATACTCGTTGACGGCTTTTTCTTGTTCGAGCAGGCGGTCGAACATTAGGAGTGTTGAATTCCAACGTGTCGGGCTGTCGCAAATCAAGCGCCTCACTGGCATGTTGTTTCGGCGCTGAATGTCTGAAAAGTGTGCCATGGCCGTGTAGGAACGCCTGAAATGGCCACACACCTTCCTGGCCTGCTTGAGGACGTCCTGTAAGTCTGGGTACTTATGCACAAAGCGTTGTACGATCAGATTACACACATGTGCCATGCACGGCACATGTGTCAACTTGCCCAAATTCAATGCCGCCAACAAATTGCTTCCGTTGTCACACACCACTTTGCCGATCTCCAGTTGGTGCGGAGTCAGTCACTGATCCACCTGTGCGTTCAGGGCGGACAGGAGTGCTGGTCCGGTGTGACTCTCTGCTTTCAGGTAAGTCAACCCCAAGACGGCGTGACACTGTCGTATCCGGGATGTGGAGCTGGGGGGGTGCCGTTGATGTGGAGCAAGACGCAGCAGCAGAAGAGGACTCAGCCGAGGAGGTTATGGAAGAGGATGGAGTAGGAGGAGTAGAGGAGGTGGCAGCAGGCCTTGCTTGGCAGCCGTGAGCAGGTTTAGCCAATGCGCAGTGTAGGTGATATACCTGCCCTGACCATGCTTTGCAGACCAGGTATCAGTGGTCAGATGGACCCTTGCCCCAACACTATGTGCCAGACATGCCATGACTTCCTTTTGCACAATCGAGTACAGGTTTGGGATTGCCTTTTGTGCAAAGAAATTTTTGCCGGGTACCTTCCACTACGGTGTCCCAATAGCTACAAATTTTTTGAAGGCCTCAGACTCCACCAGCTTGTATGGTAAAAGCTGGCAGGCTAAGAGTTCAGACATGCCAGCTGTCAGACGCCGGGCAACGGGGTGGTTTTGTGACATTGGCTTCTTACGCTCAAACATGTCCTTGACAGACACCTGACTGTGGGCAGATGAGCAGGAACTGCTCAAGGCGAGAGGCGGAGTGGCGGATGGTTGAGAGGGGGCAAGGAGGACAGCAGTGGTTGACGTGGCTGAAGATGCTGGACCAGGAGGAGGATGGTGGCTTTGAGTTTGTGTGCTGCTTTTACTTATGTGTTGATCCCATAGGCGTTTGTGATGTGAGATCATGTGCCTTCGCAAATCAGTTGTACCTAGGTGGGTGTTGGACTTCCCACGACTCAGTTTCTTTTGGCACAGGTTGCAAATGGCATCGCTGTTATCAGAGGCAGACACACAAAAAAAATGCCACACTGCTGAGCTTTGCAATGACGGCATTCTGGTGGTGGCAACAGCATGCGTTGATTGGCGTGCTGTCTGGCTGACCCCGGGTGCCGATACATGCTGTCTGACTGTGCCACTAGCTCCTTGCGATGACCTCCCCCTGCTTCCAACTCGTCTCCTCCTCCTCTCTGTCTCCCCATCTGAACTTTCGCCCTGTTCTTCTTCTCTTCGAGCGGGCACCCACGTGACATCCACGGACACATCGTCATCATCAACCGCTTCACTTGTATCTGACAACTCAGCAAAGGAAGCAGCAGCGGGAACAACATCATCATCATCATCACACCGTACGTCCATGTGTGTAATGCTGCCTGACTGAGACATATCCCTGTTATCTACACCCTCTGGCAATAATGGTTGCGCATCACTAATTTCATCCAACTGATGTGTAAATAACTCCTCTGACAGACAAAGTGAAGCGGCTGTGGTGCTAGTGTTGGTGGTGGCGGCAGGCGGGCGAGTGGTAACTTGAGAGGTGCTCGAAGCTGAGCTGGAGGAGGATGGTGCGTCAAGGTTCCGAGCGGAAGCTGTAGAAGATTGGGTGTCCTGTGTTAGCCAGTCAACTATGTCTTTAGAACTTTTCGAGTTCAGGGTACGTGGCCTCTGAACACTGGGCATTAGTCTAGGGCCAAAGGAAATCACAGCACCACGACCACGACGGCCCCTGCGGGGTGGCCTGCCTTTGCCTGTCATTTTTTTTTAGATTAGTTAAGTTGTACTATGCGTGCAAGCTACTGTGACACAAGATATGAGTTGTGCTGAAGTGACACTATGTACTGCACTGGGCCTTAAACACACAAACACGTGTGCAACTGACTGCTAGTTATTTACAGTCAAAATTGTTGTTTTTCTTTAAATGTAATCGAATGTGACACCAGATATGAGTTGCGCTGGTGACAATATGGACTTGCAGGGCTGTGAGCATGACACACAGGCTGGCAGGCAACTGCAGTTTGATTACACAGGAAAAAAAAGAAAAAAGCAGACTGATGTTCTAGCCCTAAAAAGGGCTTTTTGGGGTGCTGTCCTTACAGCAGAGATCAGATGAGTACTTCAGGACTGCAGTGGACACTGAATACACTGGCCTAGCTCTCGATTTCCCTATTAAATCAGCAGCAGCAGCACTGTCCCTCCTCTCACTAAGAATGCAGCTTCCGAATGAATCTAAAATGGATGCTGTCCAGGATGTGGGAGTGTCTGGGAGGGAGGGTCTGCTGCTGATTGGCTGGAATGTGTCTGCTGACTGTGAGGTACAGGGTCAAAGTTTATTCAATGATGATGTATAGGAGGTGGACCGAACATCGCATATGTTCGCCCGCTGCGGCGAACGCGAACAAGCTATGTTCGTCGGCGAATAGTTCGGGACATCTCTATTCGCGAAGTAATAACTTCGGCTTATCGGAGCCAATACATTCTAAGGCTACTTTCACACTAGCGTTTTTCTTTTCCGGCATAGAGTTCCGTCAAAATGGCTTAATGCCGAAAAAGAACTGATCAGGCATATCCCCATGCAATCTGAATGGAGAGCAATCCGTTCAGGATGCATCAGGATGTCTTCAGTTCAGTCATTTTGACTGATCGGGCAAAAAAGAAAACCGTAGCATGCGAAAAAAAACTGAAGACTTGCCGGAATGATGGATCTGGGGCGTTTTTCTCCATAGGAATGTATTAGTGCCGGATCCGTCGAAAAGAGTTCCGTAGTTTGCCTGATCGACGGATCCGGCTTTTCTTTCTGTGCCTGCACAATCAAATGGGAGGAGCTGTGGGCGCAGTCTACTTCCTGTAGTCTCTTCGAGAGGGAGAAGGATGGACGCCATTATTGGTGAGTATAATGTCTTTTTTTTATTATGTTGCTCATCCAGAAATAAATATAAGCAGCTCCTAGGAGCTGTAGTACATAGGTCATGCTAGGAGTAGTAGTCTTGTGAAATACTACTCGTAGCATTACTATGTACTTGTACCACCTGTGGGGCTCTATGTACTTTTTCATAGTGACATGCATGTGGTGCAAGTACATAGTGGATGCTTGAGGTAGTAGTCCTGATGACTACCACTCCTAGCATTCACTATGTACTTGCACCACATGCAGTCCCTATGTACATTTGCATAGAGACTGCTGGTAGTGCAAGTACATAGTGGATGCTAGGGGTAGTAGTCCTGATGACTACCACTCCTAGCATCCACTATGTAATTGCACCACAGGAAGGAAGGGAAAAGGAAAAGGGAAAAGGGGAAAGGGGGTCTCTTTTCTCCCGGCACCATCTTAGGGATTTTAGGGTATCTTGTATCCTGTCCAGCGTGACAGGTTTTAACCCCTTCAGCCCAGTGGGAGGGGGACACGAGGGTGCCCCACTCCTAACAACTATATAGTGCCAGGAAAATGAGTTTGTTTTCCTGGCACTATAGTGCTCCTTTACCACCAGTACTGCACCGTGTCTTTTCTCTGCAGGAACAGGCTATAGACACTAGTACCACTACATCAAACTGTACTGGTTCTGGGACTATAGTGTCCATTTAATGTGAGTTAAATTAGTTTCCAATGTAGTATTAATAACTAAACAATTAAATACTCTCATTCCCTTGTCACTCTCATTCCCCCCCCTCCCTTGTCACTCTTATTCCTTCCCCCCCACCTCTAATGTAGCGTGGCCGAGCTCTGTTCGGTCCGCGCTTCAGGAGCATTTGTTTCCTGTACCTGGCCGGACTGAAAGGAAGTGCACACTAAGTGAGCACTTCCTGTCAGTCCGGCCGGGTACAGGAAACAAAAGCTCCTGTACCGCGGACCCAACAGAGCTCGGCCACGCTACATTAGAGGCGCTTCCCTCCTGTCAGTCCCTTTCTTCAGGCTGCGCCCGGGCGGTGCACAATCATAGGCACGCCAGCCCGGGCAGTGCGGCAGCCGCCCGGTGCGGGGGAGGGCCCGCCGCCATACTTTAAAAAAAAACTTGCGGCAGGACCGGCCCGGCCGCCACTTAACCAACGCTTTTTTTTAAACCACACGGGGCCGGCGCCCCCTGCTAAATTGCGCGCTAGGCGGCTGCCTAGGTCGCCTTACAGGTGGCGCCGGCCCTGGCCTTGTCCCCCATCCATGCCCTATCCCCCATCCATGCCCTATCCCCCATACCAACCTCAACAACCCTCTTCCCAAACTACCTACCCCCCTTCCCAAACTCCTCAGCCCGCTTCCCAACCTCCTCAGCCCCCATCCCAGCCTCCCCAGCCCCATTCCCAATCCACCAAGCTCTTTACTCAACACTTTTCTCCTTCTCCTGCTCATTACTTTCCTGCAACCAGTTTCAACACTCCCTCTACTCAGTCAACTCCTTCTCCTGCCCCCCCCCCTCAAGATTGCACACTCCCTCTGTCGTACTTACCACAACACATACTTATATGTCCACAGGGGCACAAGAACAGGACTGAGGGGGACCAAACTGTGTTCTGCCCTCCACCACCCAACCTTCAACTCCAAGTGAGCCTACATACAGGCATTTGTAGTGTTTATTTTTATATTTAAAGTTTATTTATATAATAAAAAAAAATAATAATTCTGGATAATCCCTCAATTCAGGAAACAGAGTTTCAAAAGCTCCCCTTATTCTTGCAGAGGTTATTGGATGCACCCAATAGCGACGCTTACGACACCGTCTGGCTCAAAGATGTCTTCTCCAGCGTGAAACCAGAATTAGAGCCTGAAATCCAAAATTAATATGGTGTGGCATCATCTTTGCAATCTTCAGAGGCAGCATCTGAGTGGTAAGTGAACTTCGGTTGTCTTTTACAGCCACAGTAGTATTTGCATAACTGATTGCATCTCTTTCATCTCTCAAAATTTGAATACCAGATCCGTCTTTATGTTGAAAAACGGAATAGACAGATCCGCTATTTCGACGGATCCGGAAAAAACTGTCGACAGATCCGTTGCATGAAAAAATGTCCGGTAATGTGTGTTTTGCCGGATCGACGGAACTGCTTGCTGGATCACTCTGCTGCAAGTGTGAAAGTAGCCTAATACTGCACGGAGAGCTCGCTCCGTACAGTATTGAAACAAAGTTTTATGCGAATCGACTTCGGATGTTTCATCCAAAGTCGATTCGCTCATCCCTAATAATAAACACAGTGATGTCACAATAAAGTTATCATAAACACAGTGATGTCACAGTACAGAGATAATAAACACAGTGATGTCACAGTACAGGGATAATAATCACAGTGATGTCACAGTACAGGGATAATAAACACAGTGATGTCACACACAGTACAGAAAAAATAAACACAGTGATGTCACAGTACAGGGATAATAAACGCAGTGATGTCACAGTACTGGGATGATAAATACAGTGATGTCACAGTACAGGGATAATACACACAGTGATGTCACAGTACAAGGATAATACACACAGTGATATCACAGTACAGGGATAACAAACACAGTGATGTCACAGCACAGTGATAATAAACACAGTGATGTCACAGTTCAGGGATAATACACACAGTGATGTCACAGTACAGGAATAATACACACAGTGATGTCACAATACAGAGATAATAAACAGTGATGTCACCATACAGGAATAATAATGTCTTACTAGGATGGAAGATAACTTCGGCCACCTTTACCACCACCCTTCCATTATCCCGTTAACAAACACACAGAGACTACATTTCTTTGGTGTAAAGGCCGTAGTGACAGAGGAACTGTCAAACAACCATGCTGGACTACAAACACCAAATAGACCAGACATGGAACACCAAATGACATACAATAAACACCCTGTACATAAACCCACACCAAACATCATAAACAGGTGAGGAAGGGTAAGGGAACATGGGGAAACATCGGGATGATATTGCCAAAGACCTTTTGTGGCAAACCTAGCCACTTATAGAATGTCTTTCTATATATCTTGCTCTTACTGTAATGTTTACTATGTTAAATGCATTGCTTTTCTGTGCCTCTTCCCCTCCCTCTTTTTCCTGTCCCATTGTTTCCCCAGCAGGGTGTTGTCTCAGAGACACTGGGAGACCAGTTTAAACTAGCTGCTTTGTCCCTCCTCAATCTCCCATCAGCCCTTGCTATTGTCTGGCCCCACCCTTCCTTGTACCAAAGTAATCGATGTGCCCTATTGTATGTAAATTAGGCTGTTGGGGGGTTTAAAGTAGGTGTGCTATGCCTAAATAAAGTTAGTTAACTCCCAAGCTATGTGTCGTCTAGTTCTTGGGAAAAAGGGATTATTGTAAGGCTACCTGGATTATTGTATGCTGTTCCTGTCTACCAGCAGAGTTATTGTGGATTATACGGCCTCTCTGCTACAATTGGTGGCAAGCGACGGGATTCAAACTGCACAGCAAAGCAGCAGTTCGTTGAAACAGCCATTAGGATATACCGGAGTTCGAGAATATGTGCAGTCATACGAACGAACGGTGAATGGAGACGAATTATGCAACATTGAAAAGAACTACGTTAAAGGAATTATTGGAAGCCAGGGGAAGACAAGCCAGCAACAAAACTAAAGCTACTCTTCTGGCCGAACTCATGGAGGGGGTCAGAGCAACCACTATGGCAACTCCACAGTAGACAGAGCCAACGGAATTTACAAGAGAGCTCAATAGCAGGTTAGCTTTTTACCCAAACACCCCCTCCGTGGAGACACTAGAAAGACTGATAACAGATGTACAGAATTACATTGTAGCGAATCAAAACGCTATTCAGCGAGTCGGGGAAGGAGCCCCAGCACCCGCCAGCACTACCCAGGGAAAAGCTAAGATTCCCTACCAAGCTTTTAAAAATCACACAGAAGGAGAAAGTGATAGACGAATACCTACAGGATTTCTAAAAGCTACACGACATCAGCCCAGCCGACCAAGTATCCCTGCTGGCAGGTAGATTATCAGGCCGCGCCGCAGAGGCATACCGAACTGTCCCAGTCGGAGACATCAGGAATTATCCCAAAGTCAAACAAGCCATCCTAGCATGGTATGCCATTACCTCTGAGGCATACCGACTCAAATTCCGGGACATCAAGAAACAAACAAAAGATTCACGAAAGACTCACACACTGAATGGGCACACCGACTACAGCGAGCCGCCAATGGGTGGATGGAAGCAACACGGGTCACCACAATGGAAGAGATGTTCCAGTTAATAGTAATGGAGCAGTTTTTCAATGGACTAACCACAGAACAGCAAAATTGGGTACGAGATTGCAAACCCCGTACCCTACCAGAGGCAGCCAAGCTAGCTGACGAGTTCCAAGACACCAGGCGAGACCAACGCACACCACACCAGACCACGTATGGATCTACCACCCTTCTGCCTTGGCTCACCCACGACCAGCCGCGAGCCACAACCAGTACCCTCCTAGGTACAATACCCGACCACCGATCCGCTGCCACACCTGCAACCAACAGGGGCACATCCAGAGAGACTGCCCACGTAACCGACCTCGCCAGAACTGGAACCACCAGGGTCCTCCTCCCCCAATCGGGCTGCAGTACACTGCTGCCAAAGAGAATCTGTGCTCCCAACATCCACAGTTACCTTAATAAAAGAGCCTCTGGGGATCCTACACGTGGTAAAACCCATACAAGCCGCCTCCGACAACCGCCAGGGGCACTGCCAGGTGGTACACATGGAGGGGAAGAGTATACAAGGATTACGTGACTCTGGGGCCACGTTAACCCTGGTCCAAAATCATTTGGTGCCTAAGCACACCCTCACTGGAGACTGTGTAGCTGTACGGGTGGCAGGGGGAGCAATTTACAAAGTTCCCACTGCCAAGGTGCATTTGAATTGGGGGGCAGGGCACGGAAATGTGGAGGTGGGAATTATGCAGGATTTGCCTGCTGATGTTATTTTGGGCAACGACTTGGGGGAGCTCACCTCTGCTTTTGTCCCTCAACCAACTATCCAAGAGGCCTACCCGGTTGTTACCCGGCAGCAAGCACGCACCACGGCTCCTTCCGATCACTCTGAAGCTCAGGTAAACAATATACCACACACTCCTCCTATTCTCCCCTGGGATGCCCCCCTGTAATTTGGCAGTGAGGTGGCCCTAGATCCCTCCCTGCAGGTATATAAAGATAGGATAATCAAGGACCAAGGAGAGTTGGAGGGAGAGAGATATGCTTGGGACAAAGGTCTCATATACCGCTATGCAGAGAAGGTAGTAGCAGGGTCCATACCCATGCCCACTAAGCAGTTAGTGGTACCCCGAAAGTATAGACGAGAGTTGCTGCACATTGTCCCTCCTCAATCTCCCATCAGCCTTTGCTATTGTCTGGCCCCACCCTTCCTTGTACCATAGTAATCTATGTGCCCTATTGTATGTAAATTAGGCTTTTGGGGGGTACTAAGCCCTATTTCACCTTAAGGACCAGGCCATTTTTTGCAAATCTGACCAGTGTCACTTTAAGTGCTGATAACTTTAAAACGCTTTGACTTATCCAGGCCATTCTGAGATCGTTTTTTCGTCACGTATTGTACTTCATGACACTGATAAAATGAAGTTAAAAAAAACAAACATTTTTATTTATAAAAAAATACTAAATTTACAAAAAATTTGTAAAAAATAGCAAATTTCCAAGTTTCAATTTCTCTACTTCTATACTACATAGTAATACCTCCAAAAGTAGTTATTACTTTACATTCCCCATTTGTCTACTTAATGTTTTGGATCATTTTGGGAATGATATTTTATTTTTTGGGGATGTTACAAGGCTTAGAAGTTTAGAAGCAAATCTTGAAATTTTTCTGAAATTTTCAAAAACCCAATTTTTAGGGGCCAGTTCAGGTCTGAAGTCACTTTGCGAGGCTTACATAATAGAATTCTATAAACTAGACCCCTCAAGGTATTCAAAACTGATTTTACAAACGTTGTTTACCCTTTAGGTGTTCCACAAGAATTAATGGAAAATAGAGATACAATTTCAAGATTCCACTTTTTTGGCAGATTTTAATATTTTTTTTACTTTTACAAAGCAAGGGTTAACAGCCAAACAAAACTCAATATTTATGGCCCTGATTCTGTAGTTTACAGAAACACCCCATATGTGGTCGTAAACCGCTGTACGGGCACACTGCAGGGTGCAGAAGGAAAGGAATGCCATACGGTTTTGGAAGGCAGATTTTGCTCGACTGTTTTTTTTGACACTATGTCCCATTTGAAACCCCCCTAATGCACCCATAGAGTAGAAACTCCATAAAAGTGACCCCATCTAAGAAACTACACCCCTCAAGGTATTCAAAACTGATTTTACAAACGTTGTTAACCCTTTAGATGTTCCACAAGAATTAATGGAAAATAAAAGATACAATTTCTAAATTTAACTTTTTTGGCAGATTTTCCATTTTAATATTTTTTTACTTTTACAAAGCAAGGGTTAACAGCCAAACAAAACTCAATATTTATGCCCCTGATTCTGTAGTTTACAGAAACACCCCATATGTGGTCATTAACCGCTGTACGGGCACACGGCAGGGCGCAGAAGGAAAGGAATGCCATGCGGTTTTTGGAAGGCAGATTTTGCTGGACTGTTTTTTTTTACACCATGTCCAATTTAAAGCCCACCTGATGCACCCCTAGAGTAGAAACTCCAAAAAAGTGGCCCCATTTTAGAAACTACGGGATAGGGTGGCAGTATTGTTGGTACTAGTTTAGGGTACATATGATTTTTGGTTGCTCTATATTACATATTTTGTGAGGCAAGATAACAAGAAATAGCTGTTTTGGCACCGTTTTCATTTTTTGTTATTTACAACATTCATCTGACAGGTTAGATCATGTGATATTTTCAAAGACCAGGTTGTCACGAATGCGGTGATACCTAATATGTATATATATATTTTTTTATTTATGTAAGTTTTACACAATGATTTCATTTTTGAAGCAAAAAAAATCATGTTTTAGTGTTTCCATAGTCTGAGAGCCATAATTTTTTCAGTTTTTGGGCGATTTCCTTGGGTAGGGTATGATTTTTTCGGGATGAGATGACGGTTTTATTGGCGCTATTTTGGGGTTCATGTGACTTTTTGATCGCTTGCCATTACACTTTTTGCGATGTAAGGTGACAAAAAATGGTTTATTTAGCACAGTTTTTATTTTACATTTTTTACGGTGTTCATCTGAGGGGTTAGGTCATGGGATATTTTTATAGAGCCGGTCGATACGGACGCGGCGATACCTAATATGTATACTTTTTTAATTTATGTAAGTTTTACACAATAATATAATTAAAAAAATAAATAAATCATGTTTTAGTGTCTCCATATTCTGAGAGCCATAGTTTTTTCAGTTTTTGGGCGATTATCTTAGGTAGGGTCTAATTTTTTGTGGGATGAGATGACGGTTTGATTGGCACTATTTTGGGGTGCATATAACTTTTTTATCGCTTGCTATTACACTTTTTGTGATGTAAGGTGACAAAAAATTGTTTATTTAGCACAGTTTTAATTTTTTACGGTGTTCATCTGAGAGGTTAGATCATGTGATATTTTTATAGAGCTTGTCGATACGAACGCGGCGATACCAAATATGTGTACTTTTTTTATTTATGTAAAACAAAAACAAACAAAAATTATGTTTTAGTGTCTCCATATTCTGAGCCATAGTTTTTTTATTTTTTGGCGATTGTCTCAGGTAGGGGCTCATTTTCTGCGGGAGGAGTTGATGGTTAGATTGGTACTATTTTGGTGGGCAAACGCCTTTTTGATCGCTTGCTGTTGGACTTTTTGTGATGTAAGATGACAAAAAAATGGTTTTTAGCACAGTTTTTATTTTTTATTTTTTACGGTGTTCATCTGAGGGGTTAGGACATGTAATATGTTTATAGAGCCAGTCGATACGGACGCGGCGATACCTAATATGTATACTTTTTTTCCCCCTTTTACCAATTTTTTAAAAAATTAATTTGGGGAAAATGACGTTTTTGTTTATTTTTACTTAAAACTTTAAATTTTGGGGGGAAAACTTAATTTTTTCAACTTTTTTTCACTTTATTTTTTGTCCCACTTTGGGACTTGAACTTTGGGGGGTATATTCCTTTACAATGCATTCCAATACTTCTGTATTGAAATGCATTGGCTGTATGAGTAATACTGTGTGTATTACTCATAAAGCTTCCGGGGCCTGTGAGATCCAGGGGGCTGGATCTCACAGGCACTTCACCGGAAGGCATTGCGCTGCCTTCCATGCCATCGGGTCCCCCCTACAGCCGCATAGGGACCCGATGGCACCGCCCGCTGCCGCAACCGCAGGTAAAAGCCGCAAACCGCAGGTCTTAATTGACCTGCTGTTTGCGGCGATCGCCGATACGGGGGATCACATGACCCCCCCCCTCCCGGCGTTGTGACAGGATGCTCGTTGAATGATTGGGATGCACATTGGGATGTGCTGACTGACCCCCTTTTTCTTTGCATGAGTGTAATTCTGCCTTCATCTAGTGTTGTCCCTAGGATGCACAAAATTGTTTGGTAAGGTGCTATTATCCTTATAAACACAGTGATGTCACAGAAATAATAAATGCAGTGATGTCACAGTACAGGGATAATAAACACAGTGATGTCACAGTACAGAGATAATAAATACAGTGATGTCACAGTACAGGAATAATAAATTCAGTGATGTCATAGTACAGAGATAATATACACAGTGATGTCACAGTACAGGGATAATAAACACAGTGATGTCACAGTACAGGGATAATAAACACAGTGATGTCACAGTACAGGGATAATAAACACAGTGATGTCACAGTACAGAGATAATACACACAGTGATGTCACAGTACAGGGATAATACACACAGTGATGTCACAGTACAGGGATAATACACACAGTGATGTCACAGTACAGGGATAATAAACACAGTGATGTTACAGTACAGTGATAATAAACACAGTGATGTCACAGTACAGAGATAATAAACACAGTGATGTCACAGTACAGGGATAATAAACACAGTGATGTCACAGTACAGAGATAATACACACAGTGATGTCACAGTACAGGGATAATACACACAGTGATGTCACAGTACAGGGATAATACACACAGTGATGTCACAGTACAGGGATAATACACACAGAGATGTCACAGTACACGGATAATAAACACAGTGATGTCACACTACAGGAATAATAAACACAGTGATGTCACACTACAGGGATAATAAACACAGTGATGTCACAATACAGAGATAATACACACAGTGATGTCGCAGTACAGGGATAATAAACACAGTGATGTCACAGTGCAGGGATAATAAACACATTGATGTCACAGTACAGGGATAATAAATACAGTGATGTCACAGTACAGGAATAATAAATACAGTGATGTCATAGTACAGAGATAATAAACACAGTGATGTCACAGAACAGGGATAATAAACACAGTGATGTTACAGTACAGTGATAATAAACACAGTGATGTCACAGTACAGGGATAATACACACAGTGATGTCACAGTACAGGGATAATAAACACAGTGATGTCACAGTACAGGGATAATAAATACAGTGATGTCATAGTACAGAGATAATAAACACAGTGACTTCACAGTACAGAGATAATAAACACAGTGATGTCACAGTACAGGGATAATACACACAGTGATGTCACAGTACAGGGATAATAAACACAGTGATTTCACAGTACAGGGATAATAAACACAGTGATGTCACAGAACAGATAATACACACACTGATGTCACAGTACAGGTATAATAAACACAGTGATGTCACAGTACAGAGATAATACACACAGTGATGTCACAGTAGAGGGATAATAAACACAGTGATGTCACAGTACAGAGATAATAAACACAGTGATGTCACAGTACAGAGATAATAAACACAGTGATGTCACAGTACAGGGATAATAAACACAGTGATGTCACAGTACAGGGATAATAAACACATGATGTCACAGTACAAAGATAATAAACACAGTGATGTCACAATACAGAGATAATACACACAGTGATGTCACAGTACAGAGATAATAAACACAGTGATGTCACAATACAGAGATAATACACACAGTGATGTTACAGTACAGAGATAATAAATGCAACATTATAATACAAGGATAAGGCAGACCATGACATCCCAGTACAGATAGTAATCACTGTTTTCCCTTGTGCGGCAGGTTATCATTTGGGCCCCATCAGGCTTTAGGGCCAGATACAGTTCTAATCATCCCTATAGTTAGATCCTCTTCACCTAGCATAATAAATACACATTTTGTAGCGGTTTTAATATTATTTTTGTATGGACCCAAACAATAACCAGACCCTTGTTTGCGATCTAGTGCAATATATAAAATGTGGAGGCGTGGAAGCTGTACGGCGATATATACTATAGTAAATCCATTCTGGTTCCAGATCTCATCTTGAACTTTTAGCTTTCAGACTGTGGGCTCATAGGAGTTAATTTATGCCTGCCATTTGCCTACAGTATTAGTGAAGGTTTTATCTCAGAGATGAGATGATAGATGGCAAGACGTAAGATGAACTGAAAGAGCAAGTGACATTCTTCGGATACGTAGAAGAGAGGTTATGAAGCAGACAGAAGATAAGGGTGTGAAGTGGAGGAGCTAAATACCAGCCACATTTAGAAGTAAGTTAGTAAATGTTAATGGTCTCAAGTTGTGTCCTCATTCCATCCCCAGTAATCAGCATGAAATATCTGGGTGGCAGTGAAATTAAATCCTAGGTCACAGGACGGAAGTGTCCATGTCCAGCGGTGTAACTAGAGTGCTATGGGCCCAAGAGCAAACTTTGGATCGGTACTCCCACCACACGCAGTGCCCGGTCGCAACATCAGTGTTACACCCCTGGTCCCTGATCCCCCAGTAATTCTCCTGGTAATGTGTCTCACTGCCTCCAGTAATGCTCCCCACTGCCCCTGGTAATGTCCCCTACTTCCCCAGCAGGTAGTGCCCCCCACTGTCCCAGTAATGTCCTCTAATGCCCCCAGTAGTGTCCCCCACTGCTCCTGGTAATGTCCCCCACTGCTCCTGGTAATGTCCCCCACTGCCCCCAGTAATATTCCCCAATGCCCTCCAGTAATATCCCCCACTGCCCACAGTAGTGTCCTCCACTGCCCCTAGTAATGTCCCCCACTGTCCCCCAGTAGTGTCCCCCACTGCCCACCAGTAATGTCCCCCACTGCCCCCCAGTAGTGTCCCCCACTGCCCCCCAGTAATATTCCCCAATGCCCTCCAGTAATATCCACCACTGCCCACAGTAGTGTCCTCCACTGCCCCTAGTAATGTCCCCCACTGTCCCCCAGTAGTGTCCCCCACTGCCCCCCAGTAATGTCCCCCACTGCCCCCCAGTAATGCCCCCCACTGCCCCCAGTAATGTCCCCCACTGCCCCCCAGTAGTGTCCCCCACTGCCCCCCAGTAATGTCCCCCACTGCCCCCCAGTAATGTCCCACACTGTTCCCAGTAGAGCTCCCCACAGTCCCTAGTATTGTCCCCCACTGCCCCCAGTCTTCACTCACATGTAATGGGGCCCAGCATTGTCACTGTACTTCATGCCGGGCCCCGTCAGAGCGCACAGCTCACCTACATCATGCACTCCACCTGCTTAATTTGTGACTAGTTTTAGTAGGGCAGCTCCGGGGCCTGATGCTGGAGGACTGGAGTGTATGATGCAGGTGACCTGAGCACTCTAACGGGAGGCGGCAGTTAGTACAGTGACAATACCTCTGTAGGGTGGCCACTGGCTTGACCCTAGAAAGCAGGAACTCACTGGCCACACCCATACCATGCCCACAACACCCCAAACCACGCCTCCAAATCACATGAAGCCACGCCCCCACCGCTGGCTGGAAAACCATGAGGGAGGAGAGGGCAGAACTTTCAGACCGGAAGGTGACCGGGGGAAGCCCAGGGCGCTTCTCTTCCCCTCAGTCAGCCACAGGCAGGGCCGGCGTTATTGGGAGGGCAAACTGGGCAATTGCCCAGGGCCCCCATTGTCTAAGGGGCCCCCTGCTCAGTGCTGCTGTTCAGTTGAACGTCCTAAGAAGCAAACGGGCGGACAGCTAAACAGCTGCACTTTACAATGCAGTGTAAGGTCCTCTCCCTCACATATAAATCATTATTTATTTATTAATGATATTGAGAAGGGGATTAATAGCACCATATCTATTTTACATAGAAAGGACGCACTGCAGCTGGAAAAAGTACAGGGGTGAGCGACTAAACTGATAAGGGGCCAGGAGGGTCTTAGTTATGAAGATTAAAATTTAATTTAGTTTTGAGAAGAGACGTCTAAGGGGGGACATGATTAACCTCTACAAATATATAAATGGGCCATACAAAAAATACTGTGAAAAGCTGTTCTATGTAAAATGCGCTCAAAAGACTCCGATTAGAGAAGAAAAAGTTCAGTCTCCGGAAGCGTCAAAGCTTCTTTACTGTAAAAAGTAAGAGAACGCCGGACCATGGAAGTGAAGCTTGTGGACAACAAGTTGATAGACAAAATTCAATTTATTGTATGACGACGTGTTTCGGGGTACCACTGACCCCTTTATCAAGTCTAAAGGAAAATAAGCAAATATAAATACAATACAGAAGAATATATATGTAAATGGTTATGCATAAAGGTATGTATAAAATGTATGTATGAAGAATATATAAATATATATACACACAATAGGACAAAGACATTTTATAATAAAAGAACTTTCTAAGAAAGAACATAAAATGCATAAATTGTGTATGCCCAACAGGGCTTTAGGATCACATGAACTAAACTAGATAAAAAATCAATTAAATGTGTATATGATGAAAAACACCTAAAACCCCTAAAAGATTTCTTCTAGAAATAATATGAATTAATATGAAAGAGCTAGAATTCTACAGAGGTCAGACAGAAGTGTTATAGTTAGAAGATAAATAAATAAATATATACATTTGATAATGGAACACCTAATGCTGAGACACTGTAAGGGACACTGTAAGGGAACTGCTTGTAAGGGACCAGAGTTGCTATTGGGGAATTGATGTAATATAATGTTATGCATTTGCCAGTATTATTATATTGTGCATTTGTCTCAATGATGAATAATAGAGCTGGAGTGCAAGATAGTTAATACTGGGGACAAAGGGAGAGGAAAAAGGTACCTGGAATAAATTCAGCTGAATAGCTGACACGGCCGCTGATCGCCCGGCACGTGGAGGACGCTGACTATACTCGGCGCGTGCTCACTGCTGAGGATAAGAAGGGACGGCCGGAAAGTAGTGTCTGTGTTGATTGGAGGACCGTCCGTGGGGGGCGGGTTGAAGCGTCTGTTGCGCTTCACCCAGGCAGGGTACGCACGGACTAAGAGGCGCTGATACATGGTCTAAATGGAAAAGGGGAGCTGAGGGAGGATCGCAACTTGTAATATGATGAGATGCGAGATGGACCGAAGCGACAAGCGCAAGTGTGTGCATAATAACTGTAATAAAAATCGATTGGTAATGGATGGTATAAGTCTCCAGATCAAAAATATACATTATATATATATACACACATGTGCACACAAGGAGCAGGTCCCTGGAAGGGAAGGGGGAGGGAGGGGGGAGATGATAAGAAGGGTGATTGGGAGGTATTGACTGCTGGTAGATGGGGGGGGGGGGGGATATATGGGTGGATGATGAGAGGGTAATTGTACTGGGGGTTTAAAAATAGAACTTGGAGGAATTGATTTGTCGTGAATGATGAAAAAAGAGGGATAAAATATAAACTATTTATGAATTGTGAGAGGTGGAAAAATTTAATAAATTGGGGAAGTTAACTGAATTATAAGCTCTTAAGAATCATGAGGGGGAAAAAGGGATGAAATGAATTATAGAATCTACTGAGTATTAGTAACTGAGGCCAAATGTACGGTCATAAGATCTTAAATGGGTTATAAGCAATTATGAAATATGAAGGGGGAAAGGGATGAGTTGAATTATACGATCTACTCAATTTTAGTGACTGAAGACAAATGTAGGGTCGTAAGATCATAAAATCATAAAATGGGTTATGACTATTGATGAGCAGGAGGTGCCATATTCGATTTAGTGATTGAATATTCGTCTTATATTCGTCGAAATCGATAATTCGTCATTATGCTATTTATCGCGAATAATATGCGATTTAATTAATCGTGTATTGCGATTTTGTGTATTTTACGAATATTTGCCAGATTGCTATACATTCTTGTTTTAGAATATGACAAATATGTCGAATATTTTAAAAAACTAAGTTATAGCAATATTCGTAAAATACACATATAGACTGCAATTTCACTAATGTAGAGCTATAATTTTTTTTGTCTCTTTCTGAATCAAAAAGAGACAAAAAAAATTAGACTAAAAAAAAAAAGATTAACATTAGTGTAATTTCGAATATTCGCTATGTTGCTAAATAGTCTTGTCTTACAATATGACGAATATTCTAAAAAACGAATATATAGCACTTGTGAGAGAGTGACTGGAAAAGTAGTAGCGAATCGTTATATTTCCCCTAGGTTTCTTTCATATACCATGTACTATGCTACAGGAGGTGGATATCTCAACTAGGAAACTGGGTGAGATATCAGAAATCCAGGAAAAGCTGGTCTGCCTTAGCAAAACAGTTTGCTGAGGACTTTGGTAAATGGTGTTGTCGGGCCTGGATTTAATGGAATGAGGATGCAGGTTGGTAGTGGGGCTCCTCATTCCCTTCCTGTCCAGAACGGGTTTCATATAGAGCTCTCAGCCAGGTGATGGATCTCAGCTCGTTTCTGGGCTATAAAGGTTTGCACTATGAGCATGTCTGGGTGGGGACTGGTTGAACTGACTGGCTTTCACCATTGCTGCTGAAGTCTGCTAAAGCAACAAAAGGACACTGTGAGTTTATTTTGAATTGTGTCGTGTGGCTGGTAGTAGGCCGCCCGTATAGAAAGGGTCATTTTATGTTTAGTTAGTGTTCAGCCGAGCAGGAATTTATTTTGTATCTTTGCCTAAATGTAAAGGCCTTATATTTTGTTTGTGGACGAAAATAAAGAAAACAGGCAACCCCTGTGTGAACTGTGCCATTGTGTCACTGTCTCTGACTGCTGTGCCCCCTACTAGTGAGCTAACCCCCACATATGGTGGAGGATGCGGGCACTTGGATCCAAAAATGCAGTCTTAAAGAGCCAAACACCTAAAAAGTTTGTTGCACAGACCTGCCAGTTCACTTCACGTCTGGTGTAATGGAGGACTTTGGCAAACAGTTTGGACAAGCCATCCTTCAACAGCAACAGCTGATGTTGCAGCAGCAGCAAAACTTTGCACAGTCTGACAAACGACATCACCAGGCACAGGCCAGGCAGGATGAGATGAATCGCCAATTAATGGAGAAAATGGCGGTGCTGAGTGAGGCAATGGCGGCTTTGCGACTTACCGGTGAAAATGCTGCCGTGTCAGGAAGCCGGGGAGCGTTACCAACAGCACGGGCTGCGGTACAAAGTTCACTCCAAAAGATGACGCCCACAGATGATGTGGAAACCTATCTCATGGTCTTTGAGAGAGTAGCAGAGCGTGAAAAGTTACCAGTCGACCAGTGGGCGGATGTGGTGGCGCCTTTCTTAACTGGGGAACCGCAGAAGGCCTACTACGATTTGGGTGAGCCAGATGCGAGAAATTATGCAAAACTTAAGGGTGAGGTACTGGCTCGACTTGGAGTAAACATGCATGTGCGTGCAGGCCGTGTGCACAACTGGACTTTCTCTGAGAGCTTGCCACCCCGTTCACAGATGCACGATCTGATCCATCTTGTGAGAAAATGGCTGCAGCCTGAGGAATGTACCCCAGGTCAAATTGTAGAGAGAGTTGTCCTGGATAAGTTCATCAGGTCAGTACCCCCCAAGATCCAGCGCTGGATTGGACAAGGAGGACCTACAACGGCTGACCAATTGGTGAGTCTCGTGGAGCAGTACAGTGCTACAGAGGACATACTCCAAGCGTCGTCCAGGTATGCCAGCCCCAGGGACAGCAGGTCCCCGAAGTCTACTGGTAAGACTGTACCAATTGCTAGAGATGTGAGAAATGCTTTAAGGGGAGATGGCTTAAAGGGGGAGCCAGCTGGGCCACGTTCCGCTGGGACCTGGAGGTCCAGGCCAGGGTCCCAAAATGGGGAACAGTACCGTGTACAGTGCTGGCGGTGTCATGAATTTGGACATGTGGTTGCTAATTGCCCCCTCACAACTGAGCCAATGGATTGCAATATGTCCAGACGTATTTCTCTGTTTGCACAGCCCGTGTATTCTGCAGAAACTGTGTCTAAGTTAGAACCTCAAATGTGTACTGTGTCCATAGGAGGTTGTACAGCTGAGGCGCTGTTGGACTCTGGGAGCTTGGTGACCTTGGTACACGGCTCTCTGGTAAACCCTGGGACATACAGTGGACATACTGTTGGGGTACTATGCATACATGGAGAAACCAGAGAGTACCCAACTGCTCGGGTCACAATAGAAACTCCCTGTGGTGTTTCATGTCATGAAGTGGGTGTGGTTAAATCACTAATGCATAGTGTGATACTGGGAAGAGACTTTCCCCTGTTCTGGGACTTGTGGCAGAGCAGAAATGTAACCTGTGGAGAAAATCTGACTGATAATGTATGTATTGAGGTAACCCCTGAACCATATGACCCAGATTCTGAGGTTCCCACAGTAGGGGTGACCACTGACAAAGTTGATAATTTTCCTCTAGCCGTTCTAGCTGGTGATACTGAAGATGTGGGGGAGGTTCCTGATATGCCTAATTTAGAGGTGTCTCGTGACAATTTTGGGTCTGCTCAGCTCAGAGACCCCACTTTGACACGATCAAGGGAAAATGTGAAGGTGGAAAATGGTGTACCACAGTATCCAGGTGCTGATGGTGAGTTTCCCCATATGGCTGTTAACCAGGATCTATTATACCGGGTAGATAAAATACGTGGGGTAATTGTTGAGCAACTGGTAGTGCCCCAACCATATCGCAGACTGGTATTGGATCTAGCACACAAGCATGTGCTGGGAGGTCATCTTGGGTCTGAAAAGACCAGAGAACGCATCCTCCAGCGTTTCTTTTGGCCAGGGATTTTTTCTGAGGTACAGAGGTTTTGTGAATCCTGCCCAGAGTGTCAACTAACCTCTCCTGTGTCACATTTTAGAAGTCCTCTGGTCCCCTTGCCAATTATAGAAGTACCATTTGAAAGGGTGGCCATGGATTTGGTAGGCCCTGTTGTAAAGTCTGCACGGGGACATCAACATATACTTGTGGTGTTAGATTACGCCACACGTTATCCTGAGGCAGTGCCTTTACGAAACACCTCTGCTAAGCTTATTGCCAAAGAGCTTTTTTACATGTTTTCTCGCACAGGCATACCAAAGGAGATCCTTACGGATCAGGGGACTCCTTTCATGTCCAAGGTCACTAAAGAAATGTGTAAGCTCTTGAAGATTAAACACCTGCGTACTTCCGTTTATCACCCTCAAACTGATGGTCTAGTTGAAAGATTTAACAAGACACTGAAGGGCATGTTAAAAAAAGTGGTTAGCAGGGATGGAAAGGACTGGGATTGTTTGTTACTATACTGTCCTCATACACGTTAGCACGGTGTGTAATCTGACATGTAGCTAAACCTTTTTGTCCTCTGAGAGAAAAGAGACTGTTCCGCTTTAAGGTTCTCTTTATTGCTCGTAGATTGACAGGAAAGATGAAACGACTATGCTCAAAAACAGGCTGAATAACAGATGATGTGACAGGAAAACCAGTGAGAGAGCATGGTTGCTGAGACATATGATGGTGGCTGTTTGCTGTACCAGCACAAGACTAGCAAGAACCAGGAACTACCCACAATGCACTGGGACTCCCATAATGCATAGAGAAAAACAGGCTGGGTGAAATACCTAAACTCATCAATAGATGGTGCTGTTACGACACAATGTAATGCAAATGAATTACAACAGTTAAAATGCCATGTCAACTGATAAAGAGACAGAAACAACTGGAACTGAATCTGGGGACAGAACACTCCCCGCTTGACGTCAACCGACGTCACTATTGTATTCTTTTGGTGCAAACAGTAGAACGAGTTCTCCTACTGGTCTGAGGAACAATTTGGTCTCTCCCTGTCTCCGTATTTTCAATTCTACTTTGCGTACAATTCCGTCCTTACTTGGGAATGTCTTAGTCACAAGTCCTAACGGCCACTCGTTTCTCCGTGACTGGCAGTCTTTCATTAGGACTACATCGCCAGTCTGGAGGTTAGGCTTGTTGGTTTGCCACTTTCTCCTCGGTTGCAGAGTGGGAATGTATTGCTTTTTCCACTTGTCCCAGAACGAGTTTGAGAGACTCTGTACTTGTCTCCATCGATTTTTGTAAAGATCTTTGGAATTGAATTCTCCAGATGGAGCACAAATTTGTTCAGTCTTTTGGGTAAGCAGTGTGGCGGGTGTGAGAACTGTTGAGTCATCAGGATCGCTAGAAATCGGGGTTAGCGGTCTGGCATTTATGATAGCCGATACTTCTGCCATGAAGGTAGTCAGGCTTTCATGAGTCAGCTTTGAAGATCCTTCTTGTAAGAAGATTGAGTCGAGGATTCTCCGTGCGATGCCTATCATCCTCTCCCAAGCACCTCCCATGTGAGAAGAGTGTGGTGGGTTGAAGGTCCAAGTACATCCTCGTTCACTGAGGTATCTTTCTATGTTGTTAACATCCAAGTTGGAAGAGAGTTGTAGTTCTCTTGCTGCTCCGACAAAGTTTGTGCCTCGGTCAGAACGAATGTGTTTGACAGGTCCTCTAATGGCAATGAAACGTCGGAAAGCATTAATGAAACAGGAAGTATCCATAGATTCAATTACTTCAATATGGACAGCTCTGATGGACAGACAGGTGAACATAATCGCCCAACGTTTCCCGTGCGCACGGCCTCCCCTGGTTTGTCGGACAACCACAGGCCAAGGTCCAAACACGTCTAGGCCAACATTGGTGAAGGGTGGATCCATACTTAGTCGGTCATACGGGAGGTTTGCCATCTTCTGTGCCTGTGACATACCACGGAGTTTCCGACAGGTAACACATTTAAATATGAATCTGCATACACATCTTTTAGCTCCAACTATCCACATTCCAGCTGTTCTTAGAGCTCCTTCAGTAAACAGACGACCTTGGTGCTTTGTCTGTTCGTGGTAATGTTGCACGAGCAGAGTAGCTATATGATGCTGTCCAGGAACTATCACAGGATGTTTCTCTGTTAGGCCTACATCGGCTTCCATAAGGCGTCCACCTACCCTTAAGAGCCCATCTTCATCGATCACTGGGTCTAGTTTCCTTAAAACACTACCTTTAGGCACGGGTCTTTGGCTGACGACACAGTCGATTTCCGTAGCATAGGTTTCATGCTGTACAGCCTGGATAATTAAATTTTTTGACCGCTCTAGATCGAGAGCTGTGTAGACATGTTTACAATGATGCCAACCTCTACAGATATCTTTATCTGCCGATGAGGTTGCTTTGTACGACCGAGCAATGTGGGTCAGGCAAGTGATGGCACGGACAAGAGATCTCCAAGTAGAGAACCTACTGAATCTGTGGGATTTCAGGTGGTGGTCCAGAGTCTCCGTATGTAACACAGATACCTGAGGACGTATCTCAACATCAGCATGGGGGTCTACTAGTTCAAACATGGCAGTTTCTGTTGTGTTGGGCGTCGGTTTATACAAAAAGGTGGGGCCTGTAAACCAAATTGTATCCTTGAGACGGTCAGCAGCGACGGATCTGGTTGCATGGTCTGCAGGGTTGAGAGGAGTAGGTACATATTTCCATTGTTCAGGAGAGGTAGATCTTCTGATCCTTAGAACTCTGTTGTTGACGTAGACATAGAAGCGTCTAGATTCATTACAGATATATCCCAGTACTATCTTGCTATCTGTATAGAACTCAGAATCTTTAATCTCTAGGTCCATTTCTGTAGCGATGAGTTCGGCTAACTCCACCGCTAACACCGCGGCACATAGTTCCAGGCGTGGTATTGTGTGTTCCTGGAGTAGCGTTAGTTTTGCTTTACTCATGATGAACCCTACATGGCATTGTCCGCTGGCATCTAACGTCTTCAAGTAAGCTACCGCCGCAATTGCTTTGACTGAAGCATCGCAGAAAACACAAAGTTTTTGTGTCTCAACCTTGGTAGTTGGTATAGAAACATATGGACGTGCTATGTGAAGATCCGATAAGGCTGTAAGGGAATTCTTCCAGGCCACCCACGTGGTTCTTTCCTTCATGGGAAGGGGAGTGTCCCAGTTCGACCCTTCTTTGGTGAAGTCTCTTAACATAGCTTTACCTTCGATGAGTATAGGAGCTGCAAATCCCAGTGGGTCATATAAACTGCTTATGGCCGACAGTACTCCTCTGCGAGTAAAGGGTTTTTCTTCTCTGCTAACCTGGAAAGTGAAAGTATCAGCTTTTATGTCCCATAGTAGGCCAAGGCTCCGTTGCACCGGAGGCGAGTCAAAGCCTAGGTCTAAATCCTTCAAGTCTTCTGAATGGTCCTGAGAAGGAAAGGCTTCCATCAATTTCTGGCTGTTAGAAGTGATCTTGTGTAGCCTCAGGTTAGACAGAGAGAGCATCTCCTGGGTTCTTTTAAGAAGACTGATTGCAGTCTCATCTGAGGGCATTGATTTCAGACCGTCATCCACATAGAAGTCCTTCTCTACAAAGAGTCTGACATCCGCTCCGTACTTTTCTTCTACTTTCTGAACTGCGCGTCTTAATCCATAGATAGCGACTGCAGGAGAAGGACTATTGCCGAAGATGTGAACTTTCATATGATACTCTGTAACATCTTTAGAGGGATCGTTGTCCTTGAACCATAGGAATCTCAAGAAATTTCTATGTGCCTTCTTAACTAGGAAGCAATGGAACATCTGTTGGATATCAGCCGTGAATGCAACGGAGTCTCTGCGAAACCGGAGAAGCACTTCTATGAGCTTGTTGTTTAGATCCGGGCCTGACAGCAAAACGTCATTCAATGATACGCCTTCACACTTGGCACTTGAGTCAAACACTACTCTGATCTGACCTGGCTTCTTCGGGTGATACACGCCAAACATGGGCAGGTACCAGCGCTCTTCCGAGTCACGAAGTACAGGTGCTAGCTCTGCATGACCATTCCGGAATATCTTTTCCATGAAGGTAAAGAAGTGATCTCTCATCTCAGGTTTGCTTCTTAGGTTGTGCCTGAGAGAGACAAATCGCTTGAAAACTTGCTCTCTATTGTTGGGTAAGCGTTGTCTTTGAGGTTTAAAGGGTAGAGGTGCAACCCAGCTTCTTGTTTCGTCCTGCACCATTCCCTGCTCCATTATATCTAGGAACAGTCTATCTTCGAATGACATCGCTATACGATTGTCTTCTTTAGTCTTGCGGAAGACTGTGGATCCCAGGTGGTCTTGATTGGCATCCCAGACGAAGTCATCGTAGGTGGGACCTCCAAAGGTACCTGGTGATGAAGTGCTTTGAGGCAGTTCCTTGATGAAGAAGTGATTTTCGCATGGTTGGAGAAGAGATGGGCGTCGATTCTCAAGTGTACTGGTAAGCATGCTGTAGACAGTTGTTGGTTTGTGTACACCTCCCAAACAGACTTCTCCTACAATGACCCATCCTAGGTCAAGTCTCTGGGCGTATGGAGCGTTGTGAGGTCCATTAATCTGCTGTCTAACCTTGTGGACCTGTAGGATATCCCTCCCGAGGAGTAATACTATCTGAGCTTCAGGATCAAGGTTCGGGATCAGGTGTCTTATATGCTTCAGGTGAGGCTGATGCGCTGCTACTTCTGGCGTGGGTATCTCGGACCTGTTGTCAGGAATCTGGTTACATTCCAGTATAGTTGGTAAAGGCAGACGCACTTGACCATCGCTGGACTCAACTATGTAGCCGCTTGCCCTCCTTCCGGCTGTTTCCACAGTACCAGCACAAGTTCTTAGAGAGTAGGGGGCACCGGGTCCTTTGATGTCGAAGCTATCAAAGAAGGCAGACTTCGCTAACGACCTGTTGCTTTGATCGTCTAGAATTGCATACACTTTGATGGCTTTGCTTCGGTCGTCTGCTGGGTAAACCTTCACTAGGGAGATTTTAGAGCAGGATCTGCCTCCTCTGAGGTCTCTGCAAACCTCTGTACATTTAGAAGTAACTGCCAAAGTGTCAGTATTTGTGTCCTTCAGCTCCCCGCTTTGCTCTTGGGTTTTGGATGAAGCCCACGATGGTGGCCCAGGGTGTAGAGCTGTGTTATGGTTTGAGCTGTCACATTCGGCACACTTTGCACTAACCTCACAGTCCCTGGCGAAGTGCGAAGTTGACGAGCAGCATTTAAAACAGATGTTGTTCTCCTTGAGGAAGGTCTTGCGGTCTTCCACTGACTTTTCTCTGAAGGTTCTGCACTTAAGTAGAGAATGAGGCTTCCTGTGTAAGGGACACTGTCTGGTCGGGTCCTTGGGTTTGTCTCCTCCTTGATAGGAGCTGAACTCTTTATGGACTGCACCTGTGGAAGAAACGTTAGTTTTGTGGACCTCCACCGTTGCCCTACGAGGTTTACTGAGTGAGGTGGTGGCACATGACATCATGAAATCAAAGCTAGGATCATTTCTGATTTTTGCTTGTTCAGAGACAAAATCTACAAACACATTAAATGGAGGAAATGGTACATTGTAAGTCTGTTTATACCGAGAACCATACATGACCCACTTCTCTTGCAAGTTGTATGGGAGCTTCTGAACTATGGGATTCACACCTCTAGCAGTGTCAAGAAATGTCAATCCCACCAGATCCCCTTCTGCCTTTGCTACACTCAGTTCCATTAATAAGTCACTTAACTCTCTAAGCTTTGAATAGCCTTTGTTCACTATTTTAGGAAAGTCCTCAATTCTCTTAAATAAGGCGCTTTCTATGACCTCTGCTGCGCCATAAACCTCATTAAGTCTCTCCCAGACCCTTTTTAGACCAATGTCTGGATAATTTACATTGATGTCTCTAATCCTTCTAGCGTGTTCGGCGGACTCACTTCCCAGCCATTTTACCAGGAGATCCAGTTCTTCACTACAAGACAGACCTAAGTCTCTGATGGCATTTTGGAAGGAAGCTCGCCAAGCTCTATAGTTCTCAGCACGGTCGCTGAACTTTACAAGTCCCTTGTTGACCAGCTCACGTCGCGCAAGGAACCTGGCAAAGTCCATTGTGGCTTGATTGGCGCTGGAACCGGCTGGTGGTGTGTTGTCAGAGTGAATGTGTGGTGCATGGCCATACCTGTTGGAAGTCTCTGGTTTAATCCTGTCTGTGTAATACCGTTCTGAAGCAAAGGGCATCTCTCTTAGCAGGGGCGGATTTCTGATTCTCTGTTCTGGAGAGAAGTTGTTGTAGGCAGTTTCACTCTGATGTGTATTCTCTAGTCTGCTGCAAGGAGACCGATAGTCGACTTTCTGATGATCCAAATAAGCAGGTAGGCTTGGCTTGTCAACAAACCGCTTTGTATTAAGCTGTGGATCTGGGTCGTCGTCCGACTTGGAATGTTGATAGACATATTGTAAGGTACGCTGTTCTGGATCTTGGTATTCAACTTCTGGATGGACATTGCTGCGATGACTCTTGGTTTCCTGAAGTTCCGTGGCTTCTAGATACTCTGCTTCCGCTATGGCAGCTGCTGTCTCTTTATCTGCGGCCTGTTTTTCTAGAGTGGCTTCAAGTTGCACTTTCTCCCTATTCAGAGAAGCTTCAAGTTGCGCTTTCTCTAGCTTTATCTGCACCTCTTGTTCTATGAAGCTGGCTTTTGCCTTTGCTGCTTCTGCTTTGGCGCGGGCAATGGCGGCAGCTTCTCTGATCGATGTCCTATTTGAGCCACTTATCTGAGACCTTGTCTTAATGGAAGATGCTCGACTAATAGACATGTTGCGACTGTTAGGAGACTGCTGCGATATCCGTAAGTAGGCTCTGCGTGGATAATGGTGGGCTCCGTATAGTCCGATATTCGGTGCGACTGTTAGAAGACTGTTGCGATATCCGTATGCAGGCTCCACGTGGATAATGGCGGCTCCGTCAGTCTGATCTTCAGAGCTTGTTCTCAGCAGTCATTTCACTGCTGTCTTTGGCAGTTATTCACTGAGCTTGTTCTCAGCAGTCGTTTCACTATACTGTCCTCATACACGTTAGCACGTTGTGTAATCTGACATGTAGCTAAACCTTTTTGTCCTCTGAGAGAAAAGAGACTGTTCCGCTTTAAGGTTCTCTTTATTGCTCGTAGACTGACAGGAAAGATGAAACGACTATGCTCAAAAACAGGCTGAATAACAGATGATGTGACAGGAAAACCAGTGAGAGAGCATGGTTGCTGAGACATATGATGGTGGCTGTTTGCTGTACCAGCACAAGACTAGCAAGAACCAGGAACTACCCACAATGCACTGGGACTCCCATAATGCATAGAGAAAAACAGGCTGGGTGAAATACCTAAACTCATCAATAGATGGTGCTGTTACGACACAATGTAATGCAAATGAATTACAACAGTTAAAATGCCATGTCAACTGATAAAGAGACAGAAACAACTGGAACTGAATCTGGGGACAGAACAGTTACCTTATTTGATGTTTGCAGTTCGGGAAGTACCGCAGTCCTCAACAGGTTTCTCCCCATTTGAGCTCTTATATGGCAGACACCCACGTGGTCTCCTTGACATTGCTAAGGAAACTTGGGAACAAGAACCCACCCCTTACCGAAGTGTAATAGAGCATATTGCTCTCATGCAAGACAGAATAACTGCTGTCATGCCCATCGTCAAAGAACACTTAGAGCAGGCTCAGAAGGCACAAAGTTGTGTCTACAACCGGTCAGCTAAAGTTAGAACCTTTAACCCTGGTGACCGAGTGTTGGTGCTAGTGCCCACTGTAGAAAGTAAATTCCTGGCTAAGTGGCAAGGGCCATACGAGGTAATAGAAAAAGTGGGAGAGGTAAATTATAAAGTTTACCAGCCTGGTAAAAGAAAGTCTGAACAGCTGTATCATATAAATTTGCTCAAACCCTGGAAGGACAGAGAGACTCTGTCAGCAGTGAGTTCCCCTTGCAGTGTTGCCCCAGAGTTGTCTGCAAATAAGATAAACAATTCTTGTAATAATACTGTAGGTGTGCATATTTCAGAATCCTTGTCCAAGTTTCAAATGCAGGAGACAAAAGAATTTGTCTCAAGAAACACTGATGTGTTCTCAGATTTGCCTGGGCGCACTTCAGTTATCAAACATGACATAGTCACTGAGCCACAGGTACAAGTTCACTTGAAACCATATAGGGTACCTGAAGCTCGGAGACGAGCTATATCTGAAGAAGTAAAAAAGATGTTAGAACTCGGGGTGATTGAAGAGTCACAAAGTGAGTGGCCCAATCCCATAGTCCTAATCCCAAAGCCAGATGGTACAGTGAGGTTCTGTAATGATTTCCGAAAATTAAATGAAGTGTCAAAGTTTGACGCATACCCAATGCCAAGAGTAGATGAATTAATTGAGAGACTTGGCCATGCAAGGTATTTCTCTACCCTTGACCTAACCAAGGGGTACTGGCAAGTGCCCCTTACTGACAGTGCTAAAGAAAAAACTGCTTTTGTTGTTCCAGAAGGCCTTTTTCAGTATGTCACCATGCCCTTCGGGTTACATGGGGCTCCAGCAACCTTCCAAAGGTTAATGGATGTCATCCTTAAACCTCATCGTAGATATGCTTCTGCTTATTTAGATGATATCATCATTTTTAGTGATGACTGGGAAAGTCATTTACCAAAAGTGCAGGTGGTGTTGGATTCCCTCCGGGCAGCCAGGTTAACAGCAAACCCTAAGAAGTGTGCTTTAGGTCTTGAGGAAGCACGTTATCTAGGGTATATAATTGGGAGAGGTGTAATAAAACCTCAAGTGAATAAGGTAGAAGCCATCCAAGATTGGCCCAGGCCCTTAACCAAAAAACAAGTGAGAGCCTTTTTGGGAATTGTGGGGTATTACCGTAGGTTTATCCCAAACTTTGCTAGTGTAGCAGTACCCTTGACAGACCTCACTAAGGGAAGTAAGTCGGCCATGGTAAAATGGAGCACAGAAGCTGAGAGTGCATTTCAGGAGTTAAAGTCGGCCCTTTGTAGACAACCAGTGTTGATGACCCCAGATTTCAAAAAGGTGTTTACTGTACAGACTGATGCCTCTGATGTTGGTTTAGGGGCAGTCCTGTCACAGGAGGTTGGGGGAGAAGAACACCCCGTGACATACTTGAGTAGAAAACTTACTCCTGCGGAGAAAAATTATAGTATTGTTGAACGGGAATGTCTGGCAATTAAATGGGCTCTAGAGACTCTAAGATATTACTTGTTGGGTCAACAGTTCAGGTTGGTGACAGATCATTCCCCCCTTACATGGATGAGTCAGGCCAAGGAGAAAAACGCGAGAGTCACAAGGTGGTTTCTGACTTTACAAAGCTTTAAATTTTTGGTTGAGCACAGGTCAGGCAAACTGCAAGGGAATGCCGATGCCCTATCCAGAACACACTGTTTGGTGAGTAAAAGTGTTCGGCCCCACAGGTTCGAACAAAGGGGGAGGGTATGTGAGAGAGTGACTGGAAAAGTAGTAGCGAATCGTTATATTTCCCCTAGGTTTCTTTCATATACCATGTACTATGCTACAGGAGGTGGATATCTCAACTAGGAAACTGGGTGAGATATCAGAAATCCAGGAAAAGCTGGTCTGCCGTAGCAAAACAGTTTGCTGAGGACTTTGGTAAATGGTGTTGTCGGGCCTGGATTTAATGGAATGAGGATGCAGGTTGGTAGTGGGGCTCCTCATTCCCTTCCTGTCCAGAACGGGTTTCATATAGAGCTCTCAGCCAGGTGATGGATCTCAGCTCGTTTCTGGGCTATAAAGGTTTGCACTATGAGCATGTCTGGGTGGGGGACTGGTTGAACTGACTGGCTTTCACCATTGCTGCTGAAGTCTGCTAAAGCAACAAAAGGACACTGTGAGTTTATTTTGAATTGTGTCGTGTGGCTGGTAGTAGGCCGCCCGTATAGAAAGGGTCATTTTATGTTTAGTTAGTGCTCAGCCGAGCAGGAATTTATTTTGTATCTTTGCCTAAATGTAAAGGCCTTATATTTTGTTTGTGGACGAAAATAAAGAAAACAGGCAACCCCTGTGTGAACTGTGCCATTGTGTCACTGTCTCTGACTGCTGTGCCCCCTACTAGTGAGCTAACCCCCACACACTATATCACATATATTCGTTTTTTAGAATATTATTTTTTTCCCCCCCAATTAGTACAGTTATTGCCCTTCGGCATACTCCTCCCCGACAAGCGTCCCCGTCACCATGGGAACGCTGGTGGTTAGAATATACCATCGGATCTGAGTTTTCACGATCTAACTCAAATCCGATGGTATATTCTAACCAGCAGGCGTTCCCATGGTGATGGGGACGCTTGAAGTTAAAATATACCGCAAGGGCGCTGTGATCCGCGCAATTAACCCCTCAGGTGCGGGTTAATTGCGCAGATCACAGCGCCCTCTGCGCCTCCCCCCCACCTCCCCAGTATTAAAATAATTGGTGGCCAGTGTGCCCCCCCTACCCAGTATTAAAATAATTGGTGGCCAGTGCACCCTAACCCCTCCCCAGTATTAAAATAATTGGTGGCCAGTGCGCCCTAACCCCCCTCCCCCCAGTATTAAAATCATTGGTAGCAGTGGCCACAGGGTCCCCCTCCCTCACCCTCTGGCAGAGGCCACAGGGTCCCCTTCCCCCCCCATCATTGAGGGAGGGGGGGTTAGGGCGCACTGGCCAGCAATTATTTTAATACTGGGGAGGAAGGGGGGGGCACTGGCCACCAATTATTTTAATACTGGGGAGGTGGGAGGGGAGGGCGCACAGAGCGCAATTAACCCAAACCTGAGGGGTTAATTGCGCGCAGGGGCATAGCGTGGGGAGGGGGCCAGAAATTGTAGGGGGCGCCAGGTAGAAGGCAGTAAACTGAGGGTGATGGAAGCCTATGGCTCCCATCCCCTCCGTTCCACTTGGCCTGAAGCTTTAAAACGCAGTAGAGCGGCGCAGGAGTTCAGGAGATCGCGATTATATCACCGTGACCTCCTGCGCCGGGTCTCGCGAGATGACGCGGTGCAGGAGGGCAGGGTGATGTGTTCCTAACCGCCTGCGCCGGGACGCCCAAGCAAAGACTACAAGAGGTGATGAAGAGAGGTGAGTATTATTATTTTTTTATGTAAGTACTGGGGGCACTATGGAGGTGGGCAGAAGAGATACAAAGGAGGCCAGTATATTTAAAGAATGGGCACCGTTTTATATTATACAGAGGGGCCATGATACATTATACAGGGGGCCATTATATATTATAGTTATACAGAGGGGTCATTCAATATAATAATTATACAAGGGGGCCATCATATATTATACATAGGGGCCATTATATATTATAATTATACAGAGGGGCCATTATATATTATAATTATACAGAGGGGCCATTATATATTATAATTATACAGAGGGGCCATTATATATTATAATTATACAGAGAGGCTATTAATAATGGGCCCTCTGTATAATTCTAATATATAATGGCCCCTCTGTATAATTCTAATATATAATGGCCCCTCTGTATAACTATAATATATAGTTATATTCGTCATTTTTTACCATCTAAACTCTTGATTCCTCCTTGCTTCTTGCTTGTGGGCCAATGAGTCATTGGTCCACAAGCATTTTACGCAGGAAGTAATAATGTGTTCAGATGGAGAAAATGATCGAAGTCGCTATGCGAATATTCGCGCTCAACACTAGTTATAAGGAGGATAACAGGACATAATATTACTGTGGAGGTGGATGTGAAAAAAATAAGATGTGCGGGGAGGAGGGGGGATGGCAAAAAAATATGTTGGATCTGGTTCAGAGGTATTAAAAGCACTTACTTTCAAGGCTCTCATTCAATCCATATGGTTCTAAGGTCTATAATTTGAAGATCTAGAACATCTCCCTTTTCTGCAGTGTTCTGAATTTATCTGAGGAGTTTTCAGTAATGCATTCAATGGGTGTGATAGTCAATTTGAAAGGATCTTTGTTGTGGGTGGAAAGGAAATGTCGGAGACATATTTTATTGCACTTTTCTCTGCAGTTAATAAAATGTGCCAGTGTATCCCAGCCTCTTATGGCATCTGTTGGGTGAATGGGGTCAAATGCAGTAAACATATGGTAGCTGCTTAAGTCTCAGTTAACGAATGAACTGTAGCAACATAGACCGTGAATCACCTACTGGAATGTATGTGGAGAGGAGTATAAGGGTCAGGAGGAATATTTAGACACATATTAGTTTACTTAGAAAACTTTTTTTTTTTCGTTATTGTTTCCATGGTGACAGCAGGCATCTATCTATTTATCTATCTATCATGTAAAAAACAAAGTTAGACCAGAAAAGCTGGACCCGCTATCCCTACCTACTTACATGGGCACCCTAGACAGTGACCCCACAGCTGGATGACAGTCCCTTTGCTGCAATACGTGAAGGGACGACACACAAACAGGGAAAAACAAACAGACAAACACTAAGAGTTTTTGTACGGAAAAATGATCAAATGCCAGTCGGATGAGGCAGTACAAGATACGCCAGAGGCAAACGAGAAAAATCAAAAAAGCCAAAATGTCACAACCAGGAGCTCAATATGATACCAAAAAGCCAGAAGCGGAAAAAAAAACCTCATAGTACTAAATCTATAAATCCAAGGCAAAGGAGTCTTCAATAAACACAAAAGACCAGTAGGGGGAGTCAGAGGACAATACATTTACTGGCATCTGCACAGTGCAGGTGCCGGCCTCCTATACCAGAGAAAAGGCTGTTCATGGCAGTGTGACTGCATTCTGGGTGAAGCTCCAGCCCACGCACCCTCATCATTGGTCCGGGGCTCCGACGTCAGCAGAGGGGACCGTGACAGAATTATTTATTTTGACTTTTGAAATTTCTAATTTCTATCTATCTAAAGTGACGAGCAAAAGGGTAACAATGTTTTGAACTTTTGACTTTCAGGCTCCATATCTCACCATCCACTGCAGCTTCAAACGTGAGATTACCATCATTTTATAGACAATCATCTCTGCTATCTCATACATAAATTGGACTTGCAACTATTCAGCATATGATTAGTTATGCAGGTTCTTGTCATGTACCTGCATTGTTACTGTTTATTTATTTTTTTGTTAGTTTTTTGTAAAATCACACTGCCTGAATCCTTCTGGGCATGCTGTCTATCAGATTCAAGCATGTCTCAACCGAAATCTGTTCCCAGGTCTCTTCTACACATTCCCAATGTTGGTGCATACTGTTCGACTCACTTGGGTACAAATACAGCTTTTTCAACTCTACTCACAAGTGTTCGATTGGGTTGAGATCTGGGGACTGTGGGGGCCAATCCAGTCATTTCTTCACCAATCTCGACGTATGCTTTGAGTCGTTGTCCTGTTGGAACACTATGACGTCCTTTTCATACCCATAATACTCGAGTGTATGAAGTAACTTGTCTTGTAGGATACTCACATATAGCTCAGCATTGAGACCACCACCGATCCTGGTCAAGTATTCAACGCCTTTGGCTGTAACACAACCCCATATCATCAGGCTTTCTTCACTGAACTTGACAGTTCCTTCAATTTCTCGATCCCCTTTTCTCTTGTTTCTTCCAGACACATTTACACCCATCAGAACCCAATCTATTGACTTTCTTCTTATCTCTCCAAATCACCCATTTCCAATCTTCTACTGCCCACTGTTCATACATTTTTGCAGTCAAGACGACGCTGCTTATGATATTGAAGTTGAGGCTTCTTCACCTTTTTCAGGCCACTATTCCAGACTTGTGTAATGTGCGTTGCATGGTACTTGCATGGTCATCTGTGATCTCACTATTATGAAGCATACAAGCCACCTCCACTGCCGTGTTTGTTGTGCCAGAACTGATAGACCTTGTGATGAGCCAACTTGTTGACTCAGATATTTTGCCTAGACGTCCACCTCTTGGCTTTGGAATGGATGGACGGACTTTATTTCGTATTCTTCCAACTGTCATGGCATTCCCATGATGCAGCTTGGCAATTTTCTTGGCCAAGATGCCACTATCGATGAGCTGGATGATGCTATTTTCTTGGGAAATCTTCTTCATGGCCGCTACTTCATTCGAACCAGTGACCTTTCGCTTGGGAATCAACCTAATAACACACTGAGCTATTAGGGAATGTGAGAACAGGTTGTAATTTGTAGTATACAAGAAGAAAAAGATTGTTCCACCAACAGGAGCAAAACAGTATCAATGCAGCTACATGACAAGAATCTGCAGAACTAATTATATGCTAGATAGTTGCAAGTCCAATTTATGTATGAGATGGCCAAGATGATTGTCTATAAAATGATAGTAGTCTCACGGTTGAAACTGTAGTGGATAGTGAGATATGGAGCCTGAAAGCCAAAAGTTCAAAACATTGTTACCCTTTTGGGTTATGTAGTAAGAAAGTAGACACATAAAACTACATTTAAGGGCGCAAATAGTGGATCCGCAAAACACAGATACTGGCCGTGCGGGTTCAGCATTTTGCAGAATGGAACGTCCGGCCCATAGTAGAACAGTACTATCCTTATCTGTAATGTGGGCAAGAATAGGACATGTACTATATTTTTGCGGATGCTTCAGAACAGACAAATGTATGTGGACAACACACGGTGCACTGTCCGCATCTTTTGCGGCCCCATTGAAGTAAATAGGTCTGCATCCGACCCTCAAAAAATGCAGATCGGATGCGGACAAAAAATAAGTTTATGTGCATGAGGACTAAGGGATGAATCAATGCACATCTACCAATTTTATATATTGTATATTGTTATTATTGGTATCCATAGGCAAATCTATTTTTTTCCAGATGCATCTCAAGATTTCTTTTAACAAAAGGCTGTATTACCAGAGATAATCCCTTAAATGGCACCGTGTATGTGCACATTTAGGATTTTATATGCTTTTAACAAGAATTTGTAAGTATAATAAACTACTTTAATATACGGAGGAAGTCAGTGCTTCACTATGGTTGCAATTCCTTGATTACCTACAGGAGGGCTGGGTAGAGGAGAGACGCCTATCTGCGGAGCTTGATGGTTCTTCCCCATGATAGTGACCAGGGGAGTAGCTAAAGGCTCATGGGCCCGGGTGCAAGAGTTCAGCTTGGGACCCCCTTCCCTTCAGGCTGCCTAACGACACCCACCACCCCCATGCCAAATTATTTACCTAACCCTTTCCTTCCAGCCAGAGGTGCAACTTGACCTGCATACACTTTCTATAATACCAGTGTCTGTTTATGTGGCTCAATGGTCTTTGGGCCCCTCAGGCTCCTGGGCCCGGTAGCGACTGCTACCTCTGCACCCCCTATAGCTACGCCCCTGCTAGTGACTAGCCTTGTACCGTGAAAGTAGGAAGAGTGAGCAGCAGCGCGGTCTTCCACTGTAACGACTTGTCTGATTCTGTGATTTTTACCCACATCACATCTAGGACCTGCAACGCAAGAGTACAGCTACGTATCTAAGTGATAATATATTTTATTGTGCCCTGTATGAGGTGATACAATCCTTCTAACAATATCTACTTGGTAGAAGGGTCCCTTGATAATAAGTTGAGGTCTCTCTCCAGGGACCTCCTGCAATCAGATATGATCTATGGTGAAACCTGGCAGTAAGTGTTCAATTTTTCTACAGCGCCACCGCAGGGGAAATTATGCATTGAACATTGCCCATTCATATCAATGACTAGTCTGTGTGATGCAGGACAGATCAGATCCTTCTGAGCTAGAGACACGTTTTTTAACCAGTCTCAACACCTACATATGAAAATGGTATAGGAAATGAGTTTTTTCGAAACTGCACCCTCTTTAAGTAGTTTATCAGGAAGGGAAGAAACACAACCCACATCATCTTGATGCCATCCGCATAATGTATGCAGCATGTAGTCACAGAGCAGAGTAAGAATAGCAGGTTTATCCCCTAAACACATATTCAGATCTAATTTTAGATAATAAATGACAGGATGAGTCAATAGTAATTTCACTCCTACATATAGAAAATTATTCTCCTACCTTCGATCTGACAACCTGACTCTTCTTCACAGTCACAAAATCATCTACCTATAACTTTTCACATTAATTCTTATCCTAGGGCTGTTCCTTAGGGGTGCAACAGACTGATATATACCCATCTAAGGGTATTTCAGGATTTTGCTATCGATAATCAACCCCTTATCGGCATTGGTCTGTCACCCGTCGCACCCACCGATCAGCTGATCTCCAGTAGCTCTGATGCCTGAAATACAAGGCTTAGGTCCATTGTGTACTAGATGGAGCTGGTTTCTGCACTGCAGCTCACATTGAAGTGAATAGGAGATTCCAACCACTTCGCAATAGACGGAGCTGTGTATTTCTGGCATCAGAGCTACTCTGAAATAGCTGATCGGCAGACGTGCAAGGGTGCTGCCACCCGCCGATCTGATATTGATGACCTATCCTGAGCATAGACCATCAATATGGTAGAATACCTCTTTAGAGCTCTTGGGCTCCAAGGCAAAATCTATTATGAGTATCATGTGTCATTTACATTATAGTGCTGGTTTCTTATTTATTTATTTACTACATTTAACAAGCGCAAAGTTCATACTATAGATATACACATTCAGAGCAACCAGCATACGGCCTGAGGTATCAGTATATCAGTTTTATTCCAGTCCTGATAAAAAGAGCCACTTTTTACAGCAGATTTGTATCTATGACACTGGCTGACCTGTTACATGTGCACTTGGCAGCTGAAGGCAGTCTGTGTTGGTCCCATGTTCATATGTGCCCGCATTGCTGAGAAAAATGAAGTTTTAATATATGCAAATGAGCCTCTAGGAGCAACAGGGGCGTTACCGTTACACTTAGGCTGAGTTCACACGAGCGTGTCCGGATTAGGTCTGGATGAATCCCGGTGTATTGCGGCAAACCCGCGCGAGTAGGTACGCAATTGCAGTCAGTTTTGACTGCGATTGCGTTCCAATGTTCCGTTTTTATCGCGCGGGTGCAATGTGTTTTGCACGCGCGTGATAAAAAACCGACTGTGGTACCCAGACCCGAACTTCTTCACAGAAATTCAGGTGTGGGTTCGGTGCTGTGTAGATGTTATTATTTTCCCTTATAACATGGTTTGCCGCAATGCCCCGGGACGCATCCGGACCTAATCCGGACACGCTCGTGTGAACTCAGCCTAAGTGTAACGGTAACGCCCCTGTTGCTCCTAGAGGCTCATTTGCATATATTAAAACTTCATTTTTCTCAGCAATGCGGGCACATATGAACATGGGACCAACACAGATGCCTTCAGCTGCCAAGTGCACATGTAACAGGTCAGCCAGTGTCATAGGTACAAATCTGCTGATGGATGCCCTTTAAAGGTTTTGGAGAGAGCCCTTATAAATAATGCTACATACAGTTTTTTTTTGTTTATTTTATACATTAACAAAGACAACGTAAAAATAGACACATAACAGCATAAGTAACAAAACTGAAAAAAAAAAAAAATTCATACAATCATTTCTTTGGACAGTGGCACAAAAAAGGGGGAGAGGAGAAAAAAAAGGCACCCTGACAGCATGAGGTTTACAGAGGACCTGTCACTGCTCCTGACATGTCTGTTTTAATAGCTTCATGCATCCCTATGTGATACCAATTCTGGAGGATCTATTCTTATGGCTCTATGTTGTGCTATTCCTTTATTATTTCTACGAGAAGTTATGAATAAATTGCTAGCAGTCTGCAGTAAGGGTACAGAGGGGGAGGTAACCAGTTGGCGGTGTGTACCTGTACAAACTCACTCTATCCAATCAGTGCTACAATTTCTGTCTGTGCAGGTACACCCCCCCCCCAACTGGTTACCGCCCCTCTGTACCCTTACTGCAGACTGCTAGCAATTATGTCATAACTTCTAGCAGGAATAATAAAGGAACGGCACAACATAGAGTCATAAGAATAGATGCTCCAGAATTAATATTACATGGGGAATACATGAAGCTATTAAAACAGGCAGGTCAGGAGCATGTGAAAGCTCCTCTTTAAAGAACACCAGACCTTTGTACAACCTGGCTTAATACCATATTGCTTACACACCCAACTAAACTCTCTCACAATAATGTTTTACCTTACCCAGTATTGCTGGTGACAGAGGGGCCTTTGGGCTCTTTAAGACACCAGGGCATGGTACAGCTACTACCTCTGAACCAGCTATAGCTGCGCCCTTGTTATTCCGCAGGCTGCCAGCTATGTAGATTGCTATGTAGCTGTAAATACAGTATATTGTGCCAACCGTCTGCCTCTGTCACACTGTATTTCATGATGTGAAGGTATTACTGCAGCAGCTGTGTATTAATAGAAACGTAAATGCCTATAGATCAAGTAAACGTGTAAGGGAGACGCTGCTTGCTGGCGCCTTCCGTGCACATCGCTTTCTGCCCCTTTATATCATTACTGTAGCTTTCAAAGCTTTTGAGAAGCACAATAAATATGCTCCGGTGCTTAGAAGAGAAGCGATGGGCAGTAAAGGACGTAATGCCAGCATTAAGATCTCTACCCAGATTAAACTACACGGATATCTCATGGCGGCATGAGCAGAAGGTTGTGGAGCTACAGTAAGTCTCCCAGAAAGGAACTTCTGATGGCGGTCTGATTCGGCAGAGCTGTTTTTCTTCTTCTTTCCCTGCAGAATTCAATCTTTTTGGCTCTAAATAATATTTTGCAGTACAATAGGTGGCTTACTGCTTTCTGCAAGGAGCAGAAAAACTGGGATTAGTGCAAATGATTGTTTTCTTTTTCATGCTTTTTGCTGAGTGCAGCCCCGCTCTGTTTCTTATCATGCTCTGTATGTAGTGCAGAAAGTTTGGAAAGGGAAGGGTATCTATAAGTAATCAGGAAAATGTGGTAAGAGAACAGAAAGAAAGGGTTATTGAACACTGTGCATGCCGATGGAACCTGCCCCCTCCAGAATTAAAAAGAAATGGGGTTTTCCTTTATAGAAACAGCACCACTCTAGTCATTAGGCTGTGTCTGGTATTGCACCTTAGCTCCATGGAGTTGAGCTGCAATGTCAGACAAACCTTATGGACAGGAGTGGAGCTGTGTCTCGATAAAAATGAAACCCAATTCTTTTATGCCTTACGGACCCAAAGGGGTTGGCGCACAGACAGTTTTGATCATCTATCCACAGGATAGGTGATAGATGAATGACTACTGGTGGTTTGATGGCCGGGACCCCCACGATCACTGTCACTGTCATCAAGTGAATTCTGCTTGCAGTCATTGATTGAGAACCACCATTGTTTAAACTGGGTTTCTAGGTTTAGGATATTGGTGGCCTTGCTCTGAGGATAGGCCATCAATATCAGATCAGTGGGGGGCTGACACTTGACACTCTTGCCTATCAGCTTTTTGAAGGGATCCTTGCAAAATCCTGCACCGACCCTAATAAGCAGTTAACGAGCAGGTAGATGGCCCAATGTACACGAGTACTGCAGTCCTTCAAACAGTTAATCAGAAGGGGTGCTAGGTGGTGTGCCCCCACAATCTGATGCTAATGGCCTATCCTGAGGATAGGCTGTCAGTATCCTGATCCCAGAAAACCACTTGAACCATATACACTCTGCAACATTAAAATAGCAACACCAAGAAGGACAAGCTGTAAATCTATGCAAATCAAAGAAGTAGCAGATGCTGCAAAGATCTGCAAATAATAAAAATTTTAAGCACCTAGCTCCAATCTGTAGCATATGGGAGGGGCATAAAAGCCAGACTGAAAGCAAAGTTTTTTTTAGCCACATGAAACCTCAAAAATTGGATCAAACCATGTGGGACAGAATGCTTGAACTAGAGACCTTGGTTTATCACTCTAGCAGACTACACGCCTAAGACTGTTTCGGCGTTGCATGTCCCAGTGGTTGAGGTAACAATGATGAATTGGAATGACAGCAGGGGGTGCACAGAGGTCCTTCTGATTAGAATAATGATGCACAGTGATTCCTTATGTACTACAATTAAAGTTGGACATCACATCCCAAGCCTAGGGCGGCAATCAGTGTCCTAAACCATCAGCAGGTGTTTGCACAACATTGGGCTATGAGACAGATGTCCAGCTACACGTTTTCCAACACAACTTCCAAAGGTTGTTATGATGCACAGCAACACGGCAATGGAGGCTGGAAATGGAGGTCTATCCTCTTCACCAATGAGTCCTGCTTTTGTCTCAGATGCAATGATAACTTGATGTGACGAACACGTGGGCTAGGTCCATGAAGAGGCCTTTGGGAATGCCAGAATGGTCTTATTCCCAGGATTATGGTGTGGGGTGGAATAATATATGGTAGCCTGGACCCCTCTAGTCTTCAGCTTGGTGTTACATTGATTTGGTCGTAGAACCAGTAGTATGGCCATTTCTCCAGGAGCAGTCTTGAGCACATTTGGGATCTCTTTGGTCAGCATGTGCAAAGGTAGCTGCCAGCAGCGGATCTTGATGACTTACACGCCTAAGTACATTCAGTGTGGCAGAACATTCCTCAGACAACGATTAATGATATGGTAGCATACCAAGGTGTGTAAGTGCATATAGTTCTGTGTGTGAGGCTCATACTCAATACTGAATAAACTGAGAATGTTTTGAATATTTTGTTTCCTTTTTTTATCTCTTGCATATCATTAAGATGTCTATCAATCCTGTGGTTTCCATAGTTCCAGGACTTTTCTTTCTTGGTGTTGCAATTTCAGTGTTGAGGAATGTACTAATGCCATCTCTTAGCCTCAATGGTCAATAGGTGCATATTGCCAACAGTCCCTGAATTTGCAGGGACTGTCCCTAATTTTTAGAGACACAAATTCGGACTGGCCCAGGTCACATATGGGTGGGGCTTATGTAAGACCATAACCATAAATAGGCATTCCTGGGTGTGTTTGGGGGCATTCCCAGGCTGGGCTTACATGGAGGTACCTTGTAGTCATCATAGCTATGGCTTTTGTGCAGTAAAAGAAGTTACAGCCACGACCACATGGTCCATTTCATCCCATCTGGTCAAAAGGTGCTGTAATAAGTATATTGTGCAGTCTAGTAAAGGGCATTCTGGTTGTGAGTTTGGGGTACTGTTTAGCAGATGTAATATCACCCAATCAGGCAAAATATGAAGATATTAAAGGGTTTCCCTCCTCTCTACTACTTAGAAGGGTCATTGGACAATACGTCAATCACTAAGTGATCTCCTCATCGGACAGCTATGAGGAAGCCTTGTAGTAAGTGTTCAATTTCCCTGCAGCACCTCTACAGGTGAATTGAAGCATTACTCAGTAGCTATTCAAATCAATGGGTTGTCTGTTTAATGCAAGACAGGGCAGGTACTCCAGAGCAAAAGACTGTGTAACTGATCTGCACTCTGGCCAAGGCACGAGGCTCCTGAACAGAGGACAACCCCCATTAACCCATAATTCATTAATAGGGTATTATTTTCAAATTGTTTCCCTAAACCAGACAACCCCATTATATATTCTCCTTCTTAAAGGATACTGCAGCCAGCCAGTAGCTCAGGGGCGACACGTGAGGTGCACGGTGGACCGATGAGGGGCCAAAATATAACACACAGTTCATCAGTTTACTCACGGTTAGCAGAAAGCCTCCCTGGGCTGGCAGCACAGTGTTGAGGTAGGACAGCACGAAATCCTCCGGGGCACGCTCTGTGGTAGGGAAGCATCAGCCAAGATGGTGGTTGAGGTGCCCTTGATGTTAGGGGTGCTTAGGGTGCTTGATGGTTTTGTCGTGACGCCAGTACCGTTAATGGTGGTACAACCATTAGTAGTAATGCAAGGTAATTATAAAATGTAGGTTAGTTGTGCACACCTCATATGGAAGTATATTTATATGCATAGACTTTTCTGGTATATAACATTCAATATTTATTATACATATACACTCACCTAAAGAATTATTAGGAACACCTGTTCTATTTCTCATTAATGCGATTATCTAGTCAACCAATCACATGGCAGTTGCTTCAATGCATGTAGGGTTGTGGTCCTGGTCAAGACAATCTCCTGAACTCCAAACTGAATGTCAGAATGGGAAAGAAAGGTGGGCTACAACAGCAGAAGACCCCACCGGGTACCACTCATCTCCACTACAAATAGGAAAAAGAGGCTACAATTTGCACGAGCTCACCAAAATTGGACTGTTGAAGACTGGAAAAATGTTGCCTCGATTTCTGTTGAGACATTCAAATGATAGAGTCCGAATTTGGCGTAAACAGAATGAGAACATGTATCCATTATGCCTTGTTACCACTGTGCAGGCTGGTGGTGGTGGTGTAATGGTGTGGGGGATGTTTTCTGGGCACACTTTAGGCCCCTTAGTGCCAATTGGCCATAGTTTAAATGCCACGGGCTACCTGAGCATTGTTTCTGACCATGTCCATGCCTTCATGACCACCATGTACCCATCCTCTGATGGCTACTTCCAGCAGGATAATGCACCATGTCACAAAGCTCGAATCATTTCAAATTGGTTTCTTGAACATGACAATGAGTTCACTGCACTAAAATGGTCCCCACAGTCACCAGATCTCAACCCAATAGAGCATCTTTGGGATGTGGTGGAACAGGAACTTCGTGCCCTGGATGTGCATCCCTCAAATCTCCATCAACTGCAAGATGCTATCCTATCAATATGGGCCAACATTTCTAAAGAATGCTATCAGCACCTTGTTGAATCAATGCCACGTAGAATTAAGGCAGTTCTGAAGGCAAAAGGGGGTCCAACACCCTATTAATAATTCTTTAGGTGAGTGTATATAGAAAGTATATTGGATGTCTATATATCGCTAGCAGCGATATACAGTATAGACATCCAAGATACTTTCTATATATATGTATAATAAATATTGAATGTTATATACCAGAAAAGTCTACGTTATAAATATACTTCCATATGAGGTGTGCACAACTAACCTACATTTTATAATTACCTTGCATTTTATAGACTGGGTGTGTCTATCAGTTGGAGCACCCGTTCCATATACAATAAACAGGTGAGCCGTCACAACCCAATATACCTCATTAGTAGTAATGATGAGGTAGACAGTGGTAAGATGCAACCCACAACTTTTACTGTGGATGAGTTTGATTGGTAGCAGTACAAAATACAGTCTCTTGATGTTTTTAGAGTTGGTCTGCAAATCCACTGTTTCTAGGCTTTTCAGGTTTGACTTGGAGCTTAGCCAGATATTTTCTATATCAGTGTAATTTGGTGAGGTGGCCGGAGGCTATGGTATCCTTCACCTGAATATCCCAAAGGTCCTTGATGCCTGACTTGTGGCTTTTATCTTTTGGATAGATAAGTCCTTTTTCCTTGTCCCTTTTTGGACTAAACTTTCATCAGAGCAGAAGTGCTAGATCTGCACTCTCTCACTCTCAGCATCAGTCTACTACACACTGATCTCAACTGAACTCAACACTGTCCTGTCTCCTATCCCTTACTAGGCCTGACCTAATCTGCCTGGTAACAGGAATTTTGCAGATACATTAATACAAAGTCATACAATACCACTAATCAGATGCTGGATTAGTGGACTATCACTGGATATGGAAATCATTAAAACATACGTATAGGTGCATTTGCAGTACCCCAGAATATGGTACCTGCAAAATTGTTTCTTGGTATTAAAATGTTATTTAATGTTCTGATGTATTGCAACCTGCATAGTTTTATATGGATAGGTCAGGGTTAACAATCCTGACCCTGCCCTTGTAGGAGGCTAGCAGTTGGACCTAGGTCTGCACCTAATTTAGTGGGAGTCTAGTGTTAGCTGAGCGAGAGAGGAAGTACATGACTAGTCCTAAGTCCCAGAGAATCTGTATTTCTGAGAATGTTTGCATCAAGAAAGCCATCTCTACTTTACAGTACTCCAGAGAGAAAGAAAGACCTAGAAGATCCAGAATCTGTATGGTCGAGCATTAGAGTCAGTCAGTAAGGTATTCACTCTTTCAGGCTAATAGAGACTTTACTGCAGTAAGAGGAACATTGCTAATACACCCTTCCACATTTTGACATGGACTGGCCAGCAATTTCTTAATCCTGTACCCCTAAGCCTGGGAATTACAGACAAGTTTTGCAAGAACCTTAAAGTAGAACTCCCGGCAAAATGTTTATTCTCTGATCTGCTAGAAAGTGATGTCATGTGACCGACTCTCTGATCTCCAACTGACACAGGACAGGAAGTCAGTAACTTCTCTATTCATTCCTATGAGAGTGAGGCTCCCATAGGAATACATAGAGAAACTGACTTCCTGTCCACACATAAGAGGCTGTGTCAGTTGGAGAGTCTGATTGCTGGTCACATGACAGGGGTGAGAAGTATAAGGGAGGTATAACTCACAAATACAACCACTGGTAAGAATATTACATTCGCTACAGATTACATCATATACTTTTCTAGCAGGTCAGAGAATAAAATTTTTGGCAGGTGTTCTTCTTTAAGTCATATACTTACCCATCTGCCCTTCTGTGGCGAGTCTGGCCTTTCTACTGTGGCGCTGCTGATCCCACTCCTTTACCATGGCAACCAGCCAGCCAATAAGGCTCGGCGCTAGTGTCATGTGCATCCTGTTGGCTGGGTATTTAAACAGGCAACTGCTGGCCACAATTGCCTGTTATTGGTCTTCCAGCCTCACAGGATCTTCTATCTGCCCACTTTGCCTCTAATGTTATCTCCTTGTTTTGACCATGCTTGGTATTTGACTCTGCAAGTTGTCTGGTTCTGTGAGCTGAATCTCAAGTTTTGACTGACTACCCCTTTTCCTCAGTTTAGGTCCTGTGCACTTAGTCAGGCTAGGGACTGTCGCCCAGTTCGGTGCCGTTATTAAGGTCGGATCGTCCAATTAGGTAAGGACAGTGGTATGGGTAGAGTTCAAGGCTTTACTGTTTCCTACTTAATGTGACACTTTATTGCCAGCCTAAGTGTCATGGTCGGGAGTGGGGGAAACCTCCCACCATACAATGTAAGGTATAATAGGGAAGCAGCTAGGCCAGGATGCCAGGATCATGGAGCAGGTCACCTCCTACAGCATCCCTAATCCTCACCCTAACTCCTCACCGTATGAGCGGACCTGGATGGTAGGACGGCTCATACCCAGGATACCTATTGTCCCTGAGTCGCCCTGATAATCCCTCACATAGGAGCAGGGGAGAGACGACCTGTTCTTCCCGGACACGGATGAACAGGAGTCTCAAATGGCCTAGCAGCAGGGAAATGAAGCCAAGTGGAATGACAGATAAACACCACACCAAGGTAAACTGGAACCCATACAAACGTACTGCAATCCAAACACCAAGCGGATGCAGTACGTACTGACACACAGGAACCAGCATTCCAGCAACAGCACCCAGACTTGGCTTCTGGTTCACCCCTCCAGGAAACCATGGAGCCCCCTTCCGGAGGCACAACTAACAGGGTATGACTTACATACATGCTGGACATAAAACGCCAACTACCAGACATGTTACAACAACAACAACAAGACGAGACACCAAACCCTGAACATAAACCCACACCAAACATCCACACAGGTAAGGTAGGGGAACATGGAGGATAGAATGGGAAGACATCGCTAGAGACATCGATGTCCCACTAGGTGGTCCTCACACTGGAAGATGGAACAACCAGACAAGGTGCATAACTCCAGCACACACCAAGGCTGGAGTACAACTGACTCCTGACCTTAAGCCACAGGTATAAGAAGCACCTAGTGACCACACCCAGCAAGGTAGTTAACCCTTACTGCACCAGACAGGGGAAGGCTACAACTTAAAGGGGAAGTGCACACACCAGCCACAACGTTGCCTCCAGCAACAGCATGCGTGGCAACCATGTCACGGCGCACACAGCCAAAGCCGAGACACTGCCACCACATGCCATAACAGCAACACGTTGCCATCAGCAGCAGCAAGCATGGCACCAGTGTCACGGCGCACACAGCAAAGGCCGTGACACTAAGATTCTGCAGAGAAAGGGACTTTGGAAAGATAGAGGGAATGAGTACTACAACCCTCATCATTGCTCATATCCATACATTGTTATTGGGGAATATTTGCACTGTGAATTGTTTGGAAATGTGTTTTATACTGCTGGATGTACTACAACTCTCATTCTGCACTTTAGAACCTGTCTTTTTTCTACAACTGGCCTGTTTTTTTTTCACTCCAGCACCATTCACCGACCACAGGCATTACATCCCCTGCCTTGCACCCATACCAAATGCATACTGCTAGGGAACCCCAACTACCATCAGACAGGAGCCTATGCCCAGAGGGAGGAAAAGGTGCTCCCTCCTGTCACAGCCTTGCCCTAGGGAGCATCGGTGTGAGGACTGCCACTGTGATTTACATGAATAGCTGTTCCATCCAGAGCCACTACCACTTCCATCCAGAGCTGTGCTCCTCCCAGGCTGCGGCACTTTTATGACTTGAAGATTTTGTAATGAAAGGGTTAAGAGAGAAACTATGCACAGACAGATATTAAACGAGATCGGAGGAGTCTTATTAATATTTACTCCATCTGGTTATTACATAGCTATAACTAGAATTGTTTTAAATGAATAAAACCTGGATCCTTGACCTATGCAAAGCAGGCGTGAAATTGATGTCCTTCCCTCTATATGTCGGTATATATTCTTACTCCCTGGATGTATAAATCACATTTACACATGCAGCATCTGTGGCGGATGCATTAATCAGAGCCCGGGTACTGCTGTATCTATTACATGTATATTATATTTATGCGGGAGGTTTTCTCGCCATACTGATAAATCCCTTGTAAAAACATTTATAAGCGCTCGGCCAGAGGGGGATCTGATTTACACATACAGTAAGGATGTCATCAAAATTTGAAGTGAATCATCAATCGCTCTCAATGCAAAAAAGCTACAAGACACACATGAACAAATGAAATCTTGAAGACGCTATCTCTCTCCAGTGTGAACGGAACAGAGTGATGCTCTCTGTAATCATCTTTTATTGGTCAAACTATTTAGGCTCATGGAAAAAAATGTCTGCGTTTGTCTGTTTCCACCGGGAAATCATCTTCAGAGGCAACCTGTGCAGTCCAGATGTTGCTGTGAATTTTGGAGCAATGTCCTTGAGCAAGGTTTTCAAGGTCATGTGTGTAACGAGAACATTGAGTGACCACTAAACCTGAAATAGAAGCTAACCTCCTATAGAAAGGAGTCTGGTATATGAAGGGGCAAGTGGATCGGATAGAGTTGAGATTTCCCGTAAATTTGTGGCAAATAAACTTATGAGCAAATTGGTATCGTTCCTCTGAGGTCTTCAGCATGGATTGTGTCTTCTATTGTATAACCAGAGATCGTAAAGTAGCAGGACAAGACTCGATGACAGTCCTTTTCAATATGCTCCATAAGGCCATATGGAAATCAGAAAGATGGTCCACTGTTTAGGAAAAATGTAGGAAGCACCTCTTCTGGACAATTCAGGAGAAAACATTGGCATCTGTCAGCAGATTTGTACCTATGACACTGGCTGATCTGTTACATGGGCGCTTGGCAGCTGAAGGTATCTGTGTTGGTCCCATGTTCATATGTGCCCGCATTGCTAAGAAAAAAAAATTTTTTAGATATGCAAATGAGCCTCTAGGAGCAATGGAGGTGTTGCCGTTACACCTAGAGGCTCTGCTCTCTCTGCAACTACTGCACCCTCTGCACTTTTATTGACTTTAGGAGAAGTATCAGTGCCAGGTTTGATCACGTTTACACTGTCTGGTCCTGTCAATCAAAGTGCAGAAGAGGGCAGTCAACAGTTCTTTACAGTACAGCTAGCCAACAGGGTGTGGGTTAAAATCTTAAATGTTATCACATGCTGCTGGGCCAAAAAGCTGAATACCCTTATGGAAGAAAGGCTAGAAACGGGGGACCTATGTACTTTAGGGTTTAAAGAGGACCTTTTGTGGGTCTGGACATTATAAACTAAGTATTAGGATACGTAAGGGATAGTGCAGGGATCTAACTGCACTTACTATTTTTTTTGGGGCGCCGCTCCGTTCGCCCTCTGTGGCCCCCGTTGTATTCTCCTGCCTGGTATGCTAATTTTAGCATCAGAGCAATGAGGAGGAAACTGAGTCTTTCTCTGTGGGCGTCTCCTTCTCCCCTGGCTGTAGCGCTGTCCAATTGCAGCAGAGAGCGTCACAGTCAGGGAGAAAAAAAAAATCTCACCTTCCCCCCAGGCTGTGACGCTCTGCGCTGTGATTGGACAGCGCTACAGCCAGGGACAAGGAGACGCCCATGGAGAAAGACTCAGTCTCCTCCTCATGGCTCTGATGCTAAAATTAGCATACCAGGCGGGAGAATACAACGGGGGCAACAGCGGGCAAATGGAGCGGCGCCCAGGAAAAATAGTGCAGGGCAGTTAGATCCCTGCACAATCTCCTACGTATCCTGATACTTAGTTTATAATGTTTGGACCCATGAAAGGTCCTCTTTAAAGGGGTTGTCCGGGATCAGAGCTGAACCTGGCCATACCCACATTTTCACACAGGCAGCCCCTCTGATGAGCATCGGAGCATTTCATACTCTAATGCTCTCCCTTGCTCTGCGCTGTATAGTGCAGGGCAAGGGCTTTTCTGTTTATGTTTTTTCACTGCTAGGCAGAAGATTCCGCCTAGCAGTGTATTAAGTGGCGTCACCTGCTCTGATGGGCAGGCTTTGGCGCTACCTAGCAGTCACTATGGAGAGCCCGGTACATCACTAGATCTCCATAAAATGCCTTTGCCTTGTGCAATGAGCGCCACCCCCCCAGGGCCCCTATCGCATTCATGGTGTAGTAGGAAATGCCGATAGGTGTAATAGTGCGGCCTAAATGTCTCTTATTGTGTGTCACGGTGCTCCTATCTGGATACTGAGGGACCCCGGGCTTTGTCTCCAAAGCAATAAAAAGGGGAATGTAATTAAAGGATAAAAGAAATATTGAGTCCAGACCTTGTACGGTATGTAGCAACTGTTATTCCCCTCGTGACACTCAGTAAAACTTATCTTCAGCCGAAAAACTCTTCCTCTTGCTGATTTCTCTTATGGTGACCGAAGAACTATTCCTCTGGCCCTTATGGCTTCCAGACATCTTTCTTCATGGCCAGCAGAGCTTAGGGTGCTCTGGCTGGCGTAGGCATGCCTGAGCGTGCCCCTGTTCACACTCCTCTTCCCTAGCTTAGAACTTGAACTGACTCTGGCTGGAAACTTCTCCCCCACCCTTCCGGCAGGAAGCAGCACGTGTCCACTTCTGCCCAAAGGAGGGAGAATGGAATGGTAAGTTCCATTCTCTCTAACTAAAGCTCTGCAATTTGTGCTGCCATATGCTGGTCAATCAGGCACATTACATATAATAAACAGTTGCATAACAAGATTAGGAATGCACAGTGTAGAGGACCTGGACATAAATACATAGATTACATTCAGGTTAGACCATAAAAGAAAGTAGCAGGGTGTAGGAGTAATACCACTCGCGCGATTCACCACAGGGCAAAGGAGAGCATTGGAGTATGAAATGTTCCGACGCTCATATGTATTAGGGGGGCTGCCTGGGTGAAAATGTGGGTATGTCCGGGTTCAGTTGGGGTGTGTAACACCCCAGAGTTGTGTTACTACACGCCTCTACCCCGCTACTATCTTCTAAGAGCCTGTACATTGTCATCTGATGTAATTTATATTTTGTCTTCACATATGTGCATCTAAAACCATGTTAAATACAATTGTTCCTTGTTATTTTCCAGGTTGACCAGCAGGTGGCAGCAACACATTGACCAGGTACAAGTTCTAGTTATTATTTGGATTATTCCAGCTTAGCTCCCCCTCTCTGGAGGTGTGGACTGTTCCCACATCCTGCAGCTTGGGTGGGGAAGGAAGTTAGAGTCAGTTTAGCCTCCCCTCTGCTAGGGGAAGGCTGTTTAATAGCTTTTAGGAGATCCCCTGCATAGGGAAGACAGCAAGGATCTTGTCTCGGCTGAGACATTGATCACATTCCGAGACTGAGAACCTTCAGCCTCAGCTGGATGAAGAAAGCAGACAACCTCCAGAGTTCCAGGAAGAAAGCATCCCCTGAGAAACTATCTGTGAGTAAAGTCCAGAGACCTAGGAGAATCCATTCCTCCTCAGCTAGTCTGTCCCCATACAGCAGAAGTACAAAAAAGTGCAGAAGATTAGTTCCTGCCACAATTACAGAGCTACCAAGCAGACGAATTAACCTGCAAGCTCCAGATTTAAAGTGCAGAAGTGTTTATTCCTGCCAACCATTGCTAAAACCTGCTGGGACCAGAGACCAAAGCTGTATACTGCTTGGATACAAGTTATTTTCAGTAAAGAAACGTTTGAACTTAACCTAAAGGTCTGGACATCATTTCTGCTGCAAAATTCGTCTATACTCCTACTATCACTACACTCAAATTTATTGCAAGTGAGCCGGGAGTCCAGTAGTAGACACCGTTGACACAATTATCACTACCCTACAGTGACATTATAGGCCATTACACCACTCTGGCATTCCTAATCTAGAACGTGCGTTATAACACCTTGGAAGGGCCCTGGGGTAGTACCCTGCGCACTCTGCAATTGGCGTCACGAACAAATACAGACTATGATCCACCCGTATCCTGGCCCACTGAATAAGTGGTGTCAGCCTTACCCCATATCCTGCTCATTGCAGGTGCAGGACCCTTTTTTTTATAGTAAGCAAGAAGCTTTTTTTTGAATTTTATCCAACTGAGTAATGCTATATAGTTGCAACTAATACTGCTGTATACATCCCACATGCTACCAGTAACAAGCATGAGGTGTCCGACTTTGTGGTATTCAAATAATGCTCCTTTGAAGAGTCCACATAATAGTGTTACATAGTTTCTTCATAATACTCCAATTCAATTCTCAAATAATACGCCGCCAAAAATGTTGGCGGTGTTAATTTCATCCTAGGGGTTCCCATCCTACTCACTGGTAGACCTGGGCAATTTCCCAGTTTGCCAGTAGCCAAAATTGTCCCCGGCAGGGTTGTTTATTAATTTGAAGTGTAGTTAGTAGGTTTCAGGGTTGACACAGATGTTGTCTACATGCAGATGTCTTAACCCCCCCTTGATGCTCCTTGGCGGATCTATATAAATGTCTTTATTGCCTGGTGGAAGCATTTCGTAAGAAGCATTTAATACCCGGTTATGCTAACATTTATCAGCCCTACGTTCCATAAACTCATAATGATGCACTATTTTTAAGGTAACGTTATAAATTGCTTATTAGCAGCTATTTCATATGCAGAGACATACAGTTTACATTTACTTTATGCAAGACCTGTAAAATAAACTGACTATATAAAAAGCAGTTTAGTCTTTTCCCTTCCCTTCACACTGCAGGTAAAGTGAAGCTTCACCCCTGGGTCACCTTACAAAATATATAAAGGTTTGCTTACATAGAAATTCTAAAATATAGCTGTTATTGCAATTGCTCCTTTCCCCATTCATAATAACATATGCCAAAACTAATTTTGTAGAAATGGTAAACTGTTATTTAGTTTCAGCCAAATTTATTGAATTTTGATGTACAAAGGCCAAAATCTTACAATTAATATTGGAGGTGTTGTGCAAGATACTGTATATCATAACAATATGTGACTCTTTCAAATATAAAAAGTCTGTCAGCACAGTAGGCAGGGAAACACACATACACAGTGAGCCTTACTGGCACCCAACCCTCTGTCACTGCCTACTTGTAGAGCAAGCCCTAAACGGCATGTCCACAACTGGTCGACCGGTTCTATGCTGGTAAGCGCAGTCAAACAAAGCATCTGCGGTAAAAACTGTAGGTATCTGTTCACATGTGAGATGGGGAAGCAGCTCTCATTGTCTGAACACTGTTTGTGTAAATTAAGTTAAATATCTGGACTGACATTCTGCTGTTTGGCCACAAGTTGCCGCTGTTTCCTAAACACAGCTAAACTTACAATTACTTGGCCCTTGGGGATCTCGGACGCCACTTCAACACTTGCCCGGGGGCTCGGCGGAGCTGATGTTGTGTTTTATCCTAATGAGAAAGATTTCATAATAAGGATTAAGGGGCAGAGGGATAGCAGAGCAGAGAGAGGCTGGTGCTGCTACTAGGGGGTCATACCATGGGGGAGTAATAAAGCCCACCATAATGCCCCCCAGTAGTAATAATTCTCCTTATAATGTGCAAAACATACCCCTTTGTAATGCCCCCAGTTGAGCTAATGTCCCCATAATGTGCCAATATAAAATACCCCTTCTCAGTGCCCCCGTAGATGACCCCATAGTGCTCCTCTCCCCCCTTCCCCATAGTACTCACCATAATGTGTCCCAGTATAAAATGCCCCTATACAGAGCCCCCATATAAAATACCCCTTCTTTTTAGACTCTGTAGATGTCCCTATAGTGCCACTCAATAATGTGCCAGTAATAAGTGCCCCAATAGATGCCCCACAATCATGTACCAGTAAGATGTGCCCCCATATCATGTGCCAGTAAGATGTGCCCCCATAGATGCCCCCCAATCATGTGCCAGTAATTAGAGCCCCCCACCATCATGTGCCAGTAGCCTGAGTGCCCCCCTATCATGTGCCAGTAGCCCCCCTATCATGTGCCAGTAGCCCCCCTATCATGTGCCAGTAGCCTTCTATCATGTGCCAGTAGCCTCCTATCATGTGCCAGTAGCCCCCCTTATGTGCCAGCAGCCCCCCTTATGTCTGTGCCAGCCCAGCAGCCCCCCTTATGTGCCAGGATTGTCATTTTTACATATAAAAAAATAAAAATAAACTTATAATTACCTCCTCCAGGAGGCGATGCAGCCTCTTCCGGCCTGTGTCCCTCGCTGGCTCAGGCGGCGCGATGACGTCATCGCGCCGCCTGCCGGCCTAGTGCTGGCAGCCTATCAGAGAACCAGGGAGAGGACACACCTCTCCCTGCCCTGCCGCATTACAGACATTTGTATAGCCGTCCCGAGGACGGCGATACAGATGAGATGACTTTGGAGATGAGTGAGCGCTTCCACAATGGAAGCGCAGCGCTCATCTCCTGCTGTGCCCTGCCGGCGCCCCCCTTCTGACAGCGCCCTGGGCGGCTGCCCGGCCCGCCCGCCCCAAGAAACGGCCCTGCAAAAATGCATAAGTTAACGTAATTTTTTTTTTCTACCATGGAACTGTATGTAGAATATTCGTCATATATTCGCAAATTTCGAGAATTCGAGATTATTTTATTGAATGTGAAAAATCGGGAATGTAAAATTCGCATAATGCGAATTCGTAATGCGAAATAAAGGCGAGGGTCACTTTGGCTACATTTTTCAAGCTTTGGAGTGGAGAAAATGGTTGGCATGGCTGAACATTAGGATAGCTTTATATGCAGATAGAGTTAAGTGCTCCAATATATTTGCGATTGCGCTAATCGGCAGTGATTAGAATATTTTTTCACACTAAGTGCAACTTCACATTTTAGCAGGTCTGACTACAGATTAATGATTGGTGCACTTAAGTATTGTTGTGAACTTGACATTGCTTCCTTCTCATTGGCCCACAAGCAAGAAGCGGAGAGGAATAATGTGTTCAGATGGAAAAAAATGTTGAATATTCAATTTAACGAATATATAGCACTATATTCTAAATATTCGTGAATTCTCGAAGTGGCGATATTCACAATAAAAATTTGCTATTCGAATATTTGTGCTCAACACTAGTCACGATCCCCCCTGCTGCGCTGAACGTCCTTTGGGATAGGACACTCGACGAGGGGCAAGCCTGTACACCCAGTAGTCCAGGGGTTCCTCGCTTTTCAAAGCGTCCACATTGGCCGTTAACCCAATGTAGTTGGACACCGGTCGGTCTAGGCGTTCCCTGATGCTGGATCCGGAGGACGGCTGTCGAAGGGTTGGCTGCAAGAATGATCTCATATCCGAAGTGACCAATACATCTTCAAACCGCCCGCTGTAGGATTGGTACCCTCACCTTTTTCGCTGGGGGTGGAAATTTCTCTGCCAGTGCCAGCAACAGCAGAATGCAGCATCTCTCGCAGCAAGGCCTGGAATTGCTGCATTCTGACAGCCCTCTGTGATGCTGGTAACATGTCTGCCATTCGGTGTTTGTACCGGGGGTCCAAGTACGTTGCCACCCAGTACAGGTCCTGGACCTTTATGCTTTTTATACGGGGGTCCCTCTTCAAACACTGGAGCATGAAGGCCCCCATTTGCACTAAATTGGAAGCGGTGGAGCACCCTGGCTCCTGCTCATCGCCCAGGAGAATGTCATCCTCGGTCTCATCCCCCCAGCTACAGACAACACCAGGGATCCCCGAAAAGTTTAAAGCATGCTCTTCTTGCTCCTCCTCCTTCCTCCAGCCACTATCCTCCTCTGACTCCTCTTCAGACTCCTGCTGACTTGTCTCAGATGGAGTAGCCCAGCTGGGAATTCATTCAGCATTGCGACTTCCTCAACTTCCAGCTCCTGCTCCTCGACGGCTTGATCAATGACACGATGCAATGCACGCTCCAGAGAGAAGGAGTAAGGTACGATGTCACTGATGGCGCCCTGGCTGCGACTGACCAGTTTGGTGATCTCATCAAATGGCCACAGAAGTCTGGCGCGGTGAAGAAACCAAGCTCCTCAGAACCTGTCCTGCTGCAGAGTTTGTCATTAACGGCACATTGCTGCTGGAGCAGCCTATCAAGCATATACAAGGTGTTCCGGCGTGTCGGGCAGTCACAAATCAGACGTCTGACGGGGAATTGTGTATCGCCGCTGAACATCAGCAAGGCGAGCCATGGCCGTGTAAGATCTTCTAAAATAGCCAGAGATATTCCTGGCCTGCCGCAAGACGTCCTGGACCTTGGGGTATTTGGCAACATTCGCTGCATGACTAAGTTCAGGATGTGTGCCATGCATGGCCATGTGTCATTTTGCCCTGTTTCAGCGCGCTCAGCAGATTGGCACCGTTTTTGCACACTACTTTACCAACTGTCAGCGGGGTTAGCCACTGATCGGCTTGTGCCCCCCCTTGGATATTCCTTGCCCCCCCTCCCCCCCGCTGATTCCCGTACCGCTTTCCCTTTAAAATGTAAGCCTCCAGCCGCCGCCGCCGATCCAAATCATCACAACAGTGGCAGTCAGTCACTGCTCAGAGCGCACTGACGTGACATCACACGCGCCGCCAGTCAATTCTGGTTTGCAGGCGGGAAGTGGAAGCCAGGACTAAGAGGAACCAGAGAACACAGACAGGAGTGCAGCGCGGCAGATGCGCCGCTGAGGTAATCAAAGTTGAGGAGATTATATCATATTCATATATCATATATAATCATATAATGTATACATATGACAGCCTGATTTCAGCTTGCAGGATGCCTGGTGGCGTGCTGCTGACTGAGTAGAGTGCATTTAATATTGTGAAGGTGCTATTAATTGCTTTGTGTCTTGTCTGGCTGGACTGGCAGGGAGGGATACAGTTATGAGATTGCTTTGCACCTGTCACAACAGGTGCTTGCCTAGTAAACACAGGGCCATCCACCTCCATCACTCATTAACCAATTCCTTTGCCAGCCCACCCAGCCCCATTTTGCTGTGTGTTTTGCTTTGAACTTTTTTTAGTCCATGAAGGGGTTAATTAAGTGTTGGAGCATATTGTGTTTGGGAGCCATTTAACAAGTTTGACCAGTTGGGTTTGAGCGTGGTTGTGGTTGAGTGTCATCCACATATCCCCTATAACAGTATGTCATCCACAGATCCCCCATAACAGTGTTTTATCCACAGATGCCCATAATAGTGTGTCATCCACAAATCCCCTATAACAGTGTGTCATCCACAGATCCCCCATAACGGTGTTATCCACAGATCCCACATAACTGTGTCATCCACAGATACCCGTAACAGTGTCATCCACAGATGCCCATAACAGTGTGTCATCCACAGATCCCCCATAACAGTGTGTCATCCACAGATCCCCCATAACAGTGTGTCATCCACAGATCCCCCATAACAGTGTGTCATCCACAGATCCCCCATAACAGTGTGTCATCCACAGATCCCCCATAACAGTGTGTCATCCACAGATCCCCCATAACAGTGTCATCCACAGATGCCCATAACAGTGCGTCATCCACAGATGCCCATAACGGTGTCATCCACAGATGCCCATAACTGTGTCATCCACAGATGTCCATAACGGTGTCATCCACAGATGGCCATAACGTTGTCATCCACAGATGCCCATATCGGTGTCATCCACAGATGCCAATAACGGTGTCATCCACAGATGCCCATAACGGTGTCATCCACAGATGGCCATAACAGTATGTCAACCACAGATCCCCCATAACGGTGTGTCATCCACAGATGCCCATAACAGTGTCATTCACAGATCCCCCATAACAGTGTATCATCCACAGATCCCCCATAACGGTGTCATCCACAGATGCCCATAACAGTGCGTCATCCACAGATCCCCCATAACAGTGCGTCATCAACAGATCCCCCATAACAGTGTCATCCACAGATCCCCCATAACAGTGCGTCATCAACAGATCCCCCATAATAGTGTCATCCACAGACCCCCCATAACAGTGCGCCTGTACACTGAGGAGAGACAGAATGGAGGGGAAAGAATCAGTGGAAGCAAGCAGAGGACGGCACAGCAGACGACTGAATATCTTTTTTTGTAAGTAAATTGTTTTTATTATAAATGTTGTTAAGTTTAATGTCTTTTTTTTTTGTCTTTTATTAGGTATATTCTGGCTTTTGCTTAAAGGGACAGTAAAAAAATGTTTTTTTTTTTTTTGTTATATATGAGGCTTTTTGATAATAAATACATGTAAATGCAGTGGTGCTATAATGTGGTCCCCAGGCCTCTCTGATGTCCTGCAGGCTGGGCTGGCGCTGTGGCAGCATACGGTTGGCCAGGCAGCAGAAAGGCTCTGGTGCTGTCATTGTGTGCTCTGGAACTTTCCCCTTCACAGCCACTGTGTGGGAATCAAAACGGATTTGTCTGGTTCCCTATATGCAAGACGTAAAACAAAGTCCTGTTGACAGGACTTTGTTTTCCGTCTTGCATAACGCGACCCAGGCGAATCCGTTATGCTTTCTCATAGACCTATTAGGACAGAGCAAAACGGAATGCCTCTTAAAGGCTTACGTTTTGCATTCCATCTGGTCATTCCGTTACATTCCAATTGAAACAGAACCTATAACGAAACGGCATAACGCAGATGTGAACCCACCCTTAGGAATAGATTGTTTCTGAATACTCGAGCGTACCGAGGAAGAAAGGAAAACTCTTGAAAGCTTGTCTTTTAAGTATTAGGTTAATAAAAAGGTATCCCTGCATACCGTAATACTCTCGTATTTTGTTATCTTATTTATATATACTTATTTAGTTTTTTTTAGTAGTGCCAGAGATATGTTAATTTTCCGCTAAACGTGGCCATATAGTTCAGGGATGCCCTTATGGGAAAAATATTTCCTTCTAGGGACCCTCCATTGCGGTGTGCCGATGGCCACAAATTTTCTAAAGGCCTCTGAGTCCACCAATTTATATGGCAGTAGTTGGCGGGCTAGCAGTTCTGACATGCCAGCGGTCAGCCATTGGGCAAGAGGATTATCCAGCGTCATCATTTTTTTTAACGCTCGAACATTTGGGCCACGGAAGCCTGCCTTCTGCCAGATGAACGCGACGACAGCACGGTGAGAGGTGGAGTGGAGGACAAATGGGAGGAGAAGAGGCAGGATATGAAGCGCCAGGAGTGTGGCTTTTGACGGCATTGCTCCCACTGGGCTCTGTGATGGGAGGCTAGGTGCCTTCTTAAGGCGGTCGTCCCTAGGTAAGTGTTGGGCTTACCACGATGTATGCGTTGACAGCACAGGCTGCAGGTGGCAACACTATTATCAGTAGCTGACACATTAAAAAAAAGCCCACACTGCGGAGCCATGTGCTGGCATCCTGGGAGCGCAAGATGTGACCGTGCATGGTGGATAGCTTGCTTCAGATACATCTGCAGTCTGTTTTTGCCTCCTGTGCACTGCGAGTTCTGCCTGCCTCTCCTCCTTCTCCTCCCTATCTGCTGCTCCGCCTCTCCCTCTGAACTCCCCTCCTCTTCCTCTCTTGCGGGCACCCACGTGACGTCCATCGACATGTCACCATGGTCACCTTCCCCCACCACTGATATTAGAGATCTCTGAGTAGGCAGTAACAGCGGGGACCACCCTCCTTGGGCTGATCTGGGTACTGTCGTCAGACCGCTGGGTGGCGACCGTTGCTACCTCCGCTTCCTCATCTGATGCCAAGAATGGCTGTGTATTGGTAAGTTGTGGGAATGGATGGGAAAATAATTCCTATCACTCGAGTGGAGGGGCTATGGTGGTGGTGGTGGTATCTTTGGGGGTGCACACAGCAGAGAGTGAGGAGGGTGCAGATACAGAGGATGAGGAGGGTGCAGAAGCAGAAGGCTGAATAAGCCACTCAACCAAGTCTGGTGCGTCCTTTGAATTTATTGCACGCGCCTTCTCCACCTTCCCACTTAGGCTCCGGCCTGGTGCACCTGCCCGACCCTTACCACCCCTGCGGAACAAGCCTGTGCCTAAGTCCGTAGAGAAGAGCAGTATTTGTGGAAGAAGGTATATCACAGCCCTCAATCAGTATTTGGTGGAAAAAGGTATATAGCAATAGTACCCCTCAATCAGTATTTTGTGGAAAAAGGTATATGACACCCCTCAATCAGTATTTCGCGGAAACAGGTATATGGCACCCCTCAATCAGTATTTTGTGGAAGCAGGTGTATCGCAGCCCTTAATCAGTATTTGGTGGAAGAAGGTATATAGCAGTGGCGACTCTAGGAACAATATATAGGGGGGGCACAAAGATACCACAGTCAAAAATGGGGGGGCACAAACAAAATAAGTATATATCAATAAGATTACAAAATACGAGAGAATTGCGATATGCAGGGATACAGTTATAATAAAGCAATTTACTTACAAAAGAAGCTATTCAGTCGTCTGCAGTGCCGTCCTCTGCTTGCTTCCACGGATTCTTTCCCCTTCTTTCTGTCTCTCGTCAGTGCACAGGCGCACTGTTATGGTGGATCTGTGGAAGACACACTGTTATGGGGGCATCTGTGGATGACACATTATGCCTCTCATTAGCCCTCATTATGCCTCTCATATCAGCCCCCATATCAGCCCTTATGCCTCATTAGCCCCCATATCAGCCCTTATGCCTCATTAGCCCCCATATCAGCCCTTATGCCTCATTAGCCCCCATTATGCCTCTTATTAGCCCCATTATGCCTCTTATTAGCCCCATATGCCTCCTATTAGCCCCCATATGCCTCCAATTAGCCCCCATATGCCTCCAATTAGCCCCCATATGCCTCCAATTAGCCCCCATATGCCTCCAATTAGCCCCCATATGCCTCCTATTAGCCCCCATATGCCTCCTATTAGCCCCCATATGCCTCCTATTAGCCCCCATATGCCTCCTATTAGCCCCCATATGCCTCCTATTAGCCCCATATGCCTCCTATTAGCCCCATTATGCCTCATATTAGCCCCCATATGCCTCATATTAGCCCCATATGCCTCCTATTAGCCCCATATGCCTATTAGCCCCATATGCCTCCTATTAGCCCCCATATGCCTCCAATTAGCCCCCATATGCCTCCAATTAGCCCCATATGCCTCCAATTAGCCCCTTATGCCTCCTATTAGCCCCCATATGCCTCCTATTAGCCCCCATATGCCTCCAATTATCCCCCATATGCCTCCTATTAGCCCCATATGCCTCCAATTAACCCCCATATGCCTCCTATTAGCCCCCATATGCCTCCTATTAGCCCCCATATGCCTCCTATTAGCCCCCATATGCCTCATATTAGCCCCATATGCCTCCTATTAGCCCCATATGCCTCCTATTAGCCCCCATATGCCTCCTATTAGCCCCATATGCCTCCTATTAGCCCCCATATGCCTCCAATTAGCCCCATATGCCTCCAATTAGCCCCATATGCCTCCAATTAGCCCCCATATGCCTCCAATTAGCCCCCATATGCCTCCAATTAGCCCCCATATGCCTCCTATTAGCCCCATTATGCCTCATATTAGCCCCCATATGCCTCATATTAGCCCCATATGCCTCCTATTAGCCCCATATGCCTCCTATTAGCCCCAGATGCCTCCTATTAGCCCCAAATATGCCTCCAATTAGCCCCAAATATGCCTCCAATTAGCCCCCAAATATGCCTCCAATTAGCCCCCAAATATGCCTCCAATTAGCCCCCATATGCCTCCAAATGCCTCCAATTAGCCCCCAAATATGCCTCCAATTAGCCCCCATATGCCTCCAATTAACCCCCATAATGCCCCCAGCAGCCACATTTTCTATAAAATAAAAAATAAAAACACTTACCTCTCCTGCTCCTGGACGGACGCCGCCTGCCATTTTCTCCTCAGTCGACTGTGCTCTAAACTGGCGCGCACAGCGTGAGGTCACAGAGCGACCTTACGCTGTGCGCAGCCCTGCACAGCCGACAGCCGAGGACCAGGAAGTGGTGAGTACAGAGCGTTCACCACTTCCTGGTCCTTCGGTACTAATGAGCGCTTCCATAATGGAAGCGCTCATTAGTATTCACTCTGGGGAATCAGCGGGGGGGCACCCGGGGGGGCAAGGGACAACATAGGGGGGGCAATTGCCCCCCCTCGCCCCCCTCTAGCGACGCCACTAGTATATAGCAATAGCACCCCTCAATCAGTATTTAGTGGAAGAAGATATAAGGCACCCCTCAATCGGTATTTGGCGTAAACAGGTATATAGCACCCCTCAATCCGTATTAAGAAGGTATTTGGCACCTCTCAATCAGTATTTGGTGGAAGAAGGTATATAGCAATAGCACCCCTCAAACAAGATTTTGTGGAAACAGGTATATAGCACCCCTCAATCAGTATTTGGCGTAAACTGGTATATAGCACCCTTCAATCAGTATTTGGCGGAAAACAGGTATATAGGACCCCTCAATCAGGATTTTGTGGAAGAAGGTATATTGCAGCCCTCAACCAGTTTTTTTGGGGGTAACAGGTATATCACACCTATTGCAATTAGTTACTCCAATAGCGTTTGTCCCTCTATCTAGCTGCGGTATCGCAGCAGAGCCGCACACAACTGCTGCACAATACAAATACACTATAATATAATTTCTATGTTAGAAAGTATATTATAAGTATATCACACCCCTCAGTATATCACACCTATCGATAGCACACCTATACCAGTCCTTAAAAGGACTTTTGTGGCCCTATTAGCTAGCGTTTGGTGTCCCTAACTGTCCCTGCTCCAAAATGCATCCTCTCTCTACACTGGCAAAACACATAATGTAAAATGGCTGCCAGATCGGGTTCTGTTATAGGGTTGGGGGTGTGTCCATGTGCTTAAACGTCTCAATTGGCTGTCATGTCCCACGCTATGCAAAAAAATATGGAGTGTGCGAATATCACCATATGTTTGCATGTTCGGCGAATCGCGAACGAGCAAAGTTCGCCACGATACGACCACCGGGCGAACTGCAAGGCCATCTCTACTAGTGATGTTATTTTGCCACGGAAAATCAAATGTCTTTTTTTTAACAAATGATTTATGTTACTGCAACATGCCTAACATGAAGAAATTTCATGCATGGTAATGTATGATGTCACCACATCGGCCAACGTGATGATGTCATCACATCACGACACAAGATTTTGCGCGGTGTCTTCAATCAAGATGCCTGTGACGGCCTTTATGTGATCAAATGGATAAAGTTTCAGTGCTCCAGACTGAAAAAAAATAACCAGGAGCCAAATTAACTTTATTTTTTATTTTTTAACCCCTCCATCCCTAATTTACTTTGCATTCTGTATTCAGAATGCTATTATTTTCCCTTATAACCATGTTATAAGGGAAAATAATAAAATCTACACAACACCTAACCCAAACCCGAACTTCAGTGATGAAGTCCGGGTTTGGGTCTGGGTACCAAACATGGCGAGTTTTCTCACGTGCGTGCAAAACGCATTAAAACGCTTTGCACTCGCGTGGAAAAATCGTGCATTTTACTGCAACGCAACCGCATCTTATCGGGCCCTCACACGCCACTCTCGTGTGAAAGAGGCCTATGTAACCCTTAGGGCTGTTTCACACAAGCGGATGCCGTGCGTGTCAATCGCTGCGTGAATGACAGCCAAGACCCGATGCGGACAGCAGAAGCACGGAGCAGTAACATGACTGATAATGCTCCGTGCCTCTCTGTGATCTCTTTACTACGAAATCACAGTGAGATAAAGTTGTCATTGTGATTTTGTAGTAAAGAGATCACAGAGAGGCACGGAGCATTATCAGTCATGTTACTGCTCCGTGCTTCTGCAGTCTGCATCGGGTCTTGGCTGTCATTCACGCAGCGGATGTCACGCACGGCATCCGCTCGTGTGAAACAGCCCTTAGAGGTCTGGAATGTATGAGATAACACTGACATAATACTGTCAGTGTTATCCAATACATTCCATAATGCTATGCAAACCCGGCAGTGCTAGAAAGTCAGACCGAGTGCTGCGTTGCAAATCCACAGCGTGACACCCGCTCGTCTGAAAACGGCCTTACATGTGAAACATATGAAGGTTCTTAAGAAATTGCTTCCCACAAACTCTTCTATGGGCAGTGATTTCATCCCCCTCTACATGAAAACCGTGATCTTCAAATATAATGGTGAAAGAATAAAAGGACTAGAATTGATGAAGCACGAGGGGGATTTTTCAGGCTGTAGCATTAGAAAGAAATCGTGTTAATGTTACATAGATGACTTGCTGGTAACTGATGTAATGAGATCTCACATCGATAAGTGTTAAATGTATTCCTACTGCAGGTGATAAGGTCATCGATGTGTATGTGCCATGATACCAGCTGCCGGAGATACCGAAAAAGTGCTAAAAAGGAAACCAAGTCTTCTCCAAGAGACAAAGATGTTAAAAGTGTATTTATCATGGAATGTTAATTAAGACCAAACAATGCCTAATGTAACAAGTCGTGTAGCGGGAAGATTCACACCCGTCTAATAAAACCTTCACACATTTAATGAGGAGCACTGGTTTTAATTATGTATCTCACCTGAAGTGCTCTGAACAAAAGCCACAATACCCAATGCCCCGTACACTTCCAATCCTTTCTGGGATGCAACATACAGTATACAGTATATGTCTACAAATCTTTGTTTGCAGTTGTGATCATAAAGCTTTAAAGAGGTCGTCTCACGTCTGCAAAAGGCATTAATCATGTAGAGAAAGTTAATACAAGGCACTTACTAATGTATTCTGATTGTCCATATTGCCTCCTTTGCTGGCTGGACTCATTGGATTAATTTTTTTGCTTTCCCTCCTGGATTCATGGATGTGCACTGGAACCCCCCGGACTGTGGTAGGACATATGGTTTCTGATTTGGTGCCGCCGAGCACTTGTTATTGCCTACCACATCTATGCTTTTTGCTTAAAAGGGTTCTGCACTTTGTTTTAACTGATGATCTATCCTCTGGAAAGACCAGCAGCATCTGATTGGCGTGGGGTCCGACACCCGGGACCCCCGCCGATCAGCTGTTTGAGAAGGCAGCGGCGCTCCAGCAGCACTGCGGCCTTCTCACTGTTTACCGCAGGCCCAGTGACGTCACAACTAGTATCAACTAGCGTGGGCGGGGCTAAGCTCTGTTTACTTGAATGAAGCTTAGCCCCGCCCACACTAGTTGATACTAGTTGTGACGTCACAGGGCCTGCGGTAAACTGTGAGAAGGCCGCAGTGCTGCTGGAGTGCCGCTGCCTTCTCAAACAGCTGATCGGCGGGGTCCGGACCCCCGCCAATCAGATGCTGCTGATCTTTCCAGAGGATAGATCATCAGTTAAAAAAAAGTGCAGAACCCCTTTAACTTTAATAATTTAATTTATTTTCATTTTAAAGGAAATCTTTTCCATTCACACGTCCGCAAAATCGGTCCGCATCCATTACGCAATTTTGCGGAACGGGTGCAGACCCATTCATTTTCAATAGGAATGTGCTGTCCGCATCTGCATTTGCGGATCCGCATCTGCATTTGCGGATCCGCACTTCCGCATCTGTGCTTCGTTTCCGCAAACAAATAGAACATGTCCTATTGTCCAAATTGCGGAATGCACATTGCTGGTGTCCGTGTTTTTGCGGATATGGTGTCCCTCATAGTAACATTATTAAAGGTTACGTTTTATCTTCATGTATTTTCTAATGGATTGCCTTCCTTGTACAATGTTATAATATACTTTCTATGTTAGACGGTATATTATAGTGCATTTGTATTGTGCGGCAGTTGTGTGCGGTTCTGCTGCGATACTGCAGCTAGATAGAGGGACAAGCGTTATTGGGACAAATAATTTCTACTGGTGTGATATACCAGTCGCCCTGCAAAAAAAACTGATTGAAGCGGGGTGTTATTTACCAACATACTTTCTTTATAGTGCATTTGGGGACTGTATGGTGCATTTGCGCATGCGCGTACGCGAAAATTATATTGCCGATATTTCGCATTGAAAAAAAATAATGAATGGAGATCGCAAATTTGAATAATACATCTGGTATGTCACTGTCCATGTTGTGGGACTATTTTTGCACTTCTAGTAATTATTTCTTGGCTGCAATTATGAGCTGAAGGTTTTTCAGGTTCGCCTGCCATTAAAACGAATGGGACCCGCCGCGAACTTGCGGTTCGCGATCATTTGATCGCGTTCGCACGATTGCGTTCGCGAACAGTCCCGGCAGATGTTCGTCCATCAGTTATGACCAGCCTACAATCCAGCAGCGGTGGTCGTGCTTGCACACTATAGGAAAAAGCACCGACCTCTCTGGTGGTCAGGACCAGAGATGAGCAAAGCATTGGAAAATTCTATTTTGCTGCTTCACTGAATAAAAATTTTTTTTTTACTTTGTGATAAATTACTTCGTCACTAAGCGCATTTCTTTATAAGTAGTGAGTGCGATGACAGGGAACAGCGATTGCACCGCCCCCCGTCATTGTTTCACACAAATGCTGCGTTCATACATGATTGTGGCATCTGAGAGCAATAATATTGTGTAAAATATAAAAAATATATAATAAATATTATAGAATGTAAAAATAATAAAATCATACTTACCTCATCCATCTGATCGCAAAGAGGTGGCTGACGCCATCTTGATTGAAGTTCTCACGTGGCCGGTGATGACGTCATTACGTCGGCCAGTGTGGTGACGTCATACATCACTGCGCACAGGATTTCATGCGGCGGCTGGCTCTTTGCGCTTAAATGGATGAGGTAAGTATGATTTCGAATCGAGAGAATCGAATTTTCACTGAAATTCGGATCGAGTGCGATTCGCTCAACACTAGACTGTGGGAGCGTGCATAGGCGAGCATGCACAGCAGCTCCCGCCCTGACCTCTTCATAGCTGCAGCAGTGGTTGTAATCCCTGGAAATGAGAATGCATAATGTGATGGAAAAATGAATCCAGCCGGCAAAGGAGGCAATATGGACAATCACAATACATTAGTAAGTGCATTGTATTTTTCTATGTGATGAATGCCATTTACTGGGGAGACAACCCATTTAATGAATTAAATGTGTCAAACTGTGGCTGCCCAAGGTTAGAAAAACATGGTTGTTTTCCCTAAAAAAAAGCGCCACACCTGTCTACAGGTTGTATGTGGTATTGCAGCTCAGCTTCATTCACTTCAAGAGAACTAAAATGCAAATCCAGGCACAACCTCTAGACAAGTGTGGTGCTTTTTTTGGAAGAAATCAGCCACGTATTTCAAATCATGTACAACCCCAATACTTTAAAACTTTTGCATGTGAACTGCAATACCAAACACAACCTGCAGACAAGTGTGGCACTGTTTCTGAAAGAAAGCAGCCATGTGTTTCTGACGGTGTGCTACCCCTTTAATGTAAGTAAAACTGAAATTTTTTTTTTCATGTGAATTTTTGACAAATCCCGGAATTCAGACCATATTTTATAAGCTTTAGAACATTTAAAATATCAAGCAATTATGGTTTAAAGTGCATCCACTTAAAATGTACAAAATCAGCTATCTTGTGGCTGTGATTTTCTAAATTACTAGTACTTATTTCTATTCTTAGTTACAGCTGAATAATTCTTTATGAAGAAACAAAGTTGTGAGATGTGTACGCTTGTCTGATTACGGAGGGGAGAGCGGCGCAGTGGTGGCCATATTGATTTTGACACAATTTTTTGTAGGGTAGTATATGGCATTCTTATTATACTCACCCACACTGAAAGGTTCTGTAATGATGACATATACATCATTCATGTGACCTAGTCTGCAGCCAAGCACTGGTCTCAGTGGTGATGCTTGCATGTATGGCATAAGACCACTGAGTCTAGTGATTGACTGCAGCAGTCACATGAATTGTGTGCATTGCATCATCACTGTGGTTCCAGCAGGGCGCACTGGCGTGTCAGCCCCGAGCAATGGGGGATTGACAGGTTAGGGTGGGTTCGCACTAGCTTTATGCCATTCTGTTATAGGTTCCACTTATAATGGAATGGCCAGACGGAATGCAAAACTGAAGTCCATATTATGCAACTTTCTTAAAATTCCAGACATGCCCTTTAAAGGCAATCTGACAGTAGTTTAGACACCTACAAACTGCTGACAGTTGTAAATATTTCCAGCATACCTGTGTTAATGGTCTTACTAGTTGCATAAAAAAAAGTCAGTTTAAATCCATCTTGCACCGTGATTCCAATTGGAAATTCTGTAAGTGAGCTGTCCTGGGATCTATTCATTAAACACTCCCAACCTCCAGCAATGTGTGGAGGGGTCAAATTTTTCACAGGCTCCATAATATGATAGTGTTTGATTCATCAGGTGCATAAAGAAATATATGTGAGGAGATAGACATTTGCTGCCAATGAGGTGATAGGGATTAAAAGTATGTGCTACCAGACAGGGTCTAAGAGAAGAGAAGATGTGCTGTCAGAGAGGGGACTAAGAGAAGAGGAGATGAGGAAATTGCAGTGGCTGGGATTGGGGTGGCCCATGAGGTGTCACCGCGTGTTGCTGCTCTCCGGAAGGGATGGTAAGGCATAGTGCACCCTAATGGGAATTAAGTCCTGTCATATATGTTCTATTTAAAAAGAATCTTCATATAAAAGAGAGGATTAAAAAAAAACATAAAAATTATATTATCCTTCTGGCATACATAAACGCCTCTAAGTTCTTTTATCGAGTATCTTAATTTGATTTGTGCAAGCAGTGAAACAAAGGGACAATCGTATATGCAAAAATATATAATCGTTTATTATAAAACAAAGAATATAAAAATCAATACAATTGCAAAACAAATGATGACGTTACAAAATACCCAAAATGTACCACACAGTGGTGTTAACACACCCCTATCTGATCAGCACAGTATGATTTAGTGATTTATGACAACCAGTGTCATACTTTTAACAAACAGACTATAACAATAAAACACGGATTATACAGGAAAATAACTGTTATCCCTTGACTCTGTTTTCCTATGACCAATCAAAAATATATGATATTAATATGATAAAATATTCAGCTCGGCAATCAGACTATGGAAAATAACTTTCCAAGGGTTTTAGTCCTCTTTTCAAATAATGTCAGATCTTCCATTAACAATATGCATCTTTACTAAGAGAATAATCAGCATTATGGAGGCGCCTAACACTATATATTCCCACAGTATGGGAACTCTTGGCTATATACCGAGAGAAATATCTTATTAAAATCACGAGTAGTAAACACAAATATACGTTACCGGGTCAAAGGTAGACAGAGTTCAGATGGGACCAGTTCTGAAGAACTTTCCTAGTAATCCCAAAAAAATAATCCAAGTTTCTTCTGGTAAAGTTTTCTTTTTGATTGAATGAATGGATCTATGGATTTCCCTAATGCTCTGTACACGAGTAATTATTCCCCCCCTTAGCTAAGAATCATCCTCTTTAGATTAGGGATTCCCAATCAGGTAAGGTGGGTGTATTCGCATGCTAATAACACCATGATGTAATATTAACTCCTAATATGGTATAGAACAAATAATGAAATAATATAATATTGTCCATCTGCCTCCAGATGGCACTGCGGTACTGCAAATGAACATCACAACTTTTTAAGCATTAAAACTAAATATCTAATAATATGTTCACATGACCTCCTTGACCTTCTTAATATACATCATTGAGGAAGGTCTTTTCCTGACACTTTTAATTACCTATATCCTGGACTTGTTGGAGTTGGCTGTCTTCTCCTATCTTTTTGAAATATAGGTTGACTTGATGAAAATTTTATATAACGGCTTTGATGCTTGGCATCGGAACTTAGTACATTTCACTTATCTACATCCATGAATAACTATTGTTTTGAAATATCATTTACTCTTCTCAGAAATCAAATTAACATAAACTTACTTCAATGTTTCTGTACCGTCTACAATACCTTCTAAATTATAAATACATGGTATAATATCTATATAAATCAATACATTGTTACACATAGATAACACATTATATGAATTATATATGTTGTAAACTTAATATACCATACAGAGATATATATATATATAATTATGAATATATAAATTGAACCTCATACAGCAGGTGTGCCTCAAGGATATGAACCCTTATCACGTCATGGCTTATCCATGAAACAACCTTGTTCCCTTCAGGCAGACATGTCTGAGGAAGTTAGTTTACTCCTTATAGATAATCCCATATCTTTAGTAATAACTTTTAAATACAATGTCCGTTCATGTTCACAATTATTTTTATATAAACTGAACTTGCCATGAACTCATCTTGGCTTCCTCAGCCACATAATAGAAATTTGGTTCAAGCTGATTTCTTCTTAAAGGGAGTCTGTCACCACATTTTAGCATGTTAGACCGTTAAAATAGGGTTATGTGATCCAGCCAGAACATAAAAACGGTACCTTTGTGGTAGAAAACGGACTTTTCAATTTGCAAAAAACTAACTTATAAGATTATCTTCTGAGCCCTCTCAAGTGCCCAGGGCGGTCTCTCAATCCTCGGAGCCCCAGGCAGGCACCTCCTAAACGGCTGATAACTCCGCCCTCCGTGCGCCTCTGCCCGCCCGTTTACTCCCCTCCCCTGTCCCTTTCCACTGCGGCTGTGCGGTCCAAATCGTAGCGGGCGCATGCGCAATGCAATGCCCGCTCCTGGCAGGGCATCGCAATACCTATTGCGCATGCGCCCGCTACGATTTGGACCGCACAGCCGCAGTGGAAAGGGACAGGGGAGGGGAGTAAACGGGCGGGCAGAGGCGCACGGAGGGCGGAGTTATCAGCCGTTTAGGAGGTGCCTGCCTGGGGCTCCGAGGATTGAGAGACCGCCCTGGGCACTTGAGAGGGCTCAGAAGATAATCTTATAAGTTCGTTTTCTGCAAATTGAAAAGTCCGTTTTCTACCACAAAGGTACCGTTTTTATGTTCTGGCTGGATCACATAACCCTATTTTAACGGTCTAACATGCTAAAATGTGGTGACAGACTCCCTTTAAAGGCAATGAGCATTCATTTTGGTTATAATGTCATTAGATAATATTGTATACGTATGAAAATGCACAACAGTCCAGAGAGTCAGGGTCTGCAGTAAACCAGTGTGCTTCCTTACTGGAGGAACTCAGAGTACCTCTGTCTCAGCATCTTCTTCTGGTCACTCAAGTAGTCTGGCAGAATCTCTTCTTCTATGCACTGATCCCTAACTACTGAACACTAGGGACTCTGACTACTCTCTTTATATACAGTTCCTGGTTCAACTACAACCTTCTAGTTGGAAAGGTGGAGTGGAGAAACATAGCATAAACAAATACAATGTTACAAATATCATCTCTCATTGCATTAGAGCTTCATTGATACTCAATGTCACAGCAGTTTTTCCAGACAAAAACAGGTTTTCACACATAATAACATAGCAGTACCTGGCATTCAAAAAGTCATTCTGTCTGGTTTTGGTGGTAAACAAGTCTGACTTTTTCCCTCCAAATCAGGCTCTTCTTTGAACCCTATGGTAGCTGTGGACAATTACCAGCTTCTCATTATTAGCTAAAAAGTCTCAAAATTTCTCAGTGTTCATTAACCCTTTCCACAGTGATGTGCAAATGAGCAGGATATATTTCACTATATACAGATGTAGTAGAGTTAACACACATGCTTTCTGAGACGTGTTATCTAAACTAAATCTGTTAAGCAAACGCCTTCAATTGCTTCTCAATTGCTTTTGTTTCAAGATAACGCTATGAGTTAAGAAATTTGAGTTAAGAGTTTGTGTGTTAACCCTGCTACATGTATATATATATATATATATATATATATATATTGCAATTACACAGTATTAAACAGTATACATCAATGCAAGGTAACCCTGTAAAGTGAAATAAAATAAAGGAGTTGATGACTTTGCATAGAGGAAATAAGCAAATGTCCAGACTTCAAAGTAACCCTGATCCAGATAACTACAAGATGTGCTGCCTGAGAAAGGGACTAAGAGAAGAGGAGATGTGCTGCCAGAAGTCTTCATTAGGAAAGGAACAGCATGATATGGCAAATTATATACTGCCAGAAAGAAGGGTACAGAAGAAGGAAATGTGCTTTCATAGGGAAGGATAGGACAGCAGATTTACTGCCAGAGTGCGGCAAAGAGGGGATGTGCTGCCAGAAATGGTCTAAGAGAGGATCTGCCACAGAGGAGCTAAGAGAAGAGAAGATATGCTAGCAGAAGTATTCATTAGGAAAGGAGGGTAGGGACATGCTTCCAATGGGAGGGATAGGGAAGATGATGTACTGCCTGATGGAAGGGTACAGAAGTTGAGGATGTGCTGCCTGGGAGCAGAATGTGAGAAGAGCAGATATGCCAACAGAGGTGAGAGCATGTAAGGAGTATATGTGCCGTTAGATATAGGCACTCTTGAAGGTAAACAGCATATATTGTGGAGTTTGAGAATTGTATGTACTAACACTACTGAACAGTAGTGTTGATCGCAAATATTCTAATCACAAATTTTTATCACAAATATTGGCACTTCGAGAATTCGCGAATATCTAGAATATAGTGCTATATCTTCGTAATCGCGAATATTCTAGATTTTTTTTATCAGTACCCATGATCCCTCACTGCTTCGTGCTTGTGGGCCAATGAAAAGGCTGCAATATCTTTGACTTTAGGAGTAGTGTTAATCGCAATTTTTTATTTTCGTATCGCAAATTCAAATATTGTCCCTGCCGCTCATCATTACTGAACAGAAGTTTTGAATTTGACTGAAACCCCTTTCATGTTCCTTGGTCCATTCTCCTACGTTGAAGCACTCTCTGGGCAATCTCTTGGTTTAAAAGAAAAAATAAATACATTTTTCAGCCTTTTTTAGAAAAGGTAACATTGTCTGCAACACTACTCAACGAATGAAAGCTACAATACTTATTCAAGTGCACTGAAAGAAAAAGAAAAGAAAGAACACACTATTCAGCATTGATATATGGCCTGAAAAACACTCCAGCTAAAAGCCATATGTAATGTAAGGTATAACAATCCATAGAAGGTATGAAAGGTCAGCAAACGTTGAGCAGTAATCACTGAGTCCAATAACCTCTTATATAAGAGCCTCCTGCTGCTATTTCTCTGTAGGCAGTATACAGATTACCATCATGTTCTTGTCTACCAGAAGTCAGACCAGAGGTGGCAGATTTGTGATAGAAAATTATGCAGGACGCTTAACAAACTTTGTGATAAATCAATCACTTTTGACTGTACTTTAGTGTTTTTTCGGTGGTCCAACAGTCTGTACATTTTGGGAGTGCACACTCTGAATCTGGTGTACAGGCACTTAGATAACAGGGTCACACTCATTAAAGGAGTTGTCTTTTATTGGGTTATACACTCAGGATACTCATCCATAAACTGGTTATATGGAATGAATGTATGGACTGAGTGCAGTATTGCAGCTCAACCCTATGTACATGAACGGGGCTAAACTATAACACCTCATATAACTCATGGACAAGTGTAGTGCTGTTTCTAGAAGAAGGATAATTGTCAAAAGAGTGAATACTAATCAACCCTCAAATTGCAATTTTTGTATTCCTATTAAAGAAGCGTTTACTGCAGAGGTTTGTTCAGTGTGGGAGTAGTAACAAGCACTGAGAAAATTTCTTTAGCTTCAGTGACAGAGAAATATTGGGGGAAATATCATTCCCTTTTTTGGCAGAGAAAAGTGGATTTGGGACTTTTCAATGCATTTGTATTTTTCACTTTTGCAGTCGCCAAGTTTATGAAAATGAGGCATGGCGAGTGCGTTGTGAGGGCTTTGTAAGTTCGTGGTCAATGGCCCCAGTTAATCCATCATTATATACATAGAAACATAGAAACATAGAATGTGTCGGCAGATAAGAACCATTTGGCCCATCTAGTCTGCCCAATATACTAAATACTATGGATAGCCCCTGGCCCTATCTTATATGAAGGATGGCCTTATGCCTATCCCATGCATGCTTAAACTCCTTCACTGTATTTGCAGCTGCCACTTCTGCAGGAAGGCTATTCCATGCATCCACTACTCTCAGTAAAGTAATACTTCCTGATATTACTTTTAAACCTTTGCCCCTCTAATTTAAAACTATGTCCTCTTGTAGCAGTTTTTCTTCTTTTAAATATTCTTTCCTCTTTTACCTTGTTGATTCCCTTTATGTATTTAAAAGTTTCTATCACATCCCCTCTGTCTCGTCTTTCTTCCACGCTATACATGTTAAGTTCCTTTAATCTTTCCTGGTAAGTTTTATCCTGCAATCCATGTACCAGTTTAGTAGCTCTTCTCTGAACTCTCTCCAAAGTATCAATATCCTTCTGGAGATATGGTCTCCAGTACTGAGCACAATACTCCAAATGAGGTCTCACTAGTGCTCTGTAGAGCGGCATGAGCAACTCCCTCTTTCTACTGGTAATTCCTCTTGCTATACACCCAAGCATTCTGCTAGCATTTCCTGCTGCTCTATGACATTGTCTGCCTACCTTTAAGTCTTCTGAAATAATGATCCCTAAATCCCTTTCCTCAGATACTGAGGTTAGGACTGTATCACTGATTTTATATTCTGCTCTTGGGTTTTTACGTCCCAGGTGCATTATCTTGCACTTATCAACATTTAATTTTAGTTGCCAGATTTTTGACCATTCCTCTAGTTTTCCTAAGTCCTTTTCCATTTGGTGTATTCCTCCAGGAACATCAACCCTGTTACAAATCTTTGTATCATCAGCAAAAAGACACACCTTACCATTGAGGCTTTCTGCAATTTCGCTGATAAAGATATTAAACAATATGGGTCCCAGAACAGATCCCTGAGGTACCCCACTGGTAACAAGACCTTGGTCTGAATATACTCCATTGACTACAACCCTCTGTTGCCTGTCCCTCAGCCACTGCCTAATCCATTCAACAATATGGGAGTCCAAGCCCAATGGCTGCACTTTATTGATAAGCCTTCTATATGGGACAGTATCAAAAGCCTTACTAAAGTCTAGATAAGCGATGTCTACTGCACCTCCTCCATCTATTATTTTAGTCACCCAATCAAAAAAATCAATAAGATTAGTTTGACATGATCTCCCTGAAGTAAACCCATGCTGTTTTTCATCTTTCAATCCATGGGATTTTAGATGGTCCACAATCCTCTCCTTAAGTATGGTTTCCATTAATTTCCCCACTATTGATGTCAGGCTTACTGGCCTATAGTTGCCTGATTCCTCCTTACTACCTTTCTTGTGAATGGGCACAACATTTGCTAATTTCCAATCTTCTGGGACGACTCCTGTTGCCAGTGATTGGTTAAATAAATCTGTTAATGGTTTTGCTAGTTCACCGCTGAGCTCTTTTAATAGCTTTGGGTGTATCCCATCAGGCCCCTGTGACTTATTTGTATTAATTTTAGACAGTTGACTTAGAACCTCTTCCTCTGTAAAGACACATGCGTCAAAAGATTCATTAGTCTTCTTTCCTAACTGAGGTCCTTCTCCTTCATTTTCCTTTGTAAAAACTGAACAGAAGTATTCATTGAGGCAGTCAGCTAGTTCTTTATCTTCTTCCATATACCTTCCTTCTTTAGTTTTTAATTTGGTAATTCCTTGTTTTAGTTTCCTTTTTTCATTTATGTATCTGAAGAATGTCTTATCGCCTTTTTTCCCTGACTGAGCTAATTTCTCTTCTGCCTGTGCTTTAGAAGCTCTTAGTAACTTGTTTGGCCTCTCTCTGCCTAATCTTATAAATTTGTCTGTCATCCTCATTTTGTTTTGTTTTATAATTCCTAAATGCTATCTTTTTTAATGATTTTGGCCACTTCTGCTGAGTACCACAGTGGTCTCTTCCTTTTTTTGCTTTTACTGACAAGCCTAATGCAATTTTCTGTTGCCTTCAATAGTGCCACTTTTAAGTAGTCCCATTTCTCCTGGACTCCAATGAAACTGTTCCAGTCTGATAGGGACTCGTGTACCACTAATCTAATTTTAGAAAAGTCAGTTTTTCTAAAATCTAAAACTTTTGTTTTTGTGTGGTGTGACTCAGTCACTGTACTTATAGTAAACCACACTGACTGGTGATCACTAGATCCCAAGCTTTCCCCTACAGTAATATCAGATACCAAATTCCCATTTGTGAATACTAAATCTGAAATGGCCTCCTTCCGGGTTGGCTCCTCCACTACTTGCTGTAGAGATAATCCCAGTAGGGAATTTAGAATATCTGTACTCCTGGCAAAACTAGCTATTTTGGTTTTCCAGTTTACATCTGGAAGATTGAAGTCTCCCATAATGATAACTTCCCCCTTCAATGTCATTTTAGCTATTTCCTCAACTAGTAGATCATCTAATTCTTTGACTTGGCTAGGTGGTCTATATATCCCACCTACACGAGTTACCTTATGATTATCAAGCTGCAAGGTAACCCAAACTGACTCCAAATTGCTCTCGCTAACTTGTATCAAATTAGATTTTATGCTATCTTTCACATACAGGGCCACCCCTCCCCCTTCTTGCCTACTCTGTCTTTCCTGTATAGAGAGAACCCTGGTATTGATGTATCCCAGTCATTACTCCCCTTGAACCACGTCTCAGTAACAGCCACTACATCTATATTCTCAGATGCCATTATAGCCTCAAGTTCATTGATCTTATTCCCTAGACTGCGAGCATTTGTAGACAAGACTCTGAGCTTGTCATTTCTTAACCTTTGTGCTACTGGCCTCTTCTGGCATTGTTCCGGGGGGGAGTCGGACTGCTGGATTATCACTCTTTTGCCCCCCTTTCCTAGTTTAAATGCTTCTTAGCAAATACTTGGAACTGTTCACCGAGGACATTCGTTCCCTTGAGAGAAAGATGCAAACCATCTTTCTTGTACAGTTCTTTTCCATTCTAACAAGAGCTAACATGAGACACAAAGCCAAACCCTTGGTTCAGACACCATTCACCAAGCCATACATTGAATTCCTTAATGTGCATCTTCCTGTCATGCTGAAGGTTCTGCACAGGCAAAACTGCAGAGAATGAAACAGTTGATGCAACCTCCCGTATATCCTTTCCAAGTGTGTGAAAAGCTTCCTTCAACTTTGAAACCTCATTGCATGCCAGATTGTTTGTCCCAAGATGGAGAATAACATCCACTTCCCTTTCCTGCTTTGCTTGCCTAACAATATTTAGGATCCATCGTCTATCCCTGCTAGCGGTAGCACCAGGGAGACATCTCACAACATCTCAAACTTCACACCTCTTATGATGGAATCGCCCACCAACAGCTGCTTACTATCAATCCTCACCTTCTCCTTTTTGTCTTTGGCTGCAGTCTTACATACTTTAGGCATGGGAGATGATTGTTTCTCACCCACTGTGCTTGAGCCATCCTCCATGTTGCTCTTGCACTCTGATATTGCTGCAAATGAATTATGGAGAGCCACAGACTGTGGGACATGCCTTCTATCCACAACTCTCAGTCTACCAGAACCTACAGTAACCCATCTTCCATTTCTAGGGGGCCTCTGTGGCAGTGGCAGTGGCATTGCAATGTTCTCAGCCTGAGTTTGTTTAGTGGTTAATTTAAAAATCTCATATTTAAAAAAGGTAATTTCCTGCTGCATTATGGAGATCTGTCTACAGATCAGACAGTATCCAAACCTCTGAAGAGTGGAACCTGAAATAAAAGCATAACAATTCCTGCACAGAACCAGGTCTGCCATTGTAAAGAGGGGAAAGATTTTAAACAAACAAATCTTACTTGTTTAGATTGTATCCACCTCCAGATTACCTCCTGAATATCTCCAATGCACTTAGACAAGCAGCACTTGAATTAGCAGCAAGCTATGATTAGCAAGCTAATACTGTGTGGATATATATACACACACTCCCACAAAGGCTCCTCCCCCAACAGCAAATTAACACCTTACTTGCCTATGCTCATTTGCAATCAGACAATAGAGATACTGTGTCTAGCAAATTCCTTACCTCTTTTGAAACACAGTGTCTGAGTATTCACCAGAAACACCACTGACGTTCTGCTACAGTGGAAAAACTCAGAGTTAGACTGTTAGTCTCCTGAATATCTCCAATGCACTTAGACAAGCAGCACTTGAATTAGCAGCAAGCTATGATAACAGTCAGTTTCGTCAGTTTCGACAGCAGCTCAGAGCCTGCGCCTCATCATAAATTACATGCCTCTGCCAGGAGCGAAGGCCTTACCAAGGCTGGCGTGGCACACGTTGGGATTGATAAATCAAGACCATTGAGTTTGGTTGCGTGCAAATGTAATACCCCAGAGTGGTATTACTATTCCTATACCCTGCTACTGTCTTTGATAACCTACCAATAATGTCATCTGTGTATTGGTCCCAGGTCCTCATACTTTGTACATTCCTAACCATTGCTATGTAACTGTTATTTCTTGTATTACATGTAATGTGTCTGGTTCACCAGCAGGTGGCAGCAGATATATAGCAGAAAGATCTTTAGATATAATATAACTCACCATTCCACCCCCCCTCCCTGGATTGGGTGGAAATGGGCTAGTCCTGTTTCCTTATATGGGAGGGGCTGTGGAAAGTGTTTAGTCAGTTTTAGTGGATGCTAGTGTTGGAAGCAGATGTGTCAAGATGTAGCAGTGAGGGGAAGGTCCCCCTCCTGCAGCAGGAGTCTCTCCAGAGGGAAGCAGCTCATAGAGCACCATGACTCCTTACAGATTTACAGTTAGAGTGACACGAGGGGGTCAACCGCCAAGGGCACCCCACTCCAAAGGTACCAGAATCACTGCAGCTACCATACTGAAGCTGAGTTTAGCACGACAGAGAGAGAAAGTAGAATAGTCAAGTTTGCCTGCCAATTTACGCCAAAAACTTCTGGAACCAAGAGAAAGATCACTATCTGTACAAATGCAAGTTGATTCAAGTAAAGCCATTAAACTTTACTTCTGGACTCTAATTATTCTCCACCTCCACCATTACTCTCCCCTTTATTGCTTCGGAGCCTAACTCTGGGGAGCGACGGTATCTAGTTAGGACCACTGTGACACACAGAGACTATTAAGGCCGCATAACACCACACCACTTGGCTTTCCTATAGACCTGGGACACAATCGACCCTGGGGGGCGTCACATTGCACAAATGGCTAGTTGAATTTAATTCAGCTGCTAATTGGAGATTGAGATTATGCTGTGATTTCCTGCTGGAAGAGGGTAGGAACTACCATGTCTGTGAAGGTTCTCATTTATCCAGGTCATGGTATATATCTGTAAAGAATAAATCAAGGCAACTGGACGTCCAGTTGCCTTGATTTATTCTTTACAGATATAGGAACTACCATGTTCAGACACAATGCTATCTATATGGCTGCTCAGGAATTTACTATCATATACATTACATGTAACTGTTTTATTTTCAGAAAGCTTTTTTATGTTTTTACAATGCCACTAATATTATAGTTAAATTAGTACCTATTTGTAAATTGTAATATTGTCATAAGGACATTATAGTAGGTGATACAACTGTTTCTAAGCGGATGTGGATTAGCTGTGTCTACCCAACAGATTTGGCTTAGGGCTACTCCTAAGAGAAATATTATGGCAGTCCCCAGGTCTTCACCCTTTAACCTTTATACAGGTGCAGCAGGGGAACCACCAGGACGTTACCTCCGGCAGTAGTCTCTGTTCAGTTAACGGCTGATCTACAGGGGTCAAGAGATACCTGTGCGGAACACCGAGGGTTCAAGCAAAATCATAGTCAGGAGATAGGACGGGGTCAGGACAGACAGAGTTTGTGTAATCTAGTAGTCAGTATAAAATCAGGGAAGACAGCGAAGGGTAAGTACAGAGAACAGGCAGAGGTCAGGTCAGGCAGTGAAGTGCTGACGGGTCAAATCCAGAAAATAGAAAAGGTTGGTACACAAGTAGATAAATTGAGCGAGATGGCACCTTTGCAGGGCACTAGAATATTAGAACCTAATGCTCAGGCACCATTCTATAGGGGAAGGTTCCTTACTACCCCAGCATGGCAAGCCATTAGTTGGGGAGAATTAGCATGTACTTGCACTGGCTCTTTAAAAGCCAAAGGTGCAATTGTACCCTAGGGGGGTGAAACACAGGCAAGCAGCAGGCCTCAGCCTGCCGAGTGAATGGAGAAGTGGCTAGGCCTGCCGGGCAGGAGGATACTGCCAGAGATCTGGAACAGGAGAGCAGGTAAGCAATATGACGGACTTGCCCAGCAGGAGGAATAACAATAGGGGACACTGCAAAGAGAGACATTTTGCTCTTACCCACTTCATATGACCACGTATTTTTACACGATATGACATTTTTAAATGAAATCTGTAAGTGTCGTCACATAATCCTGGAAGCATCGTCAGATTGCTGGGGCTTTTGACAACCAGATATCCCCATGATCAGATGCTAGGGCTGCTGCATTTAGAAAGGGAATTATCCACACTGGACAATTCCTTTAAATGTATTTTTTCATGACTGTTTTCTTTTGTGATTTCCTCATGATACATAACCGTTAATGTCATGAAAAAGAGGCAGATGTCACTGTTGGTGTGTGCAGATCCGTATCGTCTGACAATCCTACTAAATTTTCATTACCAGCTGCTTGAATCTGGTATAAAAAGCCTGTCTGATCTCCACAGTGAGCCAGAACACAGAGAAACATTTCAATGTGACCTGATCTATTGAAGTTTCTTCATCTTGTTTTATTTACCTGGCTGCAAAGATTCAGTCACCATCCTCCCCCCATTTCATATCTGGTCCGTGACTCCAGCACCCCACAGGATTTAGTTTTAGTAATGAAGGTTGGTTTTCTTGGAAAGGATATGTTATGAGCCAGATGTATGGGATATGGAATATCCGGCATCACTTAATTACCGTAACTCTCATGTAAGATAATGAGACGTAGGCATGATTTCCCAAGAGAATCAATTTTTCTGAACCCTTGTCGAAGGTGTTCAAAACACTGCATCAAATCGTGTCATGAGCAAGAAGATAAAGACTCATCACTACATGGGAGTAACTATAGCAGTCATAGCTTTTGCAGTGGGACCAATCAATTGTAAGAACATTGTACCTTTTGTGGGGAATAACAATATGGCATATTTTGCTATTATGTGGGTTTTCTTCTATATTATACATACCTTTATTTATTGCTACTTGTGCTGCTCTTTTAGTTTTCTTATACTAAAGCTCCACCTTAGAGTATTTTACTATTGGGCTCTATGAATTATAGTTACGCCCCGGCATTACAGTATCATCACTTGATGGTAGATAGTAAGGTCAATAGAAAAAATATTAAGCTGACCTCCGTATTATAATAAAGTTTCTCAAACCATCTCCTTTGTAGACCTCTCCTTGGTAACAGACAACCAACAATCCCTGTGTAGTCTGATCCTGTAGTCATACACCCTTCTGTCAGTCCCCTACTTCTTGGTAATCTGTTGAATATCTATTAGAATGAAATAGTGAAGGGAATCTGAATGCAGGATCAGACTACACAGGGTTTGTTTGTAGTCTGTTACCATGGAGACAAATAGGTCTGCAAAACAACTGTAGACAGAACCGTAGGATATTTTTAAACAAGCAGGATATTTTTTAATGTCGATTTTCAAGTCTGTTTTATTTTTTTTATTGTTTTCGTGTCTGTTTGAAGTTCATGAAAAATTCATCTGTGTTTAATCTGTGAAGATGTCCGTGAAGGATCCTTGTTTGGTTCAATATCCAGAACATCTCCAACCAATGGCCAGTGAAACACTGACAGAACATGCCATCCATGTTTTATCAGTGATTTTTCATGGACCCATAGACTTCAATTGGCTTGTTTGGTCCGCATCACGGTCCAAAGTAGTTCATATCTCCATGATTTTTCCAGTGACCCACTGTCAGTGGAAAACCACAGATTTTTTTTTAGCAAACACATTAAAATCAATGCGTTTATGTGCTATCCATGAAAAAATGTGAAGTGTAAACAAGGCCTAAACCATTTTTTATTGTGTTGGTTGCCTTGGAACAACTAGACAATGGTTGCAATGATGTTTATGTGCTTTGCATATTTAGTATTGCATATTTATAAATGCAGACTACACAGGTTTTTGTAGTCTGTTACCATGGAGACACATAGGTTTGCAATGGAGCTACAGACATAAAACAGTAGGATATTTTTATTGAAGGCTATTTGCAAATCTGTTTCATTTGTTTTTTAATTGCCGTGGATGTCATGATAAGCAATCTGACTTCCAGCACCTCTGCTGATCCACTATTTGGAGGCCTCAGTGAACCTCTTCTTAGTCCAGTGAAGTCACGTTCGTCGGTCACATAGCCTTAGCTCAGTCTCATTCTAGTGAATGGGCTGAGATGCAATAAAAAACACAGCTGCTATACAATGTATGGCGCTGTGCTTGGTAAGATGCAAGGAAGCCATGGCGCTCCAAACTGCTGATAGGTAGGAGACCCACCTATCAGATATTTAGGGCTTTTCCTGAGACAAGGGTTGCCCAAGCCCTTTAGGCCGATTCACCTCATGCCCTTACACGCTGTTACGCCCTACGCCGGGCCGTAACTTGAGCATAAATCGTCACCTGAAGCCTGCAAGCACACCCACGAAACTTTCACTGCCACCACCTGTCAGTTATAAGGTCGAGAGGACACCCCACTCGCAAGCAGACACCCACACAATAGCAAGCCTCACAGAAAAACAACATACAGCCTCAGCCTGCACACACACTCTTTATGGAGCTAACAGGTTTTTAAGGTTACAAGACAAACCATCAAACTTTTAGGTTTAATGTACAGTATAAAAAATAGACAGTACTTGGTTACAAAAAATGATTAACAAGAGACATACATAAATGGCAAACAGTTGTAAAATAAGGAGAAAACAAAGAAAGTTCTAATACTTAACATTTGTGTGGTAAAAGTCCTTTCCTCCCAGGAATCACATTTTTATGCCTTTCCTCCAGGGGCAGGCCTGAGGGGGATTTTCCTTCCGACCACTGACTCAGCCCCTCTGGGCCGAGCTTCATTACCCATACAGCTGGCCCACTGGCCATCTAGGGAACAGGTAAGAAAATATCAAAAAGATAGTTTCCCCGTTGCCCTGGTGAAGATACAAACCCCAGACCATCTTCATAATTCATATCTCATCGTTCCGAGTCCTAGCATATCAAACGAGACACGTCCAGGACGCTCAGAAGATGAGATCCTTATTTTAAGAAGATGAAGGCGAGTTGATACGCCATGTCTGGTGTCCATGCGATGCCCCCATCATACCAGATATGATGAGCTGGGTTTTGGAGACGTCAGCCCCATCCTGACGGGCCGGTCCTAGTTAGCATCTCTGTGCTAACTAACCCCCCGGGGAGCAGTTTGCTGTTTTCACATGTATGAGGCAGACATCTTGGCCTATATGCAGCCTTCAACCAATTCATCAATGGCTGCTGGCCCGGCAATACAAATACATAAATAAGTATGTGAATCACACTGGATTATGTTACACTATGACATATACCCATAAAACATATAAACATTATAACTAGGAATAAGGCGGTCCTTATTTCTGACACCTCTTTAATGTGATATTGACTAAAAGACTGAATAATGCAGAAGTTTGTATGTAAACTGTATACATTTAAATATATTATATGTAATTACCTATTAATATAAGAGGAAAGTCTTAAGTTTGTCAACTAAGTGAGTCTTTCTTTTTTCAACCACTTCCTATTTCATGAATATATTATTTTCTTTTAGAAATTCTTTTTATTAACAAAGCAAATATTTCAAATCATATTTACATTTGTAGGAAATATAAAGAAGCTGCAATTTGTTGATGAAAGAGTCTCTATTCTTCAATGCTGTCTGGTTGCTGCTTCTATAATGAACTCTACTTCTCATTCTCTTGCTTTTATAAGGTAATTAATGTTAAAGATCGCTGGGAAAATGCATAAACAAATGGAATATCAGATTTCAGTAAGCAAAATTCTATAGGGATTGTAGCCTTGATTATGTTGTGATGCTCAGACCATAATCCCTGGATTTGTTGCATCAATTACAAGATTAAAGGGGCTGTGCAGCCTCAGGTCATTAGTATTTGATCAATGGGGGTCCGACACCAGTCACCCACGTCGATCACCTGTTTGAAGAGGAGGTGATGCTTGTGCGAATGCTACTTCCTCTTCAAGATTTCACTGCACTATCTGTCAAGTGTAATCTGGAACAGAACTTGCACGAGCACCGAATACTCTTCAACCCCCCAACAAACATATACTGTTGACCTATCCTTGTGATAGGTCATCAGTATGTACTGGCTGCACAACCCCTTTGAGTCAAAGGCGGTCATTGAGCACTAAGTAAAAAATTGACCTTTGCCTGCACTAAGGCTGAGTACTATATGTAGTGTCCCACTAGGTAAATGTGGGCACTACACAAGGGTCAATTGGGCCATGTGGTACTCCTACTCTTAAGGGACAGTGGCAGTGTATTTAACAGTCCATTTTAATGTATTCTTATATGCTTTTATGTTCATTTCTTCCCTGTGATGTGTGTAGCAGGCCTATTAGGGTGTAGTTAAGCATCCTAGACACTAGAGGGAGATAGGGAGCCCCTAGTATATATAGTGAGGCCCAGACAGGGAGTAGTTAGTCTGTGTAGTCAGGAGTCTGTGGAGAGACAGAAGTGAGAGGGCACCAGCCAGAGAGAAGCTGAGGGCCTCCTCCGGACATGCAGCTAGACAGCCCAGGCTTCTAGTTGCCACCCAGGAGGCTAGTGGAAGGATCCTAGCCTGCCTGCAGTTCTTGAGCCTGAGTTAGCTCAGAAGATTTACCCCAGGAGAAGGGTTTGCCTCCTGGGAGAAACCTGCAGTTCCCACAGAGCAAAGAGCAGAGCAGAAGAGTATTCCAGCCAGACAAGTAAGCTGAAGGGCAGAAGGATCATTAACCTAAAGCAAGGGATATATACCTGAGGAAGATTGCTACCAAGGATAAAAGCCAGTATTAGGGCATACGGGCCTTGGGATTGAGACAGCCAGGAGTTCTGAGGAATAGTGCACAGGATTTCTAAGGAAGAGTGCAGCCTGGTCTGTGAGTGTTGTTTTTACCCTCTGAGTATCTTGAGGGTAAAGAACAGTGTACCTGCCATTATTGTGTAAACCTGCTTATTAACTGCTGCTGCAAAGTGGAACTGAACTCAAACTATATAAAGTTGAACTGTTACCAGTAAAGAAAGTTTGGTTCACCACAACACCGTGTTCCTCACTTATTACTACTACCAATCGGTGTGCCACCGTTACAGGCACTGGCATCACGAATCTTAAAGGGATCTTGCCCTAGGCACATTAAACTTCTGCAACATCCAGGGCATCTCACCAAACATCAGGCCTGGTCCCTACATATAGAGAGTGCCCCAGAGGACTTCTGTGCCAGCCTCTCCATCACTGCTGTTCGCCTGCCCAGGGTCCTCCTACAAACTGTGAGTAACCCATAGCAACCCTCGTATGCCTATTAAGCGTGACCTCACATCGCAATACCCTGCAGGTCGGCGTACTGCATATTTTGGCGCCACGAACAGGATTTACGGATCATTCCTGCGCCGTTGTGGAATATAAACTGTGTGCCATTATTTACCCATAAAGTGAAAAGCCCTAACTGTTTATTTGAAAAATTGCTGGGCCAAAGAACTGTAATAATCGCGGTGTGAAGATTGTATATTGCATGGACTGTTTTGCTGCTTATGTAGCCACCGCTTGCTGTCAGTGAATAGACAGCAATGTGCTCAAAGATGGCCGCCTAAACACTGACTGGATTTGTTTGCTGCGCCATCTCTGTGTTGTAATTGGCGGAAAAAATTGGAGCCTTCTGCTAAAAAGTGCGGGAAAGACTGTATGTCCGTGCCACCGCCCTGTCTACAAATTTGCATGTCTGCGGTAATGGACTCCGCCTCCCCTATGTCGGAGTACCTGGGGGGCGGCCTCCCAGAGCAATGGGAGGTTTTGTCTGCAACTATTGGTGCCGCCCTGTCGTTCTGCAGAGAAGGATCAAGCATGTTGAGGAGTACAGACTGCTCTGACGTGATGTCTGCCCCCGCCGTCAAGGAAATGGCACCTGACCAAGTGAAGCAAGAAGAAGCTCCACCATCTTACACTCCGGGACCGGAGAGACCCACCTGCCTGCCGCCAGGATCACAGCCTGAACCCTACTTTGGGTCATGGAAGGACTTTGCCAGGCCCAGCATGCAGTGGTCTGCACTGATGGCGGAGGTGCGGGAGGCAGCGATTAAAAGGACCACGCGCACAAAAATATATTTCGAAGAGTTGGCAAATACCGTATATGAGCGCCACACCGACACCCAACCCCGCCTGGAAAGGAGAATGGGGGTGGTGGTGGCCTTTGACAAAGACCGAGGCTTCAGTTTTATCAAGGATTACAATACCGGCAGAGACTTATATGTGAACAGAAGATCCGTCAAACGGAGTTACCTCCCTAAACATTTGCATAACCTCCGCGAGGGAGAGGAGGTAGAGTTCACCCCTGCCGAGGGCCTGCGAGGCCCCTACGCTACTACTGTGACCCGTCCCAAGCCGGGATCTGAAGACTGGGAAGAGCCGGAAGAGCCTGCCAGCCCGGGACGCGAACCGGAGTGTTCCCCATAACCGGCCCATGACACATTCCAAGAACGGGGCTCTTTCATCGGCCCGAATGTATTTTGGCAGCCCACAGTCTTGGAGAAGTGGGTGAGCCCGCATCCTTCACCTGAACTGCCCCGTCGGGAGAAAAATATTAAAGAGCTGGAGAACCTGGAGTGGTTCCACGCTGCACTAGAAGATATCCGGAAAGGAAAGAGGGCAGATGCCGCGCCGGAACCTGCGGCGGCCGTGCCCAACAGTCTGAATCCCTTACCTGGCCCTTCTGTGACGGTGGAAGATCCCAGCAGCGACGCAGCATCGGAAAGTTTGGAGGATCAGATCGTGCGACTCGAGCTTCAACTCCGTGGCCTGCGCCAACTCGCCATAGCCCGTGCGGCGCCTCCGTCTCCTGAGAGGAAAGGAATTACTAAGGACTCAGACGTCTCTGAGCCAGAGGTAAGGGTGCCTATCCCTGCCAGTCGCCCAGCCATAGTGCCTGTGGCTGCTGTTGCGACGCCAGAGCGACTCACCTATGCCCGGAGCCGTCGCTTACAGCCAGCGCCACCCAGACATCTGGAGTCACCTGCCGTACCTACGGGCAGAGCCAGCAATTCCCTTGAGGCATTGAGGCCTCCCGCGGCATACACCCCTAGGCCTATGGGGCCCATACCTGTAAGGGGTCCATTCATGCTACAACTGCCGCCAAATACAATTTTGTGGGCCCAGCCATATGTGGATCCGCGTGCCAGGCCCAATCTACAAGCAGAACCAGGATGTACCACTGATGTTCAAAGTGGATCAGATACATACATGTGAGTAGGCCTGCCAGGCCATGCTGTTGTCTTTGCTGAGGGACCCCTATTAAAGTGGATTTAACCCTTCCTTTGTTTTGGCCCTATGAGCTGCTGCCAGTTACCCATGGCTCAGTGGTGGTGGGCCACTGAAAATACCAATTGCTTTAAGGCCATACTGTTTACAGGACCCCCTGCCTGCTTCAAAGAACTCAAGCCAAGTTGTGCTGATTGTTTTATTTGCACCTTAACCCTTTTAACCCCCTTTTCAGGTTGATTAAGGGACATTACAGCACTTCTTTTATTAACCCAGGACTTGCCAGGGAAAAATATCCCTGAGGTGTGGACTTCATGTGCTGTGACTTTTATGTGCAACATTTAACTTAAAGTGATGTGCCCAGAGATGACCCTAATTTATGTGGGCCTCTGAGATGCTGTTGTATGGGACTATTGTATTTTATTATGGACTATCCTGGTAATCCTTGATACGCTGCACCAGGTCAGCGCCCCCTGTTCCCTTATACTATCCTGAGAGAAGAGAACGAAGCCCCTTTTCACCTGACTTGTTCCTTAGCCAGCGGAGCTGCCTGATATATATATATATATATATATATGTGTATTTGCAAATGTAGATGTGTGTTCCTGCTTTGCATTATTTTTGTCTTTCAGGTGCAGTCTCCCTTATGTTGCGCCGAGGACGGGCAACGTCACAGCAACAGGGTATGTTGTGTCCCACTAGGTAAATGTGGGCACTACACAAGGGTCAATTGGGCCATGTGGTACTCCTACTCTTAAGGGACAGTGGCAGTGTATTTAACAGTCCATTTTAATATATTCTTATATGCTTTTATGTTCATTTCTTCCCTGTGATGTGTGTAGCAGGCCTATTAGGGTGTAGTTAAGCATCCTAGACACTAGAGGGAGATAGGGAGCCCCTAGTATATATAGTGAGGCCCAGACAGGGAGGAGTTAGTCTGTGTAGTCAGGAGTCTGTGGAGAGACAGAAGTGAGAGGGCACCAGCCAGAGAGAAGCTGAGGGCCTCCTCCGGACATGCAGCTAGACAGCCCAGGCTTCCCACAGAGCAAAGAGTAGAGCAGAAGAGTATTCCAGCCAGACAAGTAAGCTGAAGGGCAGAAGGATCATTAACCTAAAGCAAGGGATATATACCTGAGGAAGATTGCTACCAAGGATAAAAGCCAGCATTAGGGCATACGGGCCTTGGGATTGAGACAGCCAGGAGTTCTGAGGAATAGTGCACAGGATTTCTAAGGAAGAGTGCAGCCTGGTTTGTGAGAGTTGACTTTACCCTCTGAGTATCTTGCAAAGAACAGTATACCTGCCATTATTGTGTAAACCTGCTTATTAACTGCTGCTGCAAAGTGAAACTGAACTCAAACTGTATAAAGTTGAACTGTTACCAGTAAAGAAAGTTTGGTTCACCACAACACCGTGTTCCTCACTTATTACTACTACCAATCAGTGTGCCACCGTTACAGGCACTGGCATCACGAATCTTAAAGGGATCTTGCCCTAGGCACATTAAACTTCTGCAACATCCAGGGCACCTCACCCAACATCAGACCTGGTCCCTACATATAGAGAGTGCCCCAGAGGACTTCTGTGCCAGCCTCTCCATCACTGCTGTTCGCCTGCCCAGGGTCCTCCTACAAACTGTGAGTAACCCATAGCAACCCTTGTATGCCTATTAACCATGACCTCACATCCCAATACCCTGCAGGTTGGCGTACTGCATATATATCTAAGAATACATAAACAATATGGTTATGAATAATACACATACGGCCAGTGACCATAGAGGATCCCTGGTGTTCTTTATTGTGTTTCAAAAGCAGTGGTGGAACAGGAAGTTTGGCATTATTACATGTAAATGCCTAACATTAAAGAGGACCTTTCACCTGGAAAAACATTGTGAACTAAGTATCCTGACATATACAGCGGCGCCCAGGGATCTCACTGCGCTTACTATTATCCCTGGGCGCCGCTCCGTTCTCCCGTTATGTCCTCCGGTATCTTCGCTCAGTAGGTTATAGTAGGCGGAGTCTGCCCTTGTTCTGCTGGGCATCTCCTCCTCCTAGGCTAGTTCACAATGTTTTTCCAGGTGAAAGGTCCTCTTTAAAGTAAAGGCTGCTACTTAACTCATCTGGTCCCATCGTTGGGTTGCAGACTGCGAGACACTGCAGCTGCTCTGCTGCTCCTACTCCCGTGTTGTCTTCTACTACAGCCCAACTGGTTCCAGTCATGGTTCTCCTGCTCTATTTACACAGTTGCATAAAAATGCCATGATAACCAACGCTCAAAGATGACATTGCTGCAATGGTCTACTTCAAGGAGAGACTGACATGGATTCCTTGGCTGTTGGATTAAGGATCTCATCTTGCCTGGCCTCTTTCTTGTGTGCCCTGTTTTTTCCATGGATTGTTACCTTGTTTCTGACCTTGGCCTTGTTTCCAGATATAATGTTCTCCTGCTATGTTTGTTCAAGTTCCAGTCCTGAAAATCCTGTCCTGTCTCATCCCCTAGCCTGTTATAATACTCCTTGTTACCACCCTTGGCTTCATTCCTTTTCTGAGGATCACAACCTTGGAATCTTCCTCTAGAAAGTCCACACCTCCTTGCAAGGTTTATGGGTAAAAACAAGACAATTTTCTCCTCAGTCTAGCTAGTGCTCACAGATTGCAGTTTACAGAATTCAGCATTCTCCTTTAAGGATAATCATCTGTCAGCTACAAAGAGGGTCATCCACTCTGATGGACCTTGCACTTCCATAGATTAAATTGATAGCCCACCGATTTTATAGGGCAGTATGTAATGTTTCACTATCCCTTTGGTGGCACTCCAAGAACATTGAGCACTTGCTGGTAGCTTCCTCCATAGATTAAAGTTTATGGCTAGGTGTCCTAGCAGTAGGACAACCTGTGATTAGCTCATTGTCAGTATTCTCTTCTGTCAAGAAGGAGATGCCCAAAGCAGACAAGACCGTTAAAGGTGATGTACACCCTTCGAGGCAATAGTTTTTTTTTATGATCGCATTTTAGGCTACTTTCACACTAGCGTTCGATCGGATCCGTTCTGAACGGCTCCGATCATATTAATGCAGACGGAGGCTCCGTTCAGTACGGATCCGTCTGCATTAATAACTTAGAAAAAATTCTAAGTGTGAAAGCAGCCTGAGCGGATCCGTTCAGACTTTCAATGTAAAGTCAATGGGGGACGGATCCGCTTGAAGATTGAGCCATATGGTGACATCTTCAAGCGGATCCGTTCCCATTGACTTACATTGTAAGTCTGAACGGATCCGCTCGCCTCCGCACGGCCAGGCGGACAGCTGAACGCTGCAAGCAGCGTTCAGCTGTCCGCCTGTCCGTGCGGAGGCGAGCGGAGCGGAGGCTGAACGCCGCCAGACTGATGCAGTCTGAGCGGATCCGCTCCATTCAGACTGCATCAGGGCTGGACGGAGGCGTTCGGGTCCGCTCGTGAGCTCCTTCAAACGGAGCTCACGAGCGGACCGGCGAACGCTAGTGTGAAAGTAGCCTTACTCATTTTGAACTAAAACGTCTATATTAGGTGTGTTTCTGGCGCAGAAACTTTGCACCGCAATCTGTGACTTTTCCCTGCTCACGTCAGGTCTAAAAAAGGGTGTGTGGTGTGGGCTGGGAAGGGGACGGACTGGTAGGCCTGTCTCATTCATCATATTGTACACCTGATTTAGGCCTCATGCACACGACCGTTGTGTGCATCCGTGGCCGTTGTGCCGTTTTCCGTTTTTTTTTCGTGGAAAAATCAGAAAATGCACCGTTTGGCAGCCGCATCCGTGATCCGTGTTTCCTGGCCGTGAAAAAAATAAGACCTGTCCTATTTTTTTCACGGCCAACGGTTCACGGACCCATTCAAGTCAATCGGTCCGTGAAAAATCACGGATGCACACAAGATTGTCATCCGTGTCCGTGATCCGTGTCCGTTTTTTCCTATCATTTCAATGGCAAACTTGACTTAGATGTTTTTTTCATTTTTCATGTCCGTGGATCCTCCAAAAAACAAGGAAGACCCACGGACGAAAAAACGGTCACGGATCACGGACCTACGGACCCCGTTTTTGCGGACCTTAAAAAAAAACGGTCGTGTGCATGAGGCCTTAGGTGTAGAAAATGGCCTAAATCCGGCGCCTCTACATAACTTTGGTGGACTACTGCCAGTACAGGGCCTAATTTAGACCGGAGTCTAAAATGCCGGTCTAAATAAATGACCCCCCTTATCTCTAAATTACCAAAAGGTAATAATCTCTTATTTAAAACACATTCTTATCAGTAAGATAAGAACTGAGCTATAATGAGTGTTTAGGAGGTCAGAGATCAGAGA